>NC_139539.1:50630493-51172465 GCF_965153285.1 Podarcis tiliguerta
TAAGTACAGTGTTCTCCAGAGATCTGACATCTTTTGCTTCCTCCCCTCCACCCAAGCATGTGGCTGTGAGAACCAACTTCACATTTTTCAGGGGTCTCACCACTCTCACGAGAGCTATGAGTCAATGTCAAGCTTAAGGAAAAAGGAGTCAATAGCTCGTAAGGTTTCCTATTCACTAGTGTTCACAGGAGGCTGCTCTGTGAAGGGAGGTGGAAAACATTCATGGCAGCTGCCATTTAGGTAACCATTTGTTGTTGTTTTTTAAAATATGGAATGCTTCATGAATTTGCGTGGCATTCTTGCACAGGGGCCATGCTAATCTTCTCTGTATCGTTACAATTTTAGCATATGTGCTGCCGGAGCAAGCACAGTAGCCATTTGCTTTTATCAAAGGTTAAAACTATGTTGAAGTATGACTGGAAGGTCAGTGTACCAAAGACTGAGGAAAGCCCTGGGAAAATCCACAGAGGCTGCAATCCTTGGGGGAAAATCTGCGAGTCCTACATAAACCAATAATAAATGCTGCCACTTAGCATTTGTGGAGTGTATGGGGTGTTAGGAGGACACACCGTGCTCCTTTTGGGGTAGTTTGTCCACCTTTGGTCCCCACCCTGCACTCATCTCTCACCTGTGGCTGCTGGAAGCTGTCAACATGTGACAGCAGCCACATCCCAGAAACGGCTTCAACTGGCCAGCTAAAGCAGGTGAGGGTAACCAATGGGTCTCAAACCCTCCGTGAGTTTGGGACTTCCCCTGCATGCAAAGACACCCTACGGTGGATTGAATGGACGAGACCAATAATGGGTCCAATGGCCAAGAAGATGATTTCTGCACGTGCTGTAGATGGAAATGAGGGGAAGAGGGGGCTCGTCAACCTAGAAAGGTATGGTTGTGCTAATGTAATGTTCACTGTAGTGCTACACTGAATGCAACCCCTTACCTTTGCAACTTAACATTTATTTTTCTTTCATCATTTTTCTTTTGGTCTTGGGAGATGAAAGCTTCTGTCCTGGGGCTTTCAGCCAAGATCAAGTGTGCTTGGAATACTCTTACTTCAGCAGACATTGGTGAGTCAGTAACCAAAACTTAAATATGTCAAACCACAAAAAAATTAAGAAAACTACCTACCCTTCCTCAATCCTGACAGAGTTCATGATGATACAGTTAGTAATTTTAACCTTGTCTTTGATCACACATGCAGTACCAATGACAGAATGTTTAATTGCCGTTTTCTCTCCTAGTTGTGTTGATGCACCTACAATGCTGTCAGATCCAACCTTGAGAGGAGCAGAAAGAAAACATAGTTAAACTTCCTATTTACCTTTTATGGGTGCTGCTACGTCCAATGAGCACAGAACAGATACAAAGGACTCATGGAAGCTTAAATGAAAACCAGCAGGGAAGAACAGTCCCTTACAGCAGACTAGGAGATGGGAACCCAGACAGATATTTGATCTCTGAAAAAAGCTATGCCTTCCCCTAGTCATACGAAGCATGTTTGTGATCCAAGAGTCTTTTCCACATAAACAAGGTCTGTTTATTTCTTTTCAGTGCTGTAGAACTAAAGAACTGGCTCCAGGATATGAGTCTTAGCACT
Source organism: Podarcis tiliguerta (assembly GCF_965153285.1). Classification (NCBI taxonomy): domain Eukaryota; kingdom Metazoa; phylum Chordata; class Lepidosauria; order Squamata; family Lacertidae; genus Podarcis; species Podarcis tiliguerta. Next base: position 50,632,091 of record NC_139539.1, read on the forward strand.
GAAGAGGGTGGTGCAATCTTTGCTCATGTAGAACTGTGTATGTGTGCACTACAGCTAGTGGCACCCTGTGGAATGCCCTCCCATCAGACATCAAGAAGATGAGTGATTATATATCTTTTAGGAGACATCTGAAGGCAGTCCTGTACAGGGAAGCTTTTTAAGGTTTAATGTTTTACTATGCGTATATATGATGGAAGCCGCCCAGAGTGGCTGGTGCAACCCACTATAAATAATAATAAATAAATAAATAAATCTACCATAGTAGAGCAATGGTGTCCAATGGTCAGAGTCTTTGGCTAAAATCTATGAGGAAGCAGGAAAAAGCATAATACTGCTGTTGGTTGCTGCTCTCACTTAGAGTTTAATGCTTTCCAATACATCCTGCTGTAAATGGTAATTGGTTGCATTAGGTCAGGGAAGACAGCTCTATCTGACTGAATACTTACATCAAGATCTACAAATTTGACACATAACGATGCCTGTCTGCTGGATCAGTTTGAGAGAGGAGGTGACTTGACTTGAAGCTGGATGCATTCTGACCCAGTCTGTACAATTATATATTGGTTAAATAAGCTGAGCTATGAGTGAACCTTATGCCTGTAGGCATGCAAGCACTTCCCTTTTCAGTGCACCTGAATGCAGTGTGGTAGTTTTCAATTAACCATAGTTTCCCATATCATCCAAACCAGGAAACTATGGTTACCAGCCTCAAAACAAACCAGCATCTTAAACCACGTTTGAGAGTTTGTTTAAGATCTTGTCTTTTTCTAAAGTTGGTAACCACAGTTTCCTGGTTCAGATGAAATGGAAAAATAGGGTTAATTTGAGACTTCCATACTGCATTCAGGCACCTGGGCATAGCCATGGGGAGCAAAGGGGGCAGCTGCCCCCCAACTACCGCCCTAAATCAGGCAAAGAAATAAATATACTTAACTAACTGACCAATTGTGTCACAGATAACTCGGTTCTGCCCCCCTCCCAACATAAAGCCTCGCCGCCAAAAATAAATCCTGGCTATGCCCATGTTCAGGCATGCTGCAAAAGGGTGTGGCTGCATGCATGAACACAATTATCACTCATATGTCAGCATAGTAAGTCCAAATACAGTCTCTGAGAACTTTCATTGTATTAGGCGGACAGTTAATATGGAAGGAAATCATGTAAATTAAGGACCTTTTTTTGTCCCAGTGCCCCATATAAAGAGATGTTGCTACTCACCAGACCTCTGTCAATTACTTGTGCAGTACAGTGAACCAGAGGTTCCTCTGGGCAAAGCGAAGACAGCATTTTAGGAACCTGAAAGATGATATCCAAAATCACAAGTTACAATCCACTGCAGAACTGGGATAAAAATCTACACCCAAAGGGCTTGTTGGAACAGAACGGCCCTCAATAGGTACAAAGAGACAGCAAAAAGTGCATTTTTCTGATATATATCAGGAGGGAGTTCCAAAGTGTAGCTGCCACCATGTTAATAATCTGATTTGTACATCATATGGAATGAATCTCTTGATGCGATAGTATCTGAAGGAGTGCTCCTGCAGACTGAAGTGATTGTCTAGGTATATATGTGGTGAGACAATCTTTTGGGTGTCTTGGGCCTTTTTTTCAGCCAGAACTCTCAGGTGGGTGCCATTGCTATTTTAAGAGAACAAGGGAGGTGTTCATGATGAGATAGAAAAATACTACTAGTTCTAGTTAATTAAAAGCAAGCAATATTATTAGAAGCAATATGCTGTGTGACTAGAGAGCTATGACCTAGAGCTAGGGATGGATGTGTTGGGGAAATATTGGGGCACTATCAATTTTGGTTCTCTCAGTTTCTCATTTTTCCAATCTGAAAGTCAGTTCTCTGCATATTTTTTGTCAATCCTCACAAAATTTCTTCAGCATTTTAGTGTGAATTTCTTCTAATAAACCCCTTTTTGTATGCAGTTTTGACCAATATACACATTTTTGCAAGCACTTTCACCTACTGTTATGCATTTTTTGTATACTATCTTCACTAATTTTGTACCCACTTTCCCATGATATATGCAAGAAGATGTAGCAAAGGACCATGCAGAGAGCAAAGGGAGAGGGGCTGCCAAACTCTTTCCCTTCCAGCCATTTCCTTGCTCAAAACTGTTCCATCACAAGCTGCTTTCCTGCCCATCTGTAGGAGAAAAGGTGCAAGAGCTTTGTGAAGGTTTAAAATGTGTACCCCAGTTAAATAATGCAAAAATTGTCAACTAAAAGGACACCATTCCTGCCTGTTGCCTGCATGAGAAAATGAAAATAACTACCTAAGAGGCAAATATCAGCTATGCACCTAAGAACTGAAACATACCAAACAACCCAGGAGAAATTTTTTCCTATGCTAGTTCTGCTATCTAGATTTACACCTCAGAAGTTGAGTAGAAAAACTCAATTGCTGCTATATAGAAGGCAAGGACCAGGCATGAGGAAGAGACAAAGGCCCCTCCTCCCCAGTTACAATTTCGGGCTGGTTCAGGATCAGGCAGTTGTTAGATCACTTTTTGTTCCATGTTGAAGACCTGTTTTGCTTGTGTAAGGGCTAGAGACCTTGTGCATAACGCTGGACATATTTAGCCACCTTGAAGACTTAAGAGATGAGGAGAGAGGAGCCAGAATATATTTATTATGTATTTATTATTTAAAGTACTTATAGGCCACCTTTCAGGGGGGAAATCTCACAAGGCAGGAAACAATGAGATGCACTGGAAGACTAAAAAAATTGTAAGAATACAGCATTGTAAAAAAAGAAGTAGTAAGAATCAGTGGCAAAGACTGTTAAAGACAGGTCATCTGGAATATATGAGTTCTCAAGGTATGTTTGAAGGCTTCTGGTATAGGGGAGGTGTGTAGCAAGAATAAGATTTAAGACATAAGGGTAGATAGAAGAGCATGATCTCTACCAGGTCAAACTAATGCTGACTGTAGTAAATTCCAGGTGCTTCAGTAAATGCATGGAAGAATAGGAAAATGTTCGGTTCCACAATAGTCACGTCTTCAGAGGAGCGAGTAATATACACAGATAATGTGCATACTCAAGGCACAATCCTCAGTTAAAATCTCAGAGCCCATATAGTAGCATAAAAAGTGGCCAGAGAGCGCGGCTATACATAGAAAAGGGAGATATGAAAGATAGAGCAGTACTTGCAGGGAGTGTCAGGGTCAAGAGGAGGTTTAGCTTAGCTTTTCGTTTTTCTGAAGAAACCTACTTCCTGTTCTCGGAGCTACTCCCTCCTGCTGCCACCTGCCCACACAAAGGCAGCGGCAAACTTAAGAGGTCAACTGAAAACAAGTAAAACATTTCCTGAGTGCAAGGGCAGGGAGGTAAACTGCTGTTCTGTTTCTGCTGCTGAAGCATTAACAGCTGCTTCGCAAGTTACTGATAAAAAAGAATATACTGTGTGCACATCTGTATATGCATATCCTTAACGGTGTGGCTTATGTATGGTGAAGCAGAAGCTAATCTTCTCTCCCCCCATGTGATGGAACAGGTATACATGTAGCCACTCCAAACCTAACTATGCAACATGTACACAAAGGGTGCAAAGAAAGCAGTAATATGCAATGCAGGCTTAAGAGAATAATGCTGCAGGGAAAGACTCTGCTTGCTGAAGAAAATGCTGACTTTGGCATAATTTTTATTGTACCAGTGGACTAAATATGTTGTTGTTGTTTAGTTGTTTAGTCATGTCTGACTCTTCGTGACCCCATGGACTAGAGCACGCCAGGGACTTCTGTCTTTCACTGCCTCCCGCAGCTTAGTCAAACTCATGCTGGTAGCTTCGAGAACACTGTCCAACCATCTCGTCCTCTCTCGTCCCCTTCTCCTTGTGCCCTCCATCTTTCCCAACATCAGGGTCTTTTCCAGGGAGTCTTCTCTTCTCCTGAGGTGGCCAAAGTATTAGAGTCTCAGCTTCAGGATCTGTCCTTCCAGTGAGCACTCAGGGCTGATTTCCTTAAGAATGGAGAGGTTTGATCTTCTTGCAGTCCATGGGACTCTCAAGAGCCTCCTCCAGCACCATAATTCAAAAGCATTAATTCTTTGGCGATCAGCCTTCTTTATGGTCCAGCTCTCACTTCCATACATCACTACTGGGGAAAACATAGCTTTAACTATACGGACCTTTGTTGGCAAGGTGATGTCTCTGCTTTTTAAGATGCTGTCTAGGTTTGTCATTGCTTTTCTCCCAAGAAGCAGGCGTCTTTTAATTTCGTGACTGCTGTCACCATCTGCAGTGATCATGGAGCCCAAGAAAGTAAAATTTCTCACTGCCTCCATTTCTTCTAAATATGCTCACAAACAAATGAGTGAATGAATTCTGAATGCAACTCCACAAATTAAAGCAGAAAAAGTAGGGCGGGATGTGTACGCAGATCAAACATATACAGATTTTTTAAAAGGAGCACCTCGAACCAAAAAATGAAAAAACAAAATCAGAATGTTAGAAACAACACTCCCTTTTAAGGACTCCTCATTGACTTTTGCTGTGATGTTTTCCCTCGGCATAGTTTCCTTAATAATGTTACCATCCTGGAAAGTTAAACATTCAAGGAAAATCTTCTCTGACCATCGAGACCCCTGTGAAGATTTGCACATTAGTTGGGATTACCACCCAGGTGCAAACACATTTTCAGTCCTGACCCCAAATGCTTCAACTGTTTAGATATCTTAAAGGCGGCCGGGGGGGGGGGGGGGCGGGTTAGAGGCAACCCACACAGTTTCTGGATGAATTCAACTTTGTGGCTTCCTACACAGGCTGACAGCAAGTAGTGGCCCCCTTAGCCATACTGCTCAAAATTAACAATGGTAGCAGCAGTGCTCTCTCTCTCTCTCTTGCCCCTGCCATAAAATGGCTGCCATCCCGGCTATGCCACAGAACAGGTCCCATTCATCTCAAATGGCAGAACAGCTTACTGTCCAATGCCTGGGGCTCCTCCAGATGACCTGTTTATTAAGCATTTATCCTGATTTCTTTCTACAAAATTTACATAGATGTAATACTATACCTGCTCTTTATTGAGCTGATGTACAGTTTTGTTTGCAGGGATATTACATGGCAATGAGAATTCAGGGTGGTCTTCCTACCAATACATCCATATCCCACACTTTAGGATGCATTTCCCTGCCACTTTCCTAACTGCAAGAACTCTCTCTGTGTGTTGTTTTTTTAAGTGGATTTGTTGTACCAGAGCACTTTAATCTATTTTGATTGTACAAACCTAAATGCCCTCAAAATGGTGGCAATCTGGAGAATGCAATGGTATCCCTTAAAAGTGTGAGCAGTCTTTGGCCACTCAGTCTCCTTCCTCTAAGTGATGCAGCCAAGATGCAGAAACTTCCCACCTTACCCATCAACAAAATCCTGCAGCATTTTTGCCACAGCTACACACAGTATTGGAAATTTTACCATGTATTTTGTGTTTTTTATATTGTAATATTGCAAACTATCCTGAGACCTACAGACGAAGGGTGATCTACTAAATAAATAAATAAATAAATAAATAGACCCATACAGTTTAGATTTCCAACAGATAAAACAGGGTGCCCGACAAAAGAACAAGGTAAAAAATAAATTCCCAAATTTGTGTATTTATGATCACAGGACACCAGTCTATATTGGACTGTTGCAACCATGTACACACCTTCATCTTCCACAAGTCATGCAACATCTCAAAATTGTCCCAGTAGACAGATAAGCATACAGATGTGGTTTGTTTTTGTTTTACCTGTCTGTTAGCTTCAATGTAAAGCCCAAGAGTGTTTACTCGGTAGCACAGCCCATCTTTCATTATGTGAACATAACAACGAACTTTCCCTTCATGGAATGCTTCCTTCATATCTCCTCTCCGATTGTTCCAACAAAGGTTGTCTGTGCCCAATTCAAACAGGCTATCCTCCTTCAAGAAGCTATAGATGTCTGTACAATACGCAAAAGCCATAAAAATGAGATTTGAGTGAACATCACATAATATTTTGAAACCATTACTTGGGAAAGCATACAGCACATCTTCACATGCATGTTTCTGTGTGCTGTACAAAATGCCATCCACGAAAGTGGATGTGGCTCTCGCATGCATGCACACATGTACAGGATACTCAGCCCCCCCATCAATTGATCTGTGCAATTCAGCTGAAGCAGGTGGGGTTGTCTATAATTAAGCAGTATATAAGCTGTCTACATACATACATACATACATACATACATACTCCTTTTTGAACTAACCTAGTGGTTTCTGGTCCTTTTTCCTTTGGTCATGCTCTTTGATGTTTTGTCCCTCTTGCAATGGTGCAGGAGATGAAAACTGCTTCCTAACCAAGTATGGAATCAGCTCACTTCGGATTGATGTAAATGACCTAGGGGAAGTCAAAACAAAACAACATAGATATTAAATCTGGAAACACTTCGAGAAAAACAGGTTGCGTATTTATAACTGATATTCAAGTGGTTATCTTTGCATTTATGCCATTGGATTTGAAACCCGAGCAGAGCATTTGCAGACCCTTTAAACTGTGAGCAAGTAGACATGCACAAATTAGATACTTTATATATAATACAGAAAGATGACACAAGCCAGTGAGCTGGTGCTCCTGTTCCTTCTCCTGAGTCAGAGAGAACTAGATTTGGACAAGAACACTCTAGGGCTCATTACGTTCCACACAGCCTCCTTATACCAACCAACAAAGACGACACAGCGGGAGCAGGGAAGGAGAGTGGGTTAAATGCAGTATACTTGGCCAACTATAGCTTGGACGGATGGCTTTAAAAGAGGATTAGACAAATTCACAGAGGACAAGGCTACCAATGGCCACTAGTCACAATACCTATGTTCTACCTCAGAGGCAGTAGATCTCTGAATACCAGTTGCTGCAAATGGCAGGTGGGGAGGGCACTCTTGCCCTCAGGTTCTGCTTGTGGGCTTCCCATAGGCATGAGGTTGGCCACTGTGAGAACAGAATGATGGACTAGACAGTCCTTTGTTCTGGTCCAGCAGAGCCCCTCTTGTGTTATACTATACAGATGACCACTTGAAGAACACAGGGGGTAAGATAAGCAAGTTGCTTTTCTTTGAGGTCTCTGTGCAGCCTCACAAGTGGGCAAATGGCAAATGGAGAAGCCAAAACAGAGATGGGAGACTTTGCCAACGTGTTTCTGTGGCTGCTTCTGTCCATCAGAAATCTCTTTATTTATTTTAACATTTTATATACTGCTTAACTACAATGATATTCTAAGCTATGCACAAGAAGCTCAATTTAATGCAAATAACAATCAAGTACGTGAATCTGATGGGGCAAAGAGCTTTGTCTCCTCTGAGTGCTTGGAAGTCTTCTTGGTGGCATGTTCAGTCTTAGGCAAGAGGTCTTAGTCATCAGAAGCCAATTGGACAGTGGGGTCAGAAGCAGGGTTGGAAGCAACAGTGCTCAGTCTTGTGCTCCCCAACTAGACATATCAAGCAATAACCTTGCCTGCTTCCACACATGAGGTACTTTTAAAACATTACCTACTGTGTCAGAGGGTTGGTGGTAAAATAAACTAAAATGATTTTTGCAAAATACAAATGGAGTCTAAGCCAATTAACTTAAAATACTAAGAAAATGAAAGAAAAATGAGTAAAATTACTGAGCTCAGAGAGGACTCCCAGATAAAGTTCTCTGTTATGTTGCAATGATCAGAAAAGAACTGAGGAAGGCACCACTTTGCCCCTTGCGACAAATGCATGAAAGGCCTGGCTAAACTGTTGTTCTGTCCAGTTGTTCTTAGGCTGCAACTGTCCTCAGCCCCAGCCAGCATGACCAAAGAGTTAGGGATGATGGGAGCTGCAGTCCAGTAATATCTGGAGGACTACACATTAGCCACTCCTGCTTTAGAAAGTTTCAGAGATGCTCTGAGAGGCACAGGCACTACAAGCCCTGACCCACTCCACATTCACAACATAAAAGCATTAGTCATGTCAGTTAAAAAACAACAACAAACCTGGGTAAAATTAGAATCTAAATAGTTATGTTCTGAAAATATTGTTGGTACCAAGCAGCTTTCACTCAGCAGGTGTTCCTTTTTATAATCTTATCATGGTTTCAGACAAACAATTTAGTGGTGAAAGGATTAAAACAATTTTTGTGGCATTATAGATTTCTCCTCTATGTTTGTAACTAGGACACCTGGGACTGATTTGCTGTCTCCTTGTATGTTCCAGCAGTGCTGACTTATTTGCCTCACGAAATGAGGATAAGAGGCTAACTCTGCTTGTTTAAAATTGCAAGCTCTTGGACCACACATGGTTCTTTCCTTGGGGAGGAAAAAAGGCATTGCTTCTAGGTTGGCACATAGCAAAGAGATGAAGATCATAGAAATAAATCATGGAGAGTGAGTTATTTCACATGTTGAATGGATTCTTAAAAGATGCAGCATATGCACTAAGAACAATCCTGTGGTAGTTGGTCTTCTCATAGTACCATATGTATGACACTTTCTCAAACATGGAAATTGTTTGTAGTGTTGGAAAATGTGTATAGTGTAATATATGAAGTGAAATGAGAGGGATGTGAACATCTCAGGTTCATACATCAGAAAGCCATGGTGGTATTTGCTTCCTGATGTGTACAAGCCACCCATCATATATTACAGGACACACATTTTTTCCTACTCAGAGACGATGTTTGAAAAGTAATATGCAAAATGGCCTTGAGACATAGAGGAGTTGGATTAGGTTTGAAGCCAGAGTTGATTTTTTCCATCTCTGACTTCCATGGGATATTTCAGCTTTCATCCCCAGACCTACTGTAAAGATTAAACCCAGCATTTTCCTGGCATTGGTACCACTGAGGTTTTCAACCAAAGTTTCATAATTGTACCCTATAAATTTTTAGGCACTGCTTGTGGAGCAATCTGAAGTATCTAAACATAATTATATTATTTTGTCATAATTTTACCCTCCTCTGTGCATTGTATTTTGCAATCTGTCCTTAATGTCTGAAATAATCACAGAGCTTAAAGTGGCTATAATCAAGAACTAATGAATAACTCTTCATTCTTGAATCACAGCATCTCTCCCTGCTGTTTACAATCTGAGTGCACCATAGTTCCTCCCCTACTGCCTTGCCTTCTGCCATGCATGTGGGTATGCAGACGGGCAGTTTACTAGCTTAAAATGTTTACACGCAGCTGTGCCATTCAGCAATGATTTCCTGCTTGGGTTTTATGCTGAGTCCAAAACTGACAGTCCTGTGTTTCTCTCAGGGACTGACCAGAGAATTTATAGGATCCATTACATATAAAATTGCTGTGTTTGGCAGAGGCCAACCTTGTCTGATGCAATGTTGCCCAGCAGGGCATTAAAGAGATGGAAATGGGAAGATGGCAAAGCTGTGCTTGGTTGTGATCGTTGCATTCCTGGCTTGACAAACACTTGTCTCAGGATGCTTCTACCTAGCATTATATTGCCCTTTAGAAAATAAAAATAGGGGTGTATGCAATAAACAGCATGATCTCTAGCTTGGCACTATCAACCTGCTTCCGTATTAACACACATTTTGTAGGAAAAAATAATCACATGTGAATGCTGGTCATTCGGTGCTGCTTAAGCAGGGCTTATTGTGGATTGTCCCAGGGTCTAATGCTTTTGGAAGGTATTGTTTTATTAGCAGAAAGGCAGTGAGCAATAACGCCTTTGGAATTTTCTTTAAAGCTTTTGCCAACACTAGTGATGGCGTGAGAATCTTACATGGAAGTCTGCCAGCCAATGTGGCAAATTAATATGGAGCTGGAGCAAGAAGGAAGGGAAAGGCGGAGGATTAACACTAATAGAGGCCAATCAGAAGGAAGATGGGAAGAACCAAAGTAGCCCATCTTGATTTTTCAGGTAAGACAGAAGCAGCAGCTGCCTGCTCAGATTATAACATAGGTGCCATCTGCACTATACATTTAAAGCAGCATCATACCACTTAAAACAGTCATGGCTCCCCTTCAAGCATCTTGGGAATTGTAGTTAGTTGAAGATGCTGTGAGCTCTGATAACTGTAGCTCCTTGAAGGGAATAGCAGTCCTCTAACAATTCTCATCACTCTCTGCAGATGGGGCATAAGAAGAGGCAAACTGATAAAACCCAGATATTTCCCCTCTTATTCTGGATCCTATAGCTTCCCCAAAGGCCTCCAAGTGATTGAACTGTACTGTCTGATCCACATACAGAAAATAATTCAGCCACAAGTTGGTGAAAACTTGCAGTCATGGCAGCTGAAGCCTGCAGAACTCTGCAGGAGGAATATAGTGAAGCAGAACAGAGGCAGGCAACTTACACGCCGATGGCTGAAACAGGACTCCCCAGCAGCATAAAAATCTCATTTGAAAATGTGGGGTTTGGCCTTATTGCCACGGACAAAGTCTCATGAAAAAAGGTTAACTGAATAAGAAAAACAAACTGCATGCAAAATCTGTTGATTTCTAAGACAAATCTAAAACAATTCTGGGGTTGGCTTTTTATTTTGAGGGCTAATATTTTTAGGACAAGGGTAATGCACACATGTCCACCTAATGAACATCTACACTTCATCGCACAGGAAGCTTCATGAATGTTTTCAGGGAAGGGATGAAATTTCCATTATCCAAATAAAATATGTAAAATTAGCCACAGGCCTACAGCTTACAATATATTTATAAAAAGACCTTCATGCAGAGCAAGATTCCCGCCTCTGCAGAACAGGATCCCAAGAACTGGCGTTTAGCAAAACACACCCTAAATCCTGAAAAATATTTGACAACGCTGTTAGTAACAAAAACTGGCCCACTGTCATGGCAAAAAGCAACAAAACCAGCTCCTCCAAAATCATGTCATACAGATAATTCTTGGATGGTCTCCTCTGCCTCCTAGTCCTCAAAATGGTGCTCTTTGGCCTGACCCCCCGCAGGGATGGACACAGCCATTGCTTACACTTCCTTGTACTGTTTCTTGCTTGCTTGAGATGTTTTTACTGCAAGTGTCACTCCCATTTCACTGGCTGTCATTCATTTTTATTTTCTATGTTTAAAGTTAAACACCATAAAACAGTATTAATGAGTATTAGCATTTTAATAGCGCCTCGTGTGTTTTTTAAATACTGATCTGTGATGAAGTGTGAAATCTTTTATTGTTGCCAGCCCCCACCTGTGAAATCTGCTATCCTTTCTTTAGCACTGCTTACAGGGTGGGAGTGTTGCCCTCCTCATTAAGAAGAGCAACACCATCACTTATTTTCTCAGGTATAATAGTAGTTACAGAGACCAAAGCAACAGAGCAGAATTGTTCCTTTAATTTCAGGGTCCCCCTGACTGATTGCTTCATTTGAAGGTTTGTTGAGACTGTAGGTAGGGTTTCTTAACATACGGAGGGATTAAGCCTAAACAATTATAAAGTTACTTCCCTGGAGCTTTTGAAAAGAGCTCTTTGGTTCTTGGCTCAGTTCCTCTGTTGCCTCCCTCCCACTTTTTAGTATCTTTCTACTATTAATATCTGCCACTGCTTTGCCTTCGCCTCTCAAGCCAGCTGCACCTCCTAGGGGAAGTTCACCTGACACTTCTAGAGAGCTGTGACTTGATATTCCTCTGGTCTGTCTTTTACACCACCATCTGGTAATATCTGGCTAGAATTTAAGCACAGATTTGGCTAGGTTTCCTACCTCTATTATGACCAGGAAATTCATATTGATCTTAATAGGAATAGACCAGTATTTACACCTATAGCAGTATGGGTTTCTAACCGACAGATGCTTGTCAATTAAGTATTAATCCTGCCAATTCAGTCCTGATGAGTTTTGCAGATTCAAAAAAATAAGAAAGATGTAAGTGGGGGCAGAGGAAGGAAGGAAGGGAGGGAGGGAGGGACAAAAAAGTAAAGAGGATAGAAGAAAGAGAAAAGTTAATTATGAACCCTGTTGGTACATAGTTCATGGTTCTCATCGTTTTAAGGGATAAAGCCAAATAACGTTTAAAAATGCCGTGTAAACCAGGCGCACTCTTGTTGGATCTCAACATTATTTTCTCCTGATCCTTTGATGGAGATTAAAAATTTCCATGTGAATACAAATAATGAAACAACAGTTACTTGGAGGTTTCCCCCCAGCTCTCTATTTCTCCAAACTAGAGCAACCAGTCACAATTCCCCTCCCCCCCTCAATCCCCACTGCTTTAAAGAAAAAAAAAGTCAACTCACTTTGAAGAAAAAAGACAAAACAATGCCAAGAACAGGGGGATTAGGGAAATGATATTTATATCATGGACCAAATTAAAATGTCAATGCAGGAGGCGGGCAAACAGCCCCTACCATATATACACACCAAACATGTCTCTTCAAGGAAAGGGAAAAGAGATTTGAAAAGAGTTAATGCAGCCCCCAGTTAATACCACCTGCTTCAGACTCAACACTCCTTAAAAGACAGGGTTTGGGTTGATTTCCCACAATATGGCTTTAGTGAGCACAATGGAAGAAGCCATTATTAGCTTCTTCTTCTTTTTTAACTTTCTTTACAGATTCCCGTCTTTAAAACTTAGGAATTTCAGAGACATGCTAAGAATGCAGTGCTAGCAGATGTGCGTTATATGCAACAGAAAGGAAAATAAACAGGCATACAATCTTTGGCCTGGACTGTGTGTACATCATTTTGCCTCATGTCTTTCCATGCTCACAGCTCCTGTTTGATCTCCTGGAAAAAAAAATGGCATCCACAAGTGTGGAGATTGCACTACTTTTCCATTCTACTGGGAAAAAAAGTCACTCTGCAGTCTGAGAATAGATGGAAGAACCTCAAAGAAAATACAGGATGACAATGATGGATGGTGGTGCCATGAGGGTGTTTCATAAAAACAGTGAAGAAAGCACGGCAATTCCACAGTATATGTCTACTGTAGAAGCACTGGATAAAATCTATTATTTCCCTCATGCAGTGCTTATATTGCCACTGAAAGTGTCACATGGCTGTGGTTACAAAATGATACGTTCATCTACTGTTGTGTACCTGTTATATTACTAGTGACGAGAGTTTAAGTCCAAGGACACAGATCAGTCTGATGACTTCAGGGTCTCCATACAGTCTGACAGTTCTATGCCATTGAATTTTATAACACAGAACAGGTACAGACCTTAAGTGGGACTATAAAGCCATGTTCAGAGATGTACCATATCTTGGAGTTAGTTATTCCAGACTCCCGTTCCAACTATTCATTGTTTCTGGTAACAAATTCAAAAACACACACAATAATCTCACTTAAATCAAACCAAGGTGCTTCTTAATATACCCCAATGTATGCAAAAATGTCCAAAGGTGGTATAGCCCCAGGCATAGTTGGATAAAACATTTGGCTTCAGACTTGTTTGGGGCCTGAAACTGACTCAGTTGCTCTGATTGACTGTTGTTGGGAGAGAGACAAGGGTGTGTGTGACCTTGTTGGTTCTCCTTGACCTTTCAGCAGCTTTTGATACCATTGACCATGGTATCATCCTAGACCACTTGCAGAATTTGGAAGTTGGGAGCATGGTGGTTCTGCTCTTATCTTTGAAAGCAATTCTAGAGCATAACACTGGATGACTTCTGTTTGGTTCCATGAAAGTTCTTCTGTGGTTGCCCAACAGGATTTGATCTTGTTGCCCAAGCTATTTAACAGCTATATGATGGAGTCATTAGAGGATCTGGGGTGAGGTGCCATCACTATGTTGATGACATCCAGTTCTCTCTCTGTTCCATCGGTGTCAGGAGATGAAGTCCAGATATTGAATCTGTGCTTAGAGGCAGTAATAAGCAGCATGTGGACCAAAAAACTGAAGCTAAATCCAGGTAAGATGGAGGTGTTGTTTGCAGGTAGTTCCCACGTCTGGGACCAACAGCCTCTTCTGGATGGAGTTGCTCATATTTTAATATATCAAGAAATCAAAGGATTCACATACAGTTCTATGATTCAAAATACTCACATACCTACAACACTCTGAAATGACAATTACAAAGACTGTTAAAATTTGACTGTGTGCACATCTGAAAGCTAGAAATACAACTGAGACATAGGCACCAAAGAAATCTAAGTAGCGCTGAGCAGAGAAAAAGCTTCCTATGGAAGAGGTGGTGACTTCAGTGCCCTCAAAGTTTCATTCCCTTTCAGGTACTCTGTCCTCCCCTACTGCAGGACCACCCCCAACTCTGTAAATCTTCAGATTTAAGAGTTATTGAGATAAAATAAATGGGACTGTTTGTAGGCAAGTCCTGTTTGTAGGCAAGTAGGCAAGTGTGAAGCAGTGGTCTCCTCATAAGTAGGAAGGAAAAACAACAACCACATATCCTTAATTGCACATTTACTTAACAGACAAAACTTCATATTCCACATTATAAATAATTAGGACATACATTTTGTTTGCATTTTGATCACTAGAAATATTGCAATTTGCTCAGTTTCTTCTGAACAAATTTGTTTCTTTATGCATTTTAATCACAAGGAAAGTATTCATTATACAACCTGATTTTTACAGGGCAAAAAAATACATTCCAGCCATACGGCTGACGTGTTCTCTATTAGGTGTCCACAGAGCAAGCTCTGTTTTGCAGCCATCTTTTCGGCATGCGAGAAGAGAGAGAAAGAGAGAGAGAAAGCATGCATTAAGCCAGGAGTTTGGCTCTGCCAGACCTCCCTCACAGTCTGTAGGCCTTGCCAGGAAACACAGGTGACAGTGTGAATGATAAAAAGGCATTGAGAAGGGAAAGCAAAGCTATGGGCTGGTTTAGTCTGGGCAGCATCTTAATGTAAACCTGCAGGGGCCTCTGTGTACAACATACCACAAAGCAAATCAAGCAGAAGCGTATGGACAAAATATACCCTCATCAACTGAAGCAGAGCTTCCCACCCCCTGGTAATCTCAGTATTCTTCATAGGAGGTACAGGACACATTTCAACTTTTCCCTCGCGGGAAGAATTTCAAACTGTAGTTGAGGTTGGAGAAGCAATCTTTTCTGGAACACTTTTCCAGAGAAAGGCAGGTCTGGAGGGCTGGCTGAAGGAAGAGGAAGGGGAACTACAGAGGAAGTGGTTTATCAAAATGCAGGGTTTTTCAATCATTTATAGTTGTTTTTTAAATTCCTGTTTTTCAGGAGCACTAAAGGTGACAATTTAGCTAGTCTGAATACAAGCCAGCCAAGAGCTTCAGCTGGAATGTAACGAGCTTTTTAGCAGAGCACAGTAACCACGTTACTCAGCGAACTGATCCACGCATAGCTGTTGAATCTCACTAAGGACAAAAAATTAAAAATTTGACCAAATAAGACAAAACTAATTCATCCGTTTTAAATTCTAGTTTGGTTTATTTAAGAATATACATAGGAAGGCAGGTTACTCAAGAGGAAGTTGTCCTCAAATCTTCCTTTTGTGATAGGTGCCTGATTCTATTTTGCTCTCCTTCTTGTTTAGTCAATGCATGCCTTTCCCCCTCAGAATCAGGCTCAAAGGTTTATTTTACTAAATAATTGCCTACCTTAGCTGTGGAGCAGATGAGTGCCAGCATGGTATAATGGGCTCGGACCTTGAGCCAGTCACTATCTATTGGTCTAGCTTACCTTACAGGGTTACTGGGATGATAAAATGGGGAAGAACTGTATCCAGCACTCTGAGCTCCTTGGAGGCAGGTGGTGGGAGAGGTTAACTGTAAAAATGAATGAAAACCAACCAACGCAGGTTGAATCTAGATAAATGGCAACTGCTTGGTCTGGTGATATAGGAAGGTGTGGAACTTCCTGCTATAGATGATATCCAGCCCCCCTAGTCATGAGGACTAGAACCAGAAATTTATTCATTTCATAATTTTCTATCTTGCCTCTTTCACCAAAGAGATTCAATGGGACTTACGAACAGTATTAAGAACAAAACTAAAATAATCCCTAAAAGTACCCCTATAAGCATTCAGATTAATACATTAAGAACAAATAAATCCCAGAAGCACAAAAGTAAGCAAAACTGACCCAGCAAAACTTAAAACATTAACCAAATGCATTTTTTAAAGCCAAGTTTTAGCGTATCGTACTAATCAATAGAGTAAGGGTTCCCAATAGATCTTGCACAGAGCAAGGGACTCTATAGGGTAGGTGGCACAACAGAAAAGGCCCTGCTCATAGCTAACACCAGCTTCACCTCCCAAGGTTGAGGGATCTGAATCAAAGCCCCATATGACACTCAGTATGCGCAGGGAGGAACATTTTGAATAAGACAGTTTCCAAAGCACACAGATTCCAAGCTACGTTTAAGACCAGCACCTTGGATTGAGCCCAGAAAATCACATAGAACCCACATGATAAAATCAGAGTGCTGAGCTTCTGTCAGCATTCTACATGCCGTATTCTGCAAAAACTGAAGCTTCCAAATACTTCCACATAGAGCATATTACAGCAGCCTAATCTGGAGGTCACTACAGAATGCAAAGTCTGCCTTTCTCACAAATGGCTGTAGAATATTCAAAAGCACAAAGGCACAACAGAACATTCTTCCCCCCCTCTCTCCACAGCCCCCACCACCCCCCAAACCTGTTTTAGGGGTTCTTGCAACAATTTGGAGCAGATTTGTGGAGAGTGCAGGGTATGCACAGCGGGAGGAAAAGTCCTGTTGTGCAAGAGGAAATCCTTGCACTGATGAGATGTGGGTAGTTGAATACAGTACTGCCCCTGTCCTTTTACCATTCGAGTGCATTGTACTGAAGGGAACATCCTGCATGTAGATGTATTTCTGAAGCTGACCTCTCTTTCTTGGCTGGCTTTTTCATGAACAAGTTAAGGTTTAGTAAACTATGATCTCTGCTGTATCACGTAGCAGCAATTTTTACTGATTTTCATTCTATCCCACTCACACCAGCTTTTTTAAAAGTAAAAAATAGAGTTGCCTTCCTGAAGTTTCCTAAATCCAGACATTTGGCTTCCAAGGTGATGAGAGACACTGAAGTACACAACCTATCTCATTTACGGTAGTGACTACAGCAAGTGGTAATAAAAGCGAGGGTCCGTGGGCTCAACTATGGGCTGCTCCTCATTTTAAGGCAAATGCGCCGACTTTTTCCTACAAAGACTGTTCTAGCCAGGATTGCTCTCTTCCATAAATGGTTGTTTTGCTTCCTCTCAGTGGGTGGTCTCAGTATCATAGAAGAAACACCACAAGTTAAAGAATACAGGATGTATCAAAGATGTGCAAGGTTATCCAGGATGGGGTGGGATTTGCAGATGCACAAAACAATATACACACAGAAGATACACACAAAAGGAATGGAAATATGTTAATTTTGTTAACAAGGAAGCCCCAATAGATGTGAATTAAGAGAAAGCAGGCACGTATTAGGTTTCTCTAAGAAACCAGCAAGATTATTGCTTCAGTGTGGCATATGCCATCTTCTATTGCTACTGCTTTTGGATGGGAAGTTATCAGTCATAAAAAAATACACATTTGAGGGTTTGGATTTAATTTAAGTGTCTAAACAGCTTGCTTTGGTCTTGTCAGATACAGTTAACTGTCAAGCATTTATG
The DNA here is from genome assembly GCF_965153285.1 of Podarcis tiliguerta. Lineage (NCBI taxonomy): Eukaryota > Metazoa > Chordata > Lepidosauria > Squamata > Lacertidae > Podarcis > Podarcis tiliguerta. Next base: position 50,649,615 of record NC_139539.1, read on the forward strand.
CTGAACAAACCTCCCTCTCATTTGATATGTTCAGCTAGCAGAAGTCCTGTGGTAACTTCTTGGTTAAAACTAATGAGCCTTCCCATATCACACATGGCACCAGTGGTCAACTAATTTTGGATAGACTTGGTGGCCAGTGAACCTTTTGTCAATATGATCAATGTCATTCTTGTTGTTGCTGTCATCTTTACAGTGATTCAGTACAATGACTTGCAGCTGTGTCTGCAACTATGCAATCTGTACCAATGTTTCAGGAAAACTCAGTTTAAAAGTTAGTGGTTAAAAGAACATAGCCATCACTAAGAAGCAGCTCTGACACCAGCTGTATCTCTGGAACACAGCAGAAGGTCAAGGACAAACAGAGGCACTTCTGTGGTTCTCCTGCAGTTCAGAAATGGAAAGGGGCTGTGGACTCCTGCAGGCCTTCTCTGCACCTGCCATGCAGCTGGAGTTCCATCCACCTGAGGCACAGGCACAACAATGAGCCAATGGGGAGGGCAAAGGCTTGTTTTAGCTCTTTGCTGGCATCAAACAAGCATGAAGCTAAAGCAAATTGCAACCTTCCTCCCTTCTTTGGGGCTGGAATCATCCCTCCACCTTTGTAGCTCTGTTTCTGGGAGGAAGCTTCTGGCTTCTCTCGTTCACCAGAGCCCAGCTGATTTTTCATCAGGTGAGGGCTAAAAGCAAGATTGCTGAACACAGTGTCTCACCAGAAGTGCTTTCTTCTACTAATAGTGTGCAGAGGTGATATACAGACAGGGTTGTATTCAACATATCACTAAGGAAATCATTATCTCCCTTTCCTCCTCCAATGTGCTTCCTAAAACTGTTCTGAGCTCCCTCCCCCCCCCCAACCCTCCAAAGCAGATTTGGAGATTGTGTGGCATAAAGGGGCATTTGTATCTGACATTGTCACTACAGGGTTGGCATAGGAGGTGGAAGAGATTAACCTAAGGAACAGAGGTTGGGTAGAAAATACTGCAGCTGCTAGAACGGGAAAAGCTTAAGGGTTTGTTGTGTTTTTGTTTGTTTTTTAAGAGTAGAGGAATTTATATTCAAACCCAATCACAGCAATTGAGAATCATAAAAGTATCTTCTCTCTGCCCACCCACCCTCTTCCAATAGTGGAAGAATCTCTGAACAGAAAATCCCACCTTATGCATTCCACATAATTTCTAATGTGATTATTAAAACACTTTAAAATGCACATGTGATTTAGACTCTAGAAGACCTCTTTCCTTACCTGTTCTCTACAAGGAAATCTACCACACATTTCTTCAAGCAGTACAGATGAGCATCCATCAGTCCTGTCCTAATGTGCATTTTAGAATGCCTGGAAAGGGAATGAAAGAGAGTGAAGTTATTCGGCTCTGCATTCCACAGCCATTTTAAGAGCTCCACTTTAAAATCACTACATGGTAAAACTTTACAAGAGACATCTGTGTTCCCAAACCCTTGCTGCGGAATTAGTAGGGAGGTGAATGTTGATGGCTTCCATGACTAGACTGTGTCATACAAACATACACCTGTTCATCCTTTGCCCTTATTCTAAGTGCTGTAGGCTCCAGCCTGCAAAAACTTAGGCCACAATTAATCCAATAGTCTTTGAAGATGCAACAAGACTATTTGATAAGGTTGTTGTTGTTGTTGTTGTACCTCTAATACAATGGGTATTCTTCACGAGTGTTTTGCATATATTTTCTTTATTTTTTATTAAATGCAGAAACCAAGTTAATATGAACTGTAGTAAGATTTCAAGTTAGGTATACCAACATCACTTTGCTAGTTATTTCTATAGAAACAATAATTTTCTCATGTACTATATAGGATTTCCCCCACATGAATACATTATAAATCTGGGTTTGTTTCTTCTTAAGAGACGGTATTACAAATGTTGGTGTTGGTGGCATCCATCTGTCTTGAGAGACAATGGGAGTGCACCTCTGGAAGTGAAGTCAAACCATTGCATTAGCAGCGCCAAAGTGACCTCATGTGGGCACAAGTCTGGGCAGTGTGCATGGTGGTCTTGAGCTGTGCACACAACATGGACAAGAGATCATGACATGCAGAGGAGAAACATGAAACCTAGGGATTTTTTTGTTTGTTTTTTGCTAATGACCTGCATCATCACTTTAAATTCTCCTTGACCTGCAAATGTTTTTAACACAGATAACTCAATCAAAGCAAAAGTAAACTACTACATAGTGCTTCATGTTCAGTCCTGTCTTCTGCACGTAAAAGGAAACATGTACTGTAAAGAAACTAGACTCATACAGTTTGACACTGACTTCCGAAACCAGGCTTACCCAATGAAGCAGCATAATCAGGGTCAGAATCTAACCATGAGGGTCAAAGCAGAATATACAATTGGTGCATCTTGAATGAGGCAAGATGATAGTTCCAGTTTTGCTTTCTCAGCAATTTTGCTACTTACATCCATGGGATAGGACTCTATTATTTATAGCACAGTCCTATGTAGTGCTTTTTTCTAAAAAAAATGTTTAGGGGTACTCTCATTTTGACTCAAGAAAATCACCATTTTATAGTTCAAATCAGGAAAAAGAAATACAGTAAATGGACAAAAGTACGAAGATTCACCAAATGTTTAGGGGTATGTGTCCCCCTGCGTCCCTCCAGAAAAAAAGCACTGGTCCTATGTATGTCTACTCAAAAGTCCCACTTCTGTGTTCAATTTTCAGTGAGGTTTAGGGTAGATCCAACAAAGTCAGAAGAATAACTTTCTTCGCCCTTCCACCTGCCTTGCTACACCCAACCCAATTGGCTCCAAAAGTTTGGGGAAACCTCCAGATGAGATTTTAGGAAGTGCAGGGGGAACACGAGGCAGGAAAGGGTAGGGTAGTTCCAATGCACAAACAGAAGCCATCTTGCTCATGTCATGATTTTGTAGGATACAATCCATAGTTCCAGGTAAGTGTACAAAGGATTGCACCTTTAGAGTGCAAACTTACACAAATTTACGTCTGAGTAAATCACACTGAACAGGGTGGGACCTGCTTTTGAGTAGACATGTGCCATTAGTGTGACTTTTATACTGACTGAAAGTTCCCAGAAGCAAGGTTACTCATTCACTTAAATGGCAGATTGCACCCTGTATGTTGCTTTGACATGGGATAAGAGACTTCACTGCGTACACAAGGAACTTTGGACTGTAGCCAAAATATTGGCTTTTTATTATCTTCTGCTCAGAAAATTTGGGATAATTTATAATTGATTTCTGGGTCAATACCTGTAGTATCCTTCCTATTTAATTTGTTGGTTGAACTAAACGTTTCAGCCAAGTGTGGCAACTACAGAAACTGAACTGTTGGAAATGAAACTTCTTCTTTTCTCTTGTAAACTGGAGACAATGTGCTGGAGAATTTGGAATTCTTATATGTTGCCACCCCACACAGCTCTGCTCAAATCCAATGCAGCTGCAGGTCACATTTCAACAACAAAAAAATCCCATATGCATTCCACTAACAGTATAAAGCAGGAAACACCTCCCTCATTCAGGGTAGTACACCACAAAAATAACGAGGTTTTTGTTTATATCTGAGCTTTAAGAGAGCAATTCCAGAAACTGCAAGTTCCTACATGGTAGTATTGATTTAATTAGCCTGAATAGCACATTTTGTTTGCGTTAAAGACCTCCAACACATTTATTAAAATGGAGTCATAAATGTTAACTGCTTGCTCAACTACTTAAAGATGACCAAGTGCGGGGAAGATACTTCAAAACTCATTTCAAACTCCTTTATAAGCAAATGCAGCATGTTTTAAGGGAGTTCAAACTATATTTAATTAAAAAAATTACCCAGTCAGTCAATCAGATCATACAAATCTTGCAACCCTGCCAACAATCAAATACAAATTAAAGTCATGAAAGAATTTATGGAAGTACAAACCCTGAAGCACTGCAATTCTATTCCTGGCAAATACGACAACCTTCCGTGTTAAAACAAATCTAGGCAGGATTAAAAGAATATTGCCCTATGGAGTTCAAACAAGTATGGATCATCAGAGTTTTGAGGCTAAATCTAGAACTAAACACTTCAGAATAGAAAAAAATAAATATTAATAGAATAATATTCAGGCCTCTTAATTACTCCCTAAATTATCAGTTTCCCTCCTCTGACCCAACACAGTGAAACTAGAGCACCTACAAAACTGACTGATAAAGATTATATTCCCATAAAACATGGAAACTCAACTTTCAAAGCAACAAGGGCCCTAAATTTAATTAATATTCAGTATTGTCACATATCTCTGTCTGAGACAGCCTCTCATGAGAGCAATAAATTCTTCCTTGCATAGAGGCATGAGACAAAAGTATCACCTTTGCCTTTTATAATTGTAGGGATGGTGAGGGGGACAGAGGGGGCTTTAGTCTTAAGGTGCAAGTATGTGTTTTAAAGACTAAAACCATTTCTGTTAATTTCACTGAGGCATAGTGGGAGAGATATCCTTAGTGCTGGAAAATAGCTGGAAGCTGTACAAGGTAGGGCATTAAGAAAAGCTGCAAAAGAATTTTGGGGATGTCATAGAGTCATAGACAATAGAGAAGACCATAAAAAACACAATGTCAATCTTCAATTGGAAGACAAGACAAGGGGCAGGACCTAACTGCTTAAAAAATGGAGGGGGGAGAATCATTTCAATAAAGAATGAAAACCCATGTTCTGACTAATGGATTCAAAGCAGGTGGAGGTAGAAGATTGATTTTCAATGACTTTGCTTCTGTTTTAAGCAGTGATTTTTTTCTTAAAAAAAGTTTAGGGTACTCTCATTTTGACTCAAGAAAATCACCATTTTATAGTTCAAATCTGGAAAAATAATTACAGTAAATGGACAAAAGTACAAAGATTCACAAAATGTTTAGGGGTATGCGTCCCCCTGCATCCCCCTAGAAAAAAAGAAATGTTTTTAAGAGGCTTTCCCCTTAACAGAGACTTCAGCTATGGGCAGACTATTGAGCAGTGGAGGATGGAAGTGGTGCAAGGGATGAAAGTCCAAGAACACCAACATATGAATCTGCCATCAAGTTTATCTAATTTGGTCCTGTTCTTTATGGAATAAAATTAAGGCTTCCTGGAAAAAAAGCATCAGATACAAAGCATGCACAACAATGGTCTAGTAGCTATTCAAAAAGACATTTTTGAATATGGTATTTTAGAAATGTAGAGAGAATTTAGGAATCTATTAAAAACTGCTATGTGGTCAAATACAATGGAACAAAAAGCTGGATAGGCATACATCAAGCACAAACAGTTTGGGTTGGTGCTGCTTCTCACTCAACATTTTTCCAGTTTAAAATGAACATTTAGAACTTGCAGGAATAATTCAAGAAGAGACTATAGACACATTGCACTAATTATGTTAACATTAGCATGGAACATACTTGAGGTTAATAAACCAGTTATGAATAAATTTGAATATTTTGGGTGTACTGCATTGACAAACACAGGATGCTAGAGCTAAGCCTCCAGAATTATGTTTTGACCCAGTAAAAGTGGAATAGTGTAGTAACTGCTTCATGGAATATTTGTGGAAGAAGCGTGGAGTCCTGAAGTAACAGCAGTGTTATATTCAGTGGCACTAGCACAATAGAAATATCTGAAATGAACTGAGACATCAGTGTCAATGACATCTTAAAGAGGTGGCGATGGATAAACAGGGCAAGCCTTCTTCTTCTGTGATTCATCAACATGCAAGAGGGGAGAGCGAGGATGACCATGCTAGTTCTGCCCCCATTGCTCTCTATGAGCTGGAGAGGGAACTTCTGCAGCAGGAAAACTTTTCTTCTCAAGTAGGCTCCTTGCAATATTTAGAACCACAGAAAATATGGGTTCTATATCATGCATGAGTAGAGAAGGTTCCCTGGCCCAGGAGTTATCCCTCCAATTCATGGAGGGAGATTGGCTGCTGGTGGTAGAAAGTTGTACATGTTATCTCACACTCCCCTCTTGCATCTTGTGGAGATGTAGAAGTAGAACATATGAATAGGATAGTAGAGTCAGTTATATGGGGTAAGATAGTCACAGAACCATAACACAGCTCAAACGTGAAGTATGAGCTGGTTCACATGACCTGCTAAGCCAAATCTTGGGTTTTAATTTCATCACCAAAGTCCCTTCACCACTGAAAAAAAAGACAGCAGTAGGGCTTTCCATCAAGAGAGATAACATAGACAGGGTTGAATGGGTTTCAAGGAGGAGCTAACAGATCTGTTCTACAGCCATCTCTCTCTGGACCAATTCAGAAAATATGCAAAAGCACTGAAAAGAGGATACCTTCCCCACACTTCCAATTAGGGTGACAACTGGTTTTCAATATATCACCAGCTAAACATTGTGATATATTGCTATGTCACGATATCTGAAACAAAGAAGGAACCACACAGAAGTGAACAGGAAAATGTCCTGGCAACTGCCACTACTTAGGGTCCAAAACAGATAAATTATGATATTATCAATCACCTCATCATGATCACTTTGATCAGCAGGCAAGCCAAAACGCAAGCTGAAAATGCAAGTTGGATGGAACTATACAGAGGCAAGTTGCCAGGACATTGTCCTGCTTACCTCTGTATAGTTCCATCCTTATTTCAGACATTGTGGTAGATTGCAATGTTTATCTGCTGATAACATTGCAGTGTTTAGCTGGTGAGTTATCGCAATGTTCAGCTGGTGAGTTATCATGATGTTGAAAACTAGATATCACCTAGCCCTTACACACATTGTGATTCGCAATATGCAGTGGTACCTCAGGTTAAGTACTTAATTCGTTCCGGAGGTCCGTACTTAACCTGAAACTGTTCTTAACCTGAAGCACCACTTTAGCTAATGGGGCCGCCTGCTGCTGCCGCACCGCCGGAGCCCGATTTCTGTTCTCATCCTGAAGCAAAGTTCTTAACCTGAAGCACTATTTCTGGGTTAGTGGAGTCTGTAACCTGAAGCGTGTGTAACCTGAAGCATATGTAACCCGAGGTACCACTGTATTGCCAGCTCAAATATTATGAAACAATTATCATGATGTGAACTTCAAACCGGTTTTGGACAATAGATTAATATATCACCCAGCCCTACTTTCAATTTAACTATCTAAGGCTAAACAGAAACCTCCATATCTTCCTACAGTCTTCTGTGCATACTCCCCACAGGAGAAGTCCCCACTTTGAATATTATGCTAAAACAAAGGAACAGGATGCAAGAGCCACCTGTGTCATCCTTTTTGGCACCTCTGAATAACACCAGGAGTAACTCTTTGATGAGAAGTGTTGTAGCATAGGGACTGGGATTGTATTCGGATTGGATTCACAAAACTCTTTCTACTGAAAGATGCTTTTATTCAGACACCTTGCAGAAAATATCCACACGAATTGCACTAATGCAAGTGATTCATGTACCTTAGGAGAGTGTCTTTCATCATAAGATTAGACTACTCTCTCACTACCTTCATCTCTGTCTCACATGGTCATAAAAATTCTTTCAGATGTGTGATGACTGAAGTTAAGGAACTGCCATAGGAAATAGGATTACAAGGCAAAACTTCTCCTTTGAGGGGTTTTTCTGGCTTTCTTCTACGTTTTTACTCCAGACACTCAGTAGCTGACAAAAACTTTTATTTCATTTTTTTAAAAATGAATGTTGTAGGTAGCAAGCCAAAGTTGGTGGAATTATTAAGCCCAGATATAAAAATCCTTAAGTCAGTGCCTCTAAAATTGTGCCTTTGTTATTTTTCCTCCAATTCCCAAGCCTTTAGCACAGGTTATTAAACTCACTTGTTTTTCTGAATCATTCAGTTTTCAGGATTCTAATAAGAACCTGAAATATTCAGTTCTCCACAACTGTCCAGTTTTATCCATACTAGAAAGGAGTCACTTCACAGAACACACACTATTCTAGACCCAGCAAACTCAAGCAGTGTGTTGGAAAATCAACCATGCTAAACATACACACCCATTACCTACAACAGCCTTCCCCAACCTGTACTCGAAATCACATCATCTCTGACCACTGGCCATGCTGGCAGGGGCTGATGGGAGTTTTAGTTCAGCAACAGCTGGAGGTTGCCTGTTCTTACCCTGGCTTAAGTTCATCTTCAATGGTAAGCACTCACGACTTCCTACATTTTTCTTCTCACTTTCCTCTTTTTAAGTAACATGAGCCATGTAAGAATCCTACCCAGCTTCCAAAATGTCTCTTATCTTCATACACCAATGTACTTTTCACAATGGCTGTATCCTAGCACTCTATTATTAAGGAATAGGTATATCAAGCAGAGGCCGGAGAAGGAAAACAAGAACAGAACATGAAGGAATGCTCTGTCTTATCGTGCAGACAGATAGTGAGGGGACCCCCCAAAAAATAATAATAATGGGAAAACCCACAGGTTAAAGGGCTTTGCCCAACACAGAATTTTAAATTCTGGCCTTCAGTATTCTCATTAAGTACACTTGGGGCTGAGAGGGTGAGCAAAAGTAAGACTGAAACACAGAAATGAAATAATTTTGACACAACCGCGCTCCAGTAGTCTGGCCATTAGGAGAAGAATGGAGCTGAATGTGGAAAGAATCCATTATTCTTTCAATAGCGTCTGGTGCAGCTAAATATGTGCTCACATACTCTCCTTCCTGAAAAGCTTAAAAAAAAATTCAATAGCTGCTTGGCCTGGGAAAGAGGTGTTCACTGAAACGCTAAGGCATGGACCAAGCACAGAGCAGTACTCTACCTGATGAACAATATGTTTCAAGTACTCTTAAAACGAAAGGCTGCAGGAGAAAAGGGAGTCTGAAGAGGTCCTGTTCTCAGGGGTTCTTTTTAGATATTCTATCTGGTGGCTGCCCTTCGGGTGAAATGTTCCAGCCACAACCCTAGCCCATTCTACTTCAAGAATTGAAAAATGGGGCCCCTCTGAAAATAATCAGGCTTGCTGAAAAGCCTTTCTTGCACAAATAGTTTTAATTATAATGCAAACAGAATTTGGCATCCCTCCCCCACCTAGGTTCTAGCTGAATTTATAGTACCCTGAGATTCTGTTATTACTGTTCTATCTGGCCAAGACTCAGAGTTTCAAGTGGGGAGCTCAAAGATATTCAACAATGTTCACTTTATTTGACCATAGCTTATCCAATGAGTGTGATGTTCAACTTTAAAACACTTTAAAAATAAGTGACGCTTACAGCAGATGCAATGCAAGGAATCTGATAGTCCCTGGATTATTATATCAATAACTGCTATAGTATTTTAAAGCACATAAGCAGTTTTGGCATCTTTTCTTGGCCATCCTCACAATCCATTATGCACTTCGGCTAGTATTCAGTGGCAAGCAAAATTTTGCACCATCTTTATTCCAGTTTTATTGCAACAATTTATTTAGTTGGGCATGTTTCACCCCACAATCAATTCCTATTTTTTGAACAGCAGTTTGAAACTGTGCCCCCTTTCTTTTTCTTTGTTTTTAAAAAGGTTTTCTTCAGTTTTCAGACGGCATCCCCTTTCCTTCTGCTCATCCTCAGAGTCAACGTGAAAAATAACAAGATAATCCTATTGTACACGTGGGGAGCCAAAGATGAAAGGTAATGACTTGCCAATAATAGCTGAAACATATAGACAATGGTCATGATCCAACAAGCTCCTTCATATGCCCACCAGATTTCTCTCAGGATCATTTGCAATCCACATGCTGTACACATTTCATATATAGTCTCAATACACTATTGCAACCAAGCTGAAGTGCATGTTACTAAAGTGATTGACTAGAGTTCTCCAGCTTACATCTGCCTTCCCTTCTGTTTCCCATTGTGTCTATTTTTAGATTCTAAGCCTCTTGGGGTATGGACTTGTGAAATATACAGTTTGAGGAAAACACCATATATATTTAAATTATTTATTGATACATTCATTTATTTAAATTATTCATACCCTACATTTTGGTATGCCTTTCCTTCCAAGATGTCTTACAAGTAATAACATTGCCATGGTTTTATTAAGGTAGCAACTAACCACAACCTTCCCCACAGGATTATTGGTGGTAATAGGTCAGGGAGGAGGAAACAGAAGGGCCAATCCAGCTCTTCCCCTGCTTTTCTTTCTCTCTCTCCTGGGAACATTCCCAAAGGGCAGTTGATAGCAGAACTGCCTATGGGGGCAGGGGGGGGGGGGGAGAGAGAAGCAGTACAGTCCTGCTAGAACACGTATTTTCTTTGCTTACCTGCCTCTTTCATCTTCCTGCCTCCCACTTCTCAAATCCTTTGCATATGACAATTTGGAGAGCAGCTGGGGGAGGCTCCAAGGTGGTCTTTGCCTTCCTCCTTCGCTCTCTTCTTGAATCATTCTCCATAAATACATACATACTTTTTTCCTACACCCGGGTTATTATTGTGTGGAAATACTTGTTTTGACTTATGCTTCCATCTGACTAGCCTAGAATCAGAACCAGACTCTTGAAGTGGCTTGTCTAGTTTCTTGCTGTGCATTCAGCAACTGGAGAGAACTAACTTTCACCTTTCAGTTGTTGACTATTTATGTTCCACAAGGCATGAAGATGGTGGCCATCAAACAGGGTAAAAGCTGATATAGTGTCTCACTCTTTTATTCCGTTCTCCAGTTACAGTACAACCTCTACTTATGATCATAATCTGTTCTGGAGGCCCGGCCGCTGGGCGAAACCAGACTCTAGTAGAGGTGCCATTGTGCGCATGGACATTAAGCACCAGCGTGCTTCTGCGCATGCGTAGAGGCGGCAGCCGCCGCTTCCGTGCATGCGCGAATTGCAGCAAACCCAGTGTTTACTTCTGGGTTTGCCACGGTCGCAACTTGGAACGTCCGCGAGAAGAGGCAGATGTAAGTCGAGGTTCCACTGTACTTGGCCTGTCAGGGAAACTAAAGAGAAATAATACTTGCACATGAGCTCTCTCTTCTGTGCTACCAATCAAATTAATAATAAAACCACAAGAGCAATTCTGGTTGGGGACCAACTGAACAACAGTCAGAAGATGATTCAGTGGATTTTCCACCAATAAAAGGAGGATTTTAAAAATATCATCAGTAAATGTCCTAAATGACCTCACAAGCAACCCACTAGTTCATGTTTCCTGCTGATATTTAATTTGCTGTTTCGACCTGATGGTGCTGAGTTTCACCACAGTGAATAGCATTGGCCACGCACAACATTCCCTCAGCAGCCAGTGCAGTAAGTGTAGCAAATTGGCATTATGTAATTCCAGTTAGTTCAATCAATACCAAATGTAGCTAAGTTTAAAAACAATGAGATCACTTTTGAGTATTCTTTCAAACTGCCTGCATTTGTAGACAAAATGAGTAACAGCCCTATCTGTCCTAGGCTTCTTGGAGTAAGACAAATCAATAGTAGCTTGCAAAATGAAAATAAAATGATCACACAGGTAGCTGAAAAAATAAATCCCACAAGGGGGCGGGGGAATTCCTGTACCCACCTTAAAAATGCTGTGCTAGATAGTAACAGAAGCTGCAAAAAGAGCTTAAGATGAGTTTAGTCACAGTCTTGGGTCTCTCAAGGATTGAGGACATTTAACTTTTTAGGAAGGAACAGCCACATGCCTCACATTACTCTTGCAGTGCTTCATGTAATATTTCTTCTCTATTCTGCTTCCTTACATTTGTCAATATATTTCCAGCCAGGGCAGGGGTGTTAACTCACTTTGCATTCCAGTCTGCTTTGCGTCATGGAGTTCCGCAGCCCGTTGATGAGTAACATATGTCTAACATGTGGCCGAGAAGATTCAGGCCGTGTTCAAATAGGCATGGATAACTCTTCTGACCTCTGACTCAGCCTTCTGCGCCATCCCAGCAGCACAGTAAAATGCGGCTAGACAGCTTAGGAACAGTCCACTAAGAGGATGCTGCCCAAATTCAAAAGATCAATACCTTATATATCTCTCTCTCACACACAGGCCTATTCAAACTTAATAAAAAAGGAACATTTATGATTCACCAGTGTTCACATTCTCACCAGGAAATTTGACACTGCTTTCCCACCCTCAATAGTGTCTCTTAAGGTACACAGTTGCACACTTGTACGTTTGGATGTACCAGGAGCTCACACAGGCCAAGCATCATCTATTAATATCTGTGTTACAGTAAGAGGCAGAAAGCCACCAGGATATTGTCTCCCATATGACCAACATGCAGCTGTTTCATACACTATAGAGAAGCGGGACACTTAAATTCAACAACTCTGGCCCAAGTGAATTCCTTATTCCTTATTCAATTCTAGGCAAAAAGTCCACATTCTGTGTGCACATGCAACAAATAAAAAAAAATTGATATGTATATGTGCATGCATGTGCAGACACACTCACTCATGTTCACAGAAGAGTGAAAAAGGTGGACCATTAAGATGTCGATGTGGTTCTGCAACTTTGGCATTTATCCCAAGCAAGATCTAGCATGCTACATATCTTTTCAGGCAGCCAATGAGGATACATCTGTTTTGCTGAGACTTCCATTATCGGAAGAGTTTATAGCTAATTTAAACTAGTTAATGAGGTTTTGACTTTTTTATATAGTTTAAACTACTGAAGTAGTTTCTAGCTTGCTTTCAAAACATTGGACGCCCCCCCCGCCATGCACAGCTGTTTGCACTTGAGGGAAATTGCTTTGGTATTCATTATTATTGATACAGTCTTCTCTATGAACTGCAGCATCCATAGATAGGAACATAGGGGCCTAATCAGCCCTCTCCCTCACATTTCTTCAGGTATGCATGGATTTTATAGGAATACATGCACAGCTTTCAGTTCTACAAAAGATGTGCAGAACTTCAATGGGGGAAGGGAGAGGGGCACATACAGAGGATATACAGTGGTACCTCAGGTTACAGATGCTTCAGGTTACAGACTCTGCTAACCCAGAAATAGTACCTTGGGTTAAGAACTTTGCTTCAGGATGAGAACAGAAATCGCGGGGTGGCAGCAGGAAGACCCATTAGCTAAAGTGGTACCTCAGGTTAAGAACAGTTTCAGGTTAAGAACGGACCTCCAAAACGAATTAAGTTCTTAACCCGAGGTACCACTGTATAGCTCCATAAGAGGACTTATGCTTTGCATGCAGAAGGTCCCAGGTCCAATATCTGACAATACCAGAACTTTTGTTCTATTGCCTATTATTAGTGTAAGAGTTTGTGTCAACATCACATAGGGAGGTCCTTTGTTTATGCATTTATTTTATTTATTTATATTGATAATGCGAGAGATTAGGGGGTCCTGAGTTTGGTTGGTTGCATTCAGTTGATTGCAGTGTGGCTTGCTTATATGTGTGTGGAGGGGGCAGGTTGTTGGGTCAGGCTAGCCATATTGATTTGTATGCTGTTGGTGGTGGGGGGGGTTATTGTCTTGTTGTGCTGTGTGTCAGTCTCTACAGCCACAGCAGGCGCTGTAACCTTCCAACAGTTTGACTTCACGCCCAAAGGCACATTCCTCCATTGTCTTCCGAGACAGACGGATGCCAACCAACCAGTGTAGATGGATCAATGGTCTGACTCTGCATGAGGCATCTTTCTGTGCTCCTTTGAGATCCCTTAACTTGAATAAGGAAACAGGACAACCCTGAAGTATTTGGTGTCACTACCAGGATCAGTTCATAGCATTGATGCCAAGTACAAATAGTGAACCAAGGTGCCCCTCAAATTTGAAGAAAAATATATGCATCCAAACACTCACAGAAGGTTCTCCATCACAAATCCACACTCTGCAAAGGAGGTTAGAGTTAAGGCAAACTGATGACTCACTCCATGGGCACACTATTGTAAAATCAGGCACACAGCCAACTATAAAGTTTGATTTTTTTAAATAATAATAATATTTTTTTTAAAGAAATCTCTTCCAAATGATTCTTTTCTGGTAATTTTCCCAGGATATTTAGACAGAGCTTGTGGCTGTTGCAGGCAGCTTGGGACAGGAGTGTACCAAAAGCATAGCAAACTATATTTTAAAAATCAGCACTTAGTCTGACATGCATAGAATTCCATCCTCCAACCACTTATGGCAAATAGCTAAACTGCCAATAAAGGGGGCAGGGGAGAGGAATCCTCTGAATCTACCAAAGGGTGGGTGGGTGGAGCGGGGGGTGGTGGTGGATCTTTTAGCTATTTAACATGCCCTTCTCACTAGTTACCCCTTTTCTAATCATGGTGATTTATGATGCCTTGGAGGAAACCGTAAAAACCTCAACATTGACATAAAACCCAAAATTAACCTGAAATATGTACTTTATAGCAGCTACACTCTGTTATGGTATTATGCTCCAAAGATACAAAAGGAGTCAAGTTGGCTTTTAGAGGAGGAATTTAAAGAGAAGACCGTGGCAAAAAAATTAAAAATGTTGCAAGTGAACCCAAGGGTTGATGTTTTCTTTTGTTTTAATTTAGGTTTTGTCTTTATTTTATATTCATTTTAAGTGGAGTTACCCGAACCAAAAGTCCCCATGATCTACCAACATTTGTATGTGTGTTTATCGCTGCACTTAAAGAGGTTTTCATCTATTTCCCTCACATTAAGAACTTCAAGAGGACTATTTTCATTTGCATCTTGAGACTAGGGAAAAGGGGGGTACCCCAGACACCCTGTTTCAAATACATGATGAGTATGATCTTTTAAAAGAAGGCTGCACTGTCACTTCAAAGCCATTCTTGCAATTACCCCATACATTTATATAGGAGGTATTCTTTTCTGTATGAGGTAATGAGTAGTCCGGATTGTCACTGTGATTTATTAGCACATCCTCTGGAAGCAGCACTGCACCTGCATTTGCACAGATGGAACACCCACGAAGGCGGATGGTTTATTAGGGACAGCTCATCCTCAAACAACCCAGCAGCATTTTAAAAGGAAATGCTCCAAATTTAGACCTGCTCCAACAGGTGTCTTTTACTGTGTTTCTTTGTGAAACCGTAAATGTCTTAAGGTGAGGCAAACAATTCCCTGCCCATAATAATCACTCTTTGAAAACAAATATATCAGCCCCCACATCCTTGAGGGGGGAGGGAGGAACGAAGGCCAATGGAATTCTCATTATTTCCTCAACCCCATGGCTTGCCAAAATGCTTAAAGAGATGGAGTTTGGTGAAGTGAAGCTTCTGTGGGGTCGGAGGACACTGAACAGAAGTCAGGAAAAATGGGCAGGGCTAGCTGCTGCCCTGCTTTGACCAATAGGGCATAAGGGGTGAGGGTGGAGGTGGTGCGAAGATGTCAGAGGCAAGGGATCCAGAATGAAATGGAGTCCATGGTCACTTTAAGGCAAATATTTGTCCATGGACACAAAAGAGGGTACCTGGATATATTTTATCTGTGAGCTTAAGAAGATTTGTGCAGTACATGAGCAGATGATAGGCCTAAATCTCGCAAGCATAACTCTGTGTTGGATCTACGACATAGAATTTAGAATTGAGTTGCAGGTTATGTGTGTAGCTCTATTTTAAATATAATATCTGAGCTCATCATATTCTATAGCAGAATAATATTGACCTCTAAGTAAATATTGCAGACATTTCAATTTTCAAAATACGGGGGGGGGGGGACCCAACAGGATCCTCACCGTCATTTTTTTTTTTTTTAGAAAGTTAAGATCTCTAGTGCAACAGAACCTGAACAGCTACATGCTAATGTTAATTTATGTCAATTTATAAAATGCATATAGGGCTTAATATAAAAAATATATATTTAAGCAGCTTATATAAAATATTTGATATTATCATCAGATCAGTCACTATTTCAACAGGTTTGGTCTCTTCCATATAAGCTCCAGCAATTTTACAGATAATCACCATATTCTGCTCCAATTTCTAAACAGTTTGGAACCAGGATTCCTCATGGATTGCCTTCTTCTATATAAACCTGCCCACACAAGTTACCTTTGAAGGCCTGGCTTCAGACTCCCATTCTGCCAGAAGTGCAAGGATGATGACACAAGTTTGGTGCTTCTACTGAACAGACCCTAAATTAAATAACATCTTCCTCAGGGAGCCCCACTTTTCTACTTCTTTGTTAGTTTTTAGACATCAGGTGATGACAGTTTTAGTCAAGAGGGTGTTTGGGACTAACTGAATAAACTATTGCAGCTTTTAATTTATTTTAGTAGTTGTTACTGAGGACATTGGTTTGGGGGAGACAAACCGTGAGCCCGGGTTCAGATGTAACATTAAGCCAATCCATCACTTAACTTCTTGCAGTGCAGCAAGAGCAAGGGAGAAATAAAGCAACTGCAGTTTTCCAAATAAGCACGAGCACACATACTTGTTAAACTTAGCCATGGTTTAGCTTAGTGTCATGCTCAAACTGAGCCAGTGGCTTACAAGGTATAAGTAAACTGCATGAAGGAAGCAGTATGTTTCCCCACTCTAAGATCTAATTGAGAAAAACTTGTGGTGGTTCTATCTCTAATTAAGTTGGTAGCCACAATGGAAAGGGCACTCTTGGTGGTGGCTCCCAGGTTACAGAACCAGCTTTCTGTCAAGTTCAGGAACTTGATTTTTAAAAACAGACTTTTTATAAAATATCTATTTATCTAGATCAGGGGAGACAATGTGGTTTACTTCCAATATTCATGGACTCCAAATGCCATCAACTCAAGATACTTTGGTCAATAATCAGGGATAGTTGGAGTTGTACTTCAACAACATCTGGATGATACTTTTGATGTTTAAAGTGCCTGGTTTTATTTGGGTTTCTTGATTGCTGTTTAGTCTCTCTGCTCACAGTTCCTTTTGACTGTTTTACTGTTGTATTATATTTTGTTTTATTTGTTAAGAATTGAAAGGCAAGTTATAAAAATGCAACAAACAAACAAAATATGGGTTGAAAAGAAATGCTTGAGGCAGAAATAGGATTGCTGAACCCTCAACGCAGATGATTAGGCATGCAATAGAAAGACAGTTTGAAAGCTTAAACGAAACCAACAGTGGCTGTGTTGCTTATGGTATCTTCACATTTAAATCAGTGTTATTTTCTATGAAAATCAAGTGGCTTTTTGCAGTCCATGCCCCACAGACAAGATAGAAAAATAAGTACAGTCAAGAAACAATGGGTTGCATCCAATGAAATAATCTCGTTTGCTCAAGGGCTTGCACAACAGAAGGTCCCATCCCTCTCCTCATTCTATGTACCTCTCCCAAATTTATTCAGAGGTTTGGAGGAAACTCCAGAACAAATGGGGAGGTTACATGGAGGGAAGAGAGAAAAGAGTAGCTCTGTTATGCAAGTGGGAATCCAAACATGAACCGAACAACTTCACTGGACACAATCCAACTGACTAGTAAAGAGAGTAAGTTGCATTTGGCATATGAGCTAGCAAACAAGAACTGCATCTAAAACACAACATAATCAAGAGAAAATCCTCTCCCAAAAGTGATACAGACAACTCAATAATAATAGAAACATAGAATTGTAAATTGGGAGGGACCCCAAGGATCACTTAGTCCGACCCCCTGCAATGCAGGAATCAAATGCAACCATGCTGATTAAGAAAGGGAACTGCATGTGTTACTGTACATTAAGTAATATGGTAGTTGCAACAAGTGAAAAATCAGAAGTCAAATGTTCAACATCAATCCATGGCAGAACAGCAGTCTAGGAAGTTGTTCTAGACACCATTTAATACAAATGATGCTGAAGGGGGGGGGGGAATACTTGTGAATTGTCTGTATTTCAAGATTATATAACTATGGTCTGTTTCCAGTGCTAGTCCTACTCAGAGTAGATCCAATGAAATTTATGAACATAAATAACTTAGGCCCATTAATTTTAATGGGTCTCCTCTGAGTAACCAGATGCAAGGCAATGCTTTCCACTCAGAGGCAGTAGCTATGTAGGTATTTCTTAAGGAACCCTCCACTGACTCCAATTTAACTAGTACCAATTATTGCTTGGGAACAGAATTAAAATTTGTAAGGGACAGAATATACATCCAGCCCTACCTATATTCCCACAACTACCCACAGGAGCTATCCTTTATTTACCATTACAACAAGTTCCTTGCTTTTCATTTCCTTTAACAACCCAATCCGTTTTCAGTACCCTTAGTTATACTCTCCCACTCCAAATGAGTTGGCTGAAAGAGGAGTCCCAAAGCTTACTTCTGAAGGATAGATCTCTTAATGACAATTTCTTCATCCAGATCCGCTTCGTTGGCCATGAAGAGTAACCTCTTTCCAGAGTCATCCACTCCAATGAAGTCACGCTGTTCCACTGAAGTAGAAAATCATAACACAAACATTTTACACCTCTGTTTTAATGCAATCTAATGATAGATTATTTCCAGCTGAAACACAGCATATATAAATGTCAGCAAAGTTCATTCATCAAAGCTGAAAGAATTCCTGAAAATTCTGGAGCATACTCATGCCATTCAAGGGAGGGGAGGCAGAAAAGCTGAGGAAACAATAAGTGTCACCCCTCCAGCTACCTGCATCTATAATTTGGAAATGATATATGTAGAGAATGCAACCCTCAGAATACTGGGCGAATTTTAGATAGAACTCCTCCCATACATTTTGGCACCGCATCACTGCTTTAAAATTTGCCTCATTAAGAATCAGCAATAGTGAGGTTGTCATCACAAGCCACTCTTCTCAAAGTAAATCAGATTATTTTTTGACATGGTTCGTTACTGTGGAGAAGCTTTTCATTTTGTACAAGGATATTCTTCATCACCTAAAATCTTGGGCACATGCTTTTGTTTCCAGAATAAATTCTTGAAACAAGTCATCTCTTTAAAATTGACAATACAAAAGTGAAAAGGCCATAAATAGCCAAGTACAGTATGAGTCTCAGGGCAGTGGCAACTTTGTTCAAGAAACTGTTTACTCTGCCCAAGAAGAATCAAAGCAATCAATTCTAGGTTCTGGCAAGGCAAGGGTTCCAGGACATAGTGGCACCCTGGACAGCTCCATAACAAGAGAGATCAAGCGTTGTTTCAGCACCAGTGAACTTCCAACAGAGCCTTAAGCTGCAGCCCTGACTAGTTAGCACTCCCTTTTCCTTTGAAGGGGCTCAATCTACTTTAACAGTCCAATAGAACAAGAAATACTGATTTCACTAAGACTTCTGAGCTGGCATCTATAATCTGAGAGCAGGGCAACAAAACCTCCTCTAACTGGAGATGTACAGGAACAGGCTCCTCTAGCGTCAGAATTTCTGTCTTTAAATGAATATTTGGGGCTGACTCTGAACGCAATTCCCTGAATCCCAGGCCTCTGAATCCCAGACTTCAAACCCTAAGATGGGGAGTCTGACTATGGTCAAGACATTAATAAGTGATTGATAACTGTTAAAACAAACTAACATACATACTTTTAATTTCTTTTTCTGTACACGTGGATATTGGAAATTTTTCAGGAAAATGTGGCAACAATGCTAAGATTACAGAGGGATTGGCAGACACAAATATGGGAAACCGGACACAAACATGGAGAACCATTTCAGCTGGCAGATTCTGCTCCAAGTTTGTGAAAACTGTCATTTTCTGCTGGCAATCCCTGTGAAAATGGCAGGACTTTAGTATCAAGAGCACCCAATTTACCTAGCTTTTTCTTCCCTTTATGTCCTGGTATAAGCTCTGTAGGTTCATAAGCTTTCTTCATCAACATGGAGAGTGTGGCATCATTGGCTCGGAATAAGTCCACTACTTCATGGAGAGCAACATCTGTAATCAGATCACAACTCAAAACCAACACATCTGTCTGTCAAAAGAGAAAAGAGAGGAAGAGATCATACACATGCAAACACATCTGAAATACAAACTGTCAAGGAGAAGTCAAGGTGGAAGGATATCCCAACAAATATTATTATTTTTCTGGAATCTGCATCAAGCTACCAGAATTACCAATGGGCCATTCCACTAAGACATTTTACCTGTGATACTTACTTATAGCATACAAAGCTTAAATGATTGTTTTCATTTCACATATTTCTGCTGCTGGTGCACTACCCAGAATGGATCCGTTAAACTGCTCACCACCTTTTATCAGGTTACAGAACACTAGAATCGTATAGAAGTCCCTAGTTAAAACTGCTACGTTTCTTGGCTCAGTAGTAGAACATCTACTTTGATTGCAGAAGGTTCAATCCCTGGCATCTCCAGGTAGAATAAGGGAAAGGCCCCTTGCCTGAAACCTTGGAAAGCTAGTTGGCATACACAATGCTGAGCTAGAAGAACTGAGCTTCTTCTGTTCCCATGCTTCCTAGTTTGTGTGCCATGTGAGAAAATAAAGTTTACTGTATTTGATTCTCTCCTGACCCCCAAATTTCAAGGTCACAACTTATCCACAGATAAAAGGAAATATGCAAAACAATTTAAATAAATGGGCATTCATTTAAAAAGCCCTTTTGTTTAAATCTCATTTAACAGGCTGTTTTTAAAAAACAAATTAATCCAAATTTCACCTATCTTAGTTTAATTTTCACAAATTCACAGGTAAGTTATAGCACAATGATTTCTATCCAGAAGCATTTCTATCCAGAAGTAATATCCACTGAACTCAATGGGTGCAAAACTCCAGGTAAGCCTAAGGTTGCAATCCTATACACACTCACCTGGGAGTAACTCTCATTGAACTCAACAGGACTTAGTGCTGAGTAGATATGCATTGAATTGCACTGTCTCCAGGCAAAACATCTATCCTATGTTGCTTTGCACTGAATAAGGGAATATATGAATTGCTGCTTTTGAAACCAACACACTGCTTCAGAAAGATATATTTCTTTTGAGGAGCCCAGGGAAAACAGGACTGAGCTTTCACTGGGTCTTCAAGGAATAATTGTTAACACCAGGCTACCACTTATGAAGTGTAAACTCTGCAGAAATAGTAACATATCCAGAAGAAATCAAATTGTACAAATTCCAGAGAAAATGTGTAAGTGCACTGGTAAAACTGCAAATGTTACCATTATCGAAGTACCCATGTCCCTGCTAAAAAGCTGTTTTCCAAAGATAATGTCCTTCCAGTTGTCCCCTGCCCTGACTTCAAATCAAAATTACAAAGGATAAAACACCACTTGTCCGCTTCAGAGCAACCCTACCTCAGCACAGAAGTGATCCCTTGTACAGCAGAAATAAGATTCCACCATTAACTTTTGACAGTTGCAAATGGTCATAAGCTAATCTTGAACAGAGTGAAAAAAACATGGAAGTGTTGAAATCTGTGAGTGCTCGGCCTGTCAAGTTCATTGTGACAGCACCAAAAAAACTGTCGAAAATGTTTTAGCAAAAAGTTTATGGCATAGCCGCTGTTAAAGACTAGACTGTTCTTTTTCCATTAGGAAACCTCTTTATTTCAAAATTGAAAAGAATTCACATCCACGATGAAAACTACGTCAGGGCCACGGACATGCCTTTAGAAACAACTATCTGGACTTGTTAACTCAATCGTGCAATTATTTAACTATGCACTTTAATCTGTCACCCTAGTAAACTGCCAACAAGGCTTTCATAATTGCGAACAGGCTTCTAGTTTTAGGATGAACTTTGGCAAAGGCTGAATGCAAGACCCCCGAGGAGCGCAGGGGAACAGAACCACCAAATGTCTGGTTGCCATCTGTTCTACCCATTTACTCTCTCAATATGTAAATAAACGTCAGAGAGCACAGGGACCAGTGAAACACACGGTTGCTAAGTAAAGCCCACATTTCTGCCTCTCCTCCTGATGAGCAGAGCAGTGGCCTCAGATGCACGCTGAGAGTACACCATGAAAGGCTCTTTTGGGATTCAACAGCCTCCCCTTTGAAACACCAACACCCTCATAAATAAAGCCCTTACTGTCTGATGGATGCCCTTTTTCCAACGTGGAACCCCTGAAAGAATAAACTAATGGCTGAATGAAAAAATAAACCAGGCGAGCACCCTAGTAGAAGGGTGTATTTTCCTTTACTTTCAATAGTTGGTGCAGTAGAAAGAAAATAAATGGTACAGTCTGTATTTTTAAACTATATAATACAAAAATTTTCGTGATGAGCCACTGATTGGAAGACAATCACACACAGAGTGTGTGTCCACTAGGAAAAGGGGGGGGGAGCCCCCCGCAAAAATGTGGCCCTACCGCTTGATTTCATAAATTCCGCAAAACGTTAAAATCCCAACAGAGCAAGTCTTAATTAAAAATGTTCCATACCAGATAGATCAAACACCAGATATTAAAAAGGGACGCAATAAGAAGCAACACTAACTGATGCTGAAGTGGGCGCTATGTTTCAGGTTCAGTCAATGCAAACAGAAATAAAAATCATGCAGAACAACTATACTTGCATAACATAGTTTGGGGAAGAGATAAAAATTATACCTGATGGGATCTAAATATTCAAAGTATCATGGGACCTCCCAGATCACCTATAATTATATATTTTTCATTACTTATATAAAGATCCTTTATTTGACACTTGTACATGAAAGCTGAACAGAAACATGGCCTTGCAGGACATCTAGTGCAATCCTCACAAGCTGAGAATGAAGGAAGACTAGAGTGGTGTAGCAGCTTCAGAATGCTAGAATAGGACTTGGGAGACCAGGGTTCATATCCTAACTCAGCCACAAAGCTCACTGGTGACATTGGGCCAGTCACTCTCTCCCAGCCTAACCTACTTCACAGGGCTGTTGTGAAAATAAAATGGGTGTGGGTGTGTCATGTATGCCACTTTCAGCTCCTCCTTAAAAAGAAAGGACATAAATGTAATAATAAAAAATAAATAAACTCTACAGTCTCTGCTTCAATACTTTCACCAAAAAAGAAACACAATTCTGGTGAATTGCCAGAATTGCTTTTACCATGAAGAAGTCACTCTTAATGTTCAACCTGTTCAGACTGATTTAAATCATTCAGACCGGTTCCTCAGGAAAATGTTTGTATTATCCCCACTTTCGCTACCCTAGGTCCTTGTTAGATAAACAGATCCCAATTTCCTTTTAGTGTATTTTATTTCTTTATGGGCTTATATAGTACACAATAAACAACTTGTTACCCACAAAATCACTTAGGCCGAGTTCCTTGGAGGAAAAGTGGGATATAAATTTAAATTAACAACAACAACAACAACAACAACAGTAACAAACAATACAACCCATACAACTTATTTACTTAACGATTTACTGCTCTTATTACCTAGCTTTTAGTATTTGAATTTTTCTACTTTGGATTTTAAAAATCTTTTTTCTGTCTTTACTCTACTGCTTTTTATGGAAATTGTTGTAAACCACCCTGGAATTTTCAATGAAGGGTGGCATATACAGTAAATGTCTTAATAAACAAACAAAATAGAATAAATAACCAGGATAAAAGGCCAAGACCCGTTCTAAAATATTTAATTTCAAGCACAAACTTCCCGGCAGTTTGATTCTCAGGATGGTGATGTTCTTGTTTCTCTTCCCTATAAAAACTGCACTGCCAAAACTAGTTATTTGAAAGCAGCACATGCTACATATGGGGAACACCTGCAACACTCCCCCATACATATCCCTTTCACCCCATACATTTGTGCTTGGGATTCATGCCAGCTTAACAGTGGCTAGACTAAAAAACAGGGGAACCTGTCCATCCATGCCAGCAAAGGCTTGCTTTCTGCTGCTAATAACCATGTCTGCAGAGAGCTGAAATGGGGTTTTGGCTAAGGAAAGGACAGGAAAGATGCAACTACACTCTGGTTAATCTAATCATCCCATTCAACCCCCAACTGCACCAGAGCACTTTCTCTCTCTCTCTCTCTCTCTCAGGTCATTCTGGCTATTTAAAATCTGGCATGCTGCAGAAGCGTGAATTAGTTAGAATTACAGGGGGTAGGGTGGGGGAGGAAGAGCCCTGGTGAGCAAATGGTCCCCTTGCCTGCCAGCCAAACATAAATCTGGAAGATTTAAATGCATCTATTAAAGTATTTATGTCCTACCTTTCCATTTGGAAAAAAAGATATGCCTAAGGTGGTTCAGATCATAATTTTAAAAAGTCAGAATATAAATACACAAGGGAACAAAGACAGGAAATGCAGATCTTGAAAAATGCCAAGAGGCCAAGCATTGGTCAGGTAAAAGGCCTACTGGAAAGGAAATGTCTTCATACAGGGGCAGAATGTTATCAAGGAGAGGGCCAGACAGATCTCCCTCTCTCACGCACTCCTAAGTGCGGGCAACAAGAACCACAAACAATTGCAGAGATAATGCTCAGCTGAAATGGAATGAAATACATCTTTTAAATCTAGATATTGATGGTATTTGAATTTGAAGCTATTTTTGGTTCTGTACTTTCTAGATTCCTAGTTGGACACAGTACTACAACTACTACTGCTGCTGCTGCTACTGCTTTATTATTTATACCCCGCTCATTTAGCTGGGTTTCCCCAGCCACTCTGGGCAGCTCCCAACAGAAGTTGTAAGTTATCACTCATTTTAATATGACCTCACACTTTGGGAGTAATAAACTGATACGCACACATGCAAGAACAAAGAACAAAGTTATCCTAAAATACAATTATTTGTTTGTTTATCCCCATTTTAATAGTGGTTGGGTTGAACAGACCATTTTCAGCATCAGTGCTTTCCTCTCAGTTCACTGACTTACCAAGCATTGACTGATGCTTAGGAGGAAAGGAAATGTATCAAGCTTGTTGTGATCTACAGAATTGCAGGAAGTACGTCAAGAACTCAAACAAACCTCATAATTCAACATGAAATACAAATCCTTCGACGTTTCTTCACAGCACTGACATGGTCTAAGACTTATATAAATCTCATCAATGAAATGTCTATCAATTCATCAGTTCCCCCAGACCCTCAATATGGACTGTAGTGAGATCTTTATTCACCTGTTGGGCATCTCACACATCTGAAATAGAACTCTTGACAGTGAAAACTCTCTACGTCCACATGAAAAAGCATTTCAATTAATGCACCATCCTCATCACTAGACTTGATATGTCTCATACAAACCTACTTCTACCAATAATATCAGAAAACCAAAGACTCATAGGAGGAACACATGACATGGTTGGTTGCCATGCTCTTAATGCTCCTCCTGGGAATAGGAGCAATGCTAGCATGAGGAGAAAACTCTTCCCACAAGATCTCTGACTTTTTACCAAATGGCACATGCAACAAAGGGAAATGTTGGAAGAGGTCCCTGCTGGATATGGTAGAAACCCAAACCACATAGAGCCACAGATGTGACCAGGAAGTACAGCTCCTTGACAAATATAGGACAATAGTTCTCCTATTTTCTTTGTCTCCTGCCACACCCTTTTAATTAGGCAGATATAGCTGGATCATTTGGACTATTTGATGAGAGTTTGGAATATGAAGCTAGTATGCTGGAGTATATGCATGTGTTCCCATATACTTTATTTTGTTTTTCCTAAGTATTTCTCATGCTGTTAAGTTCTTCTCCGCCTTGTGTCACTAGCTATACTCGGGCCAGCTATTAAGTTGTAGTGTTACAGCAATGGAAATTTTTTACATTTTCCTTCCTCAATGAGTTCTTAGTTGGGTGATGGAAGCCCTGACTAACACACAGCAAACCAGTCTTCATTATTTAACCTTCCATTTTTGCTAAGACATTGACTATGAAATAATGTTCTGTCAGATAGACTACCTGGTTTCTCCTTATTTTCTTCAAAGTAAAGTTTTTTAAAAGGTTCACAATTCTTCCACAGATGGAGAGAGAGGGGAATAATGTCTCAGAACAGCTAAACAAAGACCGAGAATCCAGATCTTGTTTGGTATGTACATCTTTTGGAGCCACATTGTGGAAAGTGTGATGTCACAGCAGTGGTCTGTATGCTGCTGAGGATCACTGATCCGTGTAGTCTTGGATGGAGCAGCTTAGCGCTTCACTTCCTCTGTTGAAAAATCTCCTTTCCAAACACATGATGTAAGAAGGCTCACTGTAACGGCTGGGAGGTGGAATCTGAATCTCTTGTACAGTTGACGAGAACTTGGTGACCATGGAAAGAAAAACTTCAAACTCATATTAGAGATATTTTTGGACTGTTTTGGTGGATTTTTTTTTAAGTACCATGAAATTCATCTATGAAGAGACAAATGGGACCTTTTCCTCCCTCACTTAGGAGTGAATTTTGAAAAAGATAAACAGAGCAGTTAGTTTTCTTAAAGCATTTCACCAGACTCCTTTAGTGAGGCTGAAAGGACATTCTCTGTACTTTAAGGCTGCAGTGCGTCCCTCTAAAATACAAATAAAAATTGCTTTGCCTCACTTACCTCTCTTGATGGCTCCATGGAGACTCTTGTGCTTTGCATATGATGTTAACACGTTGTATAGAAAAAAATTAGGATTCAAGGGATTGGCAGTGGAGTACATAACGTAAAAGAGTGGAAATAGCCCAGTTTGGAGCCCAATTCTGATAGTGGAACACATGTGAAAATCATTAGGTCACAAAGTGAAATCTGCATACATTTTTCAGGAAAGAGCCATAAGCAGAAATAGGCAGGAGCCTAACTATCTCTTTGCTAATATTGCATACAAATTCATTCTCAAGTATTGTGGATTTTAGGCAAGAGAAATGCAATCTGAGAGGGCTACTCTGGAAGATTTGGAGGTTAAGTGATATTATGCTTATTAGTTTTTCTAAACAATACAAGTTTCTTTTATGGGCTGTTAATACCAAATTCCCAACACGTGTGATGGGGATACACAGTTGTATTTATCTGCTCTGATGCTATGCAAAGATCTTGATGGGAGACTTGTAGAGTTAGAATCATCAAGGCAAGGAAGATGATGGTCCAAATTCAGCTTGAAGAGAAGCATAATTGCTGCTGCTGTAGAAGAGTAGAAAGCTGGAAGGTTGCATATCCTGGGTCTTCAAGGCTTTCATTGAAGCTCTTTAAAGGTGGCATAGATTAATGTATGAGATGGTAGGTAGCACAAGAGAAGGTTCAAGGGTAAAGATAGAAGATGGAGAACCAAGTTACAGTGCTATCTGAGCTCATTATTGGGAGCCTGGATAGCTCAGTTGGTTAGACCAAGGTGCTGATAACGCCAAGGTTGCAGGTTCGATCCCTGTATGGACCAGCTGCATATTCCTGCATTGCAGGGGGTTGGACTAGATGATCCCCAGGGTCCCTTCCAACTCTACAGTGCTATGACTCTCTTTGTGGAGTAGCACTTCAGGAAGGAAAAGACATCTTGGCAGCAGTGGTTTCAATGAAAAGTGCTTTTAAATCTCAGAAAACTGAATGATGAAATTTTGTCCAGGTTTAGACTTCCCACTTCCTGCCAGGTGGGAAGGGGGCACATGGAGTGATCTGGGCACAATGGATAGGAAGGCAATGGATATCCTCCCACCCCACCCCAGCTCAAAAAAATTACTTGTACCGAGAAGTCAAATCTTAGCCCTTCACGTTGAAAACTAATTCTGTTCATAACAGCTGTGGTAATAAAAGTTTCCACTTCATCACATGGCAAACAGATATACAAGTCAAATTAAAACATTATAACCAGAGTACCAGGTGGAACATGTGGATCATTTCATGGCCTAAGGCAGCAATGAGAAACCTGTAACCCTGCAAATGTTGTAGGACTCCAGTTCCCATCAATCCCAGCCACCATGGCCATTGGTAAGATATGGTAAGAGAAGGAGTTCAGCAACAGCTGGAGGGAGCTACAGGTTTCCTACTGCTGGCATAAGGTGACCTAGAATTTTCTTGAATTTACTGAGGATACAATAGATGCATCTTGGCAAAGTCTGGGATCAGAATGCCAATATGCTAACAATCACAATCTGCATCTTTAGCTTCTTCACACTAACTCCTTTCCACCCTCTCAGTTAGTTGCCAGTTATGCACTTTCCTGTTTTCCACTTGCATTACAGATGTTACACCAAATGACTTGCTATGGAATTACTGAAATGGCCAGGACTTCCAGGAATCTCCTTGGGAAGATTGTACATTATGATGACTTCAACAAGTTCATGAACCCCTTTAAAAATAAAATAAAATGGAAGCACTCAATGTTACAAAGGCACACAGAGAGCAAGACAACGATACAGAGTGCTAAAACGTCTGCAAATGAAAGCTATTTCTACAGAAGACTTAAACCAAAGATAGACAGCACTCGGCAGCCAATGAACAGAATTCAGTATAGCTTCCAGACCCTCTTCCTTTTCCTGTATCATTACCAGAGTAAAACTAATTAGAAAAAAATATAATTATTTTCATAAATACAAACAGAACAATGTACCCATTCAAGAACTGCTTCAGTCACAAGAATATTGGCATTAATTGTATGTATGTAGCATTGTAGGTAATTTTAAGAACCACAGATAATGCCTTCAAAAGCCATACTAGGCAATTTGCTCAGGTGTCTCTCTAAAGTTTACCCTTTTTACAAAGGCTAAGAGGATATCTGAAGGTTACTATAAGGATCTTATTAGTGAAAAGTTCCACTGCACTTCTGAGCTTTCGACTATCTTTTTATATACCTTCCCTTTAATCTTGCCTCTTCTCCTAAGCCTCTGAAGAAGAGTTGTAGAGAGGACCAAGAGACACAGAGGAACCTTTAGAAATCAGTTCAGGTGGCTACCAAAGAATCATTGCAGCTGCTATCCAATGGAGTCTAACATGTGCAGAGTCATGTGAGAATAATTCCTAAACAAAGTGTCTGGTAAGGTACCAGAGGGATGTGTATTGCAACATCACTGAAACCCTTGGTTTCAGTGTTAGAACATGGTTGTCTTCTGTTTGGCGTCATCTTGCTGAGGATCTACCAGAATTTTTTACATACAACACTGGTACATAATGCACATTTGCTATACTCCAGCCCACACCTGTGACATCATGGCTTATTCTGCTAGGTAGCATGACTTAGGACACAGGATAAGAATGGCTGTGCACAATACCCTATCTAAACACACAGCAAATCTGCAATCAAGCAGAAAATCCCCCAGACTTGAATTAAAGGGAAGAATAGATAAATGTGAGGAAACCACTTGAGCTGGGGTAACAAACAATACACCATGTCTCCAAATGTATGTACCTTTCATGTATTTTTAAGCAAGTCAGCTGAGTGCACATGAAATTAAAAAAACATTCTGATTTTTTCTAAGAACACTGAAAAATCACATGCTAAAGGTGACATGGCACTCCCAATCCTGAAATTCTTTTATTAATTATACAAACTAAGATTAAAGAAGGGATTAATGTTTAGAAAAGACAACATTTCTTGGGCAGCTCTGGAACAAGAGCAACTCAAAATATATCTGGATTGTTGTTATGAATCGGTAAGACAGCCAATTCACATTTGTGTTTAAACTGACCAAGGGGAGGGTATTTTATTTGCTGTTTTTAAACATTTTGGATTTTTAATTTTGTTTGAAAAACATCGCTTTTATTTTAACTGGAATATTTTGAAACTGTGTTTTACAGTCAGTTGGTGGGATACAAATCCAACAAACCAAACTGTTTTACAAGACTTTTCTCCATTTTGTTACTCAGCACCTGGGATGAATTCCAGAATATATCGAGTCCCCATTGTCTGCTTGCCTATTTGAAACCCTCCCTTGTCTGCATGCCTGTTTGAAAAAGATTTTAACCAGTCAAACTAGGAAGGTCTAATGTATGGCTAGAGAAGAGAGAGAAGACAGCCACCTGAGATTCCAGATTTGAGGAGGCATTTGCATCAGCTGCGTGGGAAAGAGCAAGTAAACCATCTCATTTCAAAGGCAGCTTGTATAGAAGGATATTTCAGCAGATCATGTCCCATTTTAATTACTAGGAAAGGCACTATTTGCCTTTGGCCAGCTTTGCTAAAGGCTATAATAAGACACCACAATCTTTCACATGAGGAAGTAGCACAACAATGGGCAAGGCAACCACGTAAATAAGTAGTTTAAGATTATGCGTAAATATCTGAGAAAATACTTGGTTATTAGCTAGCAATGGTGTTTATGCAATGGAGATTATATAATTGTAAGAAAATATCTTACAAGAGGGAAAGTACTGAAGGCATGAAACAGTGTGAAAAAGTTTGGTTTACATAGGCTCTGGTTTGGGTCCCCCCCCCTCCCCCCATAAATCTAAAACATTTTTTACAAAGCTGTTTTACCAATATCTTACACCATGAGAAATGCACAAAAATGTTAAGAATCCATCCTTTTTCTTTCTGTGTTTCAAAAGGACTAAGTCTCTTAGAAGAATTATTAGGCATCTGGAGTGAACGTATTTATATTACTAGATTTGGGAATAAGGGTATTAAACAAAACAAATAATGGAATTAATATTTCACATTTATTTATGTATTGCATTTATATCCCACCCTTCCTCCAAGGAGCTTAGGATGGTGTACATGACCTACTTGTTCAAATGTTGAATTATCTTAAAGATGCTGTGCCCAGGGATTGACTAAAATGAACAGCAAATCTATTCACTGAAATTCACTCAAGTACAATATAATGGAGAAATAGTAAGTTCAAAAACATATCCATGACTTTACAAGGTCTGGCAGATTGCTAAAATTATAAAATTATTGGCTGCATATAGGCATTACACTATAGTTCAGTGAGACAAGAACAAGCTGCAGAAAACCTCTGGCTACCATGTTCTGCCCCTGCCTCCCCACTCTGCTATGAAGTTGAGATTGGATGCTTTTAGTTGCACAGCAACAGTTCAACCACAGTTTACAGTTTGGAATAATGTTAACTATGGTTCTTTTAAATAAGCTAGTTTCATAACTCATGGCACAAAGTTGACTTGTTTCAAACCATAGTTAGTCACAGTTTGTCAGATTTTGATAATACAGTGGAACCTCGGGTTGCAAACGTGATCCATGCGGGAGGCACGTTTGCAACCAGCAGTGTTCACAACCCGCAGTGCCGCATCTGCGCACGTGCGTGACGCAATTCGGCACTTCTGCGCATGCACAAAGTGTGATTTAGTGCTTCTGCGCATGTGCAAGCGCCGAAACCCAGAAGTAACCCAATCCGGTACTTCTGGATTCGGTGCGTCCGTAACCCGAAAACGTGCAACCCGCAGCGTTCGCAACCCAAGGTATGACTGTACAACAACCACAACAGAAGCAAATGCTTCCAAACTCCTTCTCACAGTTTCATTGGAGAGCAAAGGTTCACTGCAGCTCATTTTATCATACTAAATTGTGATTTAGCATGATGTACCATGATTAAAGAACAACCATTAATCTGATACAGGAAATCTAGATACGGGAAATCTAATTCTTTCCCCCCCTATTTCTTATATTTATTTATTTTTAAGTTTATTTCATTTCTTCATTATAGAACACTTATTTGTACTAATTGTGTTATTAGCTTTTCCTTATACATAACTGCATTATCCATATCTACTAAAAATTCTGTTAAATGAATAATTTAAAGTAAAATTTTAAAATACAGTAATACCTTTATTTTCTCATGAATATGCCGCAGTGAGTCTGCAGTCCCCATATCGGCATCATCAGTAATACATACAATATCAAGCTTCAGCTTCGTCTCCAAGTTTAGCACTTTCTGAACTTCTTTTGTTGTAACCACAATGACTTCTAAAGTGCAGAAGAAAATGTTGTATGAGTACAACTATGAAAAGTTATAACATTATTATGCTCGTCTACTGAACTGAATATGAATCAATCAAAGCTTGTTTTTTCCCCAAGACCAGCTGCTATTGTGGGAAATCTAGAAAACCTGCTTTTTACTGACTAAAAATGATCTGCAGTAGAATATGTAAATAGTTAACATTTTGTGGAGTTAAGTATTTTATGACATTAGTTTTATATTTGTGACACAGGAGCCTTGCAGACAACAGTCTCACCTAAAGGAGCTCACAATCAAAGTATAAGAAAGTTACCAAAAACGTAAGGAGAACATGAAGAAATAGTAGCACCTCTGCTCAGTGTGGCATTCCATGGACTTAAATGGACACTCAATATTTACATGAACAGATCAGGTTTGAAACATGTGACTTTATAGGTACATAAGAACACCTCACTCTGAAGAGTATCTAGAATGCTTAGTTTGGATGTGGGAAATACAGGTCCAACTCCTCCATTAGGCTATTAATCACACACCTTGGGTAAACCATCAACTCTCAGGGCCACTTGTTAGGGGTAGCAAAACTTGTTGGGTAAGTTTGGCTAATGTCTGATCTCTGGCAAGAGTACCTGCATGAGAGGAGCAATTGAAGAACATCTGTTTCCCAGTACCCCACTTTGCAGCTATCACATTTCAGGAGAACAGGGCCAGAAGCCAGATGACATCAATGTTTAATACCATAAGTAGTACCTGGTATTCCTGATTTACTATTGCAGAGGCAGTAATCTACCTATAAATCCAATTTTACTACTGTGAATTGCTCTGAGAACTATTAGGCAGAAAAGCAGTATACAAACAACAATTTACTATTTGAAAGCTATACCTGGAAAATGTTACCTATGCACTTGGAGGAAAGGTACTGTATAAGCCGACTTTTTCAGCACATTTTTTATGCTGAAAAAGCCCCCCTCGGCTTATACTCGAGTGAGGGTCCTTTCGGGCTGCTCCTTTCTCCTCCTCTGCCTTTGCCGCTGTAGGCGGCGGAGGAATGAGCAGCCCGAAAGCAGCCCTTTTGGGCTGCTTGTTCTTCCTCCGCCCCCGCCGCCACCAGGTTTGTGGTGTGGTAAACAGGCTTATACTCGAGTCAATAAGTTTTCCCAGTTTTTTGTGGTAAAATTAGGTGCCTCGGCTTATATTCAGGTTGGCTTAGACTCGAGTAAATATGGTGTACTTTAAACTAACTGCAAGCCACAATTTGGTGAATCATATTAAAATGAACCAAACTATTCTAGAGAAATCCAGATTACGCATAGCTGCCCCATATTAAATAGGCTCTTGAGAGACACATACATTCTTTATATTTAATTGTGGTGGCAACCTAAAAAGATGCATACATTCAATTTTTTTCTGTGTTTTCATCACAGAAGTTGGTCCTACAAGAACCCCAAAACTTTAAACTTTCTCAGACTCAGAAGGCATTTTTGAAACTTGGCACAACAGTTTTAAAACAAAAGATAATGCTGCTGATGTGCACTGTTTTGCTGCTTGCATGCCAAATCCCAAAAGTGAAAAGCAATAAGAATAATTCTGCCATATGCATCCCTCTGGATCATGACCATACTATAGAACACTCATATATAACACCAATGTGTTATATATAACCCTACACTTAAATACAGGAATTATCAAGCTATATCAGTCACAGGATCAGAATATAAGAAAAGCTTTTCAGCACCAGAACAGAGATCCATCCAGTGCCACATCCTGCTCCACAGAGCAACCAACCAGTCACCTCTGTGGAAGCCCATAAGCAGGACTTGAGCACAATTCTCAAGCAATTCTCCCATTCTTGTTTCCCAGCACCTGCTGTTCCACAACACCAGTGCTCAGAGATACTGTTCCTCTGATCCTGGGATCATGACTAGTAGCCACTGATGGCTTTTACTATCCACAACTATGTCTAATTCCGCTTTAAAACTGACCACATTAGAGGCCATCCCCAGATCCTGTGGTAGTAAATGCCAACTATATGTTGTGTGATCCCCTCCCTGAAAAACCCCTTGAAGAGTAGGGTGACAGTTTGGGTTTATTTGGCCTGCATATATGAAGCAAAATCCTCCAATTTTGCTTCTTCTTTGTAGCTCATTTCTACACCTGCTGCAAACAAGAAATACAATGCCATCTCTCTTTTCTTTCTGATATTATGTGTAATTTGTTCACACTACAAGTCATCTTATCATAGGCATTCTGCAATGTTTGGTGCTCACCTTCAAAACCAACTTGTTCCAGCAGATTGAGTGGGTACCATATTAAAGGTTTGTTGCCAATAGGTAAGAGAGCTTTAGGGATGCTTGAGGTCAGATCCATCATGCGGGATCCACCCCCAACCGCCATCACCACTGCTTGAAACTCCATGGCAAAGATCTGGAAAGACAAATTAAAGAGCAATCTAGAAACAGAATCAGCAAATAGGCAGTCTCCTAGGGAAGAAAATGCAGAGCTAGTGTCACCCTGAGGCAACTGCCCCTGAACTTATCTACAGGCACTGCCTTGGAGCACAACCATCACCCTAATCTCTTATTTACGGACAATTAACACGCCCCCAACCAGGCTAACCTGCTCCCAAAGGATGTCTACCTCAGAGCTGAACTCAAAATTTGAAACACAATGATCCAGTTTATAAAACCAGAGGGGCCAGAGCTGAATCTTCTGGGACAGGACAGGTTGTGGTAGCTCGGGAGAAACACACTTTTCATATGCTCAGAGGTTTTTCCTTTATTGCTTCATGCTGAATTTTACTTTTACTTTGTGTTTACAGTACTTGCCTTACTGGGTTGGCCTGGCGAGGGCTAGAAATTCAGGCAAGCAAGCCAAAGGCGTCCCACAACTGAGCTCTGGTATTAAAGCCTGTTTGCAGCGCCCCCGGACTTCAGCCCCCGGCCTCAAAAGCAAAGGAGGCGGGGTTTGATGATGTCCCCTGGCAACTTCGGCCTCTTTTATTATGCTGGACAGCTGAAGACGGCCGAGGTCCCCCTTGCCCAGTCACAGCGAAGAAACCCCCGGTGGGCTCGCCGGGCCTGGGCGCCAGGGCTTCGCAGCCCAGCACACCCCTCACCTTGTCACCTGGATATCAAAGGCTGCCGGTTAGTCCCCTGCCAGAGTGGCAAGGAACCAATCGCAGTGACTTCCCCTTCCTTCAGGGTCGCTTCCGCGCCTGCGCCGCCGTAACGTGCATAGGCTCGCGCCAGCGTGTTTACCCGCGGAGCGAATCGATGAGCATCGCCCTCAGGAAGAGCGCCGAACAACCAATCCTCCTCCTTGCGGGCGGGGAAAATAAGCCGGGCGCGAAGAACACCGAGCTATCGATTCCCGCAGCGGCAGCAACGCCGAGCTACCGATCTGCAGGTTTCTTTCTGAAGCTCATTCGGATAGGAGGAGCCCATTCCCAGCTGCTCGAGGGAGGGGAGGCGGGTGAGGTGGCTTGCTGCCTCTTGCTTCCCAAAGTATAACTCCCAAAGAATAAAATATCGACTGTTTCTCGTTGGTGAACCTTCGCCCCTGCCCCGTTGTTAAACTGCAGCTTCCACCAGCCGCAGAGCAACATAGCCTGCGATGGTCAGGGATAATGGGAGTTGTAGTCCAGAAACATCTGGGCTGAGTAAAGCCGGGTTCGAATGGGGCAAGTCAATCCGCACAACCTGGCGCGGATTTATCTCTCTCTCTGTGTACTTGCCGTTGACTACTTTTGCCTGATGGGAAGCAGTGAAACTTGAAATCTCACGTTGTTTCAGCTTGGAATATCTGCCAATACAGATAGTGAGTCTGACTGGGTTTTGTCAAAATTGGCTCTGGAAGACATGCGTGTTTCTGAAATGTGAGCTTTATTCCGGCTAGTAGTAACCGAGGTTCAATATAAACACAGCTGCCACGGATTTAGTGACAGATGCAAATCCAGGGTTGTGGAAAGTTTTTAACCTTTCTGCCCAGAAACACTGAAATATCAGAGAGGCTTTAAAAAACAAATTTGTTGGCTGCTCACTATCATCATCTCCAGAAAATGAGGTGAAAAATAAGATTCATCTTCAGCTACTGTTTCAATGTTTTGTTTTTGTTTTTTGCATCAGTGCATGTACAGAAGGCTTCAAGATGCTGGAGAAGATAACAAAATTAGAAAACAGGAAGCATATATACGGTACATTGGCTCTAAAACAAAGAGTAACAGCACAATATAAAAACAATTTTAAAAACTGACACAGGAAACTGCAGTGCCAAAGATCTAAAAACTACTAAAAAGACTTTCCTAATAGCCTGTGGGAATGAAAAAGGGTCTACCTGGCACAGAAAGCCCACAACATGAATCAGTGCCATGTGAGCCTCTCTGGGAACGGCAATCCAGAAACATGATTTGGTTGCAGAAACCTTACACAGAAATTAGATTATATCCTGTCTTTATTGAACATTTACTTCGCTTGAAGGGTGGCTATGTAACATTGAGCATTCTTCTTGATTTGCCACTCTGGGGTCTTCCTGTTTCTTTTCAATGCATTTCCCTATCACTTTCCAAATCACAAAAAGTCCAACCTTTTTTAAGAGTGGATTTGCTGCACTAGGGTGACTGAACCTTTTAATTAACTTTAATTGCAGAAACGTTTGGTATGCGCTTAACTCTTTCCCATGAAATACAGTCTGGAAGTGACCAGAATGTCATTGTTGCTTCCTGGTCTGCAGAAAACCAGACTCAGTACAGCCGCTTGACTACAGCATTCCCAAGATAACTAGAAGCTTATTGTGGGGAGGGAGGTCGAACAGTTGAAGCAAGACCAAGAACATAACATTTAGGGGCTGAATCTCTGCTGAAGCTTAACTTTGCTTAACATTGTGAGAGACCACACAAGGCAAAAGAGCAGAGTAATTTAGAACCTACTGAGTTTCCACATGTACGGTAATTTTGCCAAGTGGACTGTATGTTTACGTAGCAAGCAATATGTCACTTGGGCATGTGTAGGTTGGATATAATGAGTAAAATGGAAAGGAGTTATTTCAATGAGGAACAAACACACTCCCCGCCCCAAAAAACCTGGTACCTAGATATTATAGGTTGCATGCATTGGCTCCCAAAGGATTAGGAGTTCTCATTTCCTTCATTGGCTCATGAAACCTAGCCTATGAAAGTTCAGAACCAGTTACTATCTTGGTGCTGCCCTTTAGCTTTAAGCAGATTACTCCAATATCGCAAACATAACTTCTTGCCTGATGGAACGATCTGCCCTCTCCTCCCCCTGCATACTGTTCTTGGGGTTCTCCTGAGCCAATTTGGGAGGAAATGGGGATGCAGGGGGGAGATGTGGGGGGAAAGCACCACTGCGCTAGTGGAAATCCTTGTGTGCTTCTACCTATGGG
This sequence comes from Podarcis tiliguerta, assembly GCF_965153285.1. NCBI lineage: Eukaryota > Metazoa > Chordata > Lepidosauria > Squamata > Lacertidae > Podarcis > Podarcis tiliguerta. The sequence goes on from NC_139539.1 coordinate 50,686,516, forward strand.
GCTTACTCGCTGAATCCTGCCCATACTTTGTGTTCTTACCTAGAGAGACTATAGATGGATTGTCTAAAGGCCAAAATTAGGCAACAGAAGTAATTTTGAGGGATAGCCTCACATTCTGCAGTATATTTGCATGTAAATTTTAATATAGCCAATGGAAGTACTGTAAATGGGGTTATTTTGTATTTATAACAGCAGTTTGGGTCTCATCGCTGAATGGTTTCGAGCTGTGGTCCCCAAGTGCCTTCTATATGGGAATGCAGAATGCTTATATATGCTCTGCAATAATCACTTAATGTTTCCAAAAGTCATAACATAAAAAAGAGTCAAGCTATGATGTGAACCAATCAGAAATATTATGCTTCTGCTGATCCTATAGGACTGAATGTTTAAAAAAGAAATTAAAACATATGCAAACATGTTTTTCCATATTGTAAGATGTACATTAATGACAGAACTGACAACTTAAAAAAAAACCCACCTTGTGTTTATCTGGGCCAAAATCAGGACTAAATAACATTTAGGCAGGGCTTGTGCAAATGTGATGAATTAATGGCAGTTAGGCAAGGCAGTCGATCTCCAGTATTTCTCCTGAGCGAGCTCTCACTGTTTTTGTTTAATACTTCATTTCTTCAAGGTTCCTCACATCTGGAAGCTCTCTGAACAATGTAAGTCTCCTGAGCATGTCTGTGCTAGAGTACAGCCAAAAATGGAATCCCCATCCCACATGAGAGTCTGATGTTTCAAAATTCATTTTCATCTCCATATGGAATGGTGGAAAATTTGAAATAGTAAACTTTCTTTAATTCAAAGACGTTTGGGCTTGGTACATAACACGCATTTGGAAATTCAGAATCATAGGGTACAATCCTACACAATAGCAGAGGTTAGGAAATGGATATGTCCAGTGGGTCAGGTCCAGAACTGGCTCACCCTCTAGGCCACCTTTTGATAGGTGGGTGGTAAAACATTTGCTCTAATCTAATCTAATGCATAACTGCACTGATTATCTCCCATGACCCTACACCCTTTGCCATGTGTGAATACTGTGTCTTTTCTGAACTGTATTGCTCCAACACTTTCCCCTCCCAATAGCAGGGAGTGCTGCCTCCCCCAAATATGAGGCACTCCATTCCAGCCAATGGCATTGTTGACCAGTACAACTTTGGGGTTAGGGAGTCTTCCTAAAAAAACAACTTTTGGGGTGTCCTGGTTTTACTTTTTGAAATATGGCAACCCTACTGACCAGTCATGAATACTTTTGCCTTGCAGGATCATATGGAACAGAACAAGCGATGGCTGGACACAGTGTTTCACTACAATCACCAAAAGAGAGGGAATAATAATAATAATAATTTATTTGTATCCCACCCTCCCCGGCCAAAGCCGGGCTCAGAACAGCTAACAACAGGTAAAAATAGCACAGTGTACATAAAATTGCACAGTCAATTAATTAAAATACATTCTAGAATCAATTCAGAATCAAATTGATGGCAACCATTGGGTTAGAGTTCTATGAAGATTACAGAAGGAGAGAGGGGGGTCAGACTGTGCCTTGGCCAAAGGCCTGGCGGAACAGCTCCGTCTTGCAGGTCCTGCAGAAAGATGTCAAGTCCCGCAGGGCCCTAGTCTCGTGTGACAGAGCGTTCCACCAGATCGGGGCCACGGCCAAAAAAGCCCTGGCTCTGGTCAAGGCCAGTCTAACCTCCCTGTGGCCCGGGATCTCCAAGATGTTTTTATTTGAAGACCGTAAGGTCCTCCAAGGGACGCGGGTGGCGCTGTGGGTAAAAGCCTCAGCGCCTAGGGCTTGCCGATCGAAAGGTCGGCAGTTCGAATCCCCACGGCGGGGTGCGCTCCCGTTGTTTGGTCCCAGCGCCTGCCAACCTAGCAGTTCGAAAGCACCCCTAAGTGCAAGTAGATAAATAGGGACCGCTTACTAGCGGGAAGGTAAACGGTGTTTCCGTGTGCAGCTCTGGCCCGCCAGAGCAGCGATGTCACGCTGGCCACGTGACCCGGAAGTGTCTTCGGACAGCGCTGGCTCCTGGCCTCTTAAGTGAGATGGGCGCACAACCCTAGAGTCTGTCAAGACTGGCCCGTACGGGCAGGGTACCTTTACCTTTAAGGTCCTCCATGGGACATACCAGGAGAGGCGGTGCTGTAGGTACGAGGGTCCTAGGCCGTATAGGGCCTTTACTCCACTGGGAGCCAGTGCAGCTGGCATAACACTGGGTGAATGTGATCCCGCGGCGAGGACCCCATACTCAAAGTGTACTCAAAGTCCCTGCAGACTCCTGCTTACTTCCTCACGCCTACTGTGCATGCAAATTCAGGGGCTATGTGCTCCAGCTGCTTCCTGTTTCCCATTACTTTCTCGATAGGTTACTTTTCTCACAGGTACAGGATCTATCCTGTGACTGTTCTGTGCAGGTGAGGAGGCAGACCCACCTCTTGACCCACAGCAATGCCCAGGATGCTCCCAGCTGTTCCTATTTGGAATTGTTAAACTATCTGCTCCAGGCAGGTTCCTGTGACAATTATGCAACAGACAAAGGTATACTTAGCATGCAGGTGGTGCTGTAAGGAAGAGTGCACTATCCTTCTGTCAGCCAAGCCACTGTTCAAGGTACAGGAGTCCTGACTGACTGTCACTTCCACATATGGGCCTTTCCTGTTCAGGGATCTTCTCCATTCCAGATTTGACACTGCCATGTGTTTTTTTTTTTTGTGTTTCCTAAAGGTAAAGGTACCCCTGACTGTTAGGTCCAGTCCCGGACGACTCTGGGGTTGCAGCGCTTATCTTGCTCTATAGGCCGAGGGAGCTGGCGTTTGTCTGCAGACAGCTTCCGGGTCATGTGGCCAGCATGACATGACCCCATGGACCAGAGCACGCCAGGCACTCCTGTCTTCCACTGCCTCCTGCAGTTTGGTCAAACTCATGCTGGTAGCTTCGAGAACACTATCCAACCATCTCATCCTCTGTCGTTCCCTTCTCCTTGTGACCTCCATCTTTCCCAACATCAGGGTCTTTTCCAGGGAGTCTTCTCTTCTCATGAGGTGGCCAAAGTATTGGAGCCTCAGCTTCAGGATCTATCCTTCCAGTGAGCACTCATAAAGCAAGTAGTGTTGTTGTTGTTTAGTCGTTTAGTCGTGTCCGACTCTTCGTGACCCCATGGACCAAAGCACGCCAGGCACTTCTGTCTTCCACTGCCTCCTGCAGTTTGGTCAAACTCATGCTGGTAGCTTCGAGAACACTGTCTAACCATCTCATCCTCTGTTGTCCCCTTCTCCTTGTGCCCTCCATCTTTCCTAACATCAGGATCTTTTCCAGGGAGTCTTCTCTTCTCATGAGGTGGCCAAAGTATTGGAGCCTCAGCTTCAGGATCTGTCCTTCCAGTGAGCACTCAGGGCTGATTCTCTTCAGAATGGGTAGGTTTGATCTTCTTGCAGTCCATGGGACTCTCAAGAGTCTCCTCCAGCACCATAATTCAAAAGCATCAATTCTTTGGCGATCAGTCTTCTTTATGGTCCAGCTCTCAATGTGGAAGTGGTAAATAGTGATTCCTCTCCCATACCCTAATGTGATCTGGCTTCATCCAGCTTTACGATGTGGCTCTCGAAGGGAGGACAAGAAGCTTGATGGGCTCAGGGGCAGTGGTCTCTCCTCTTTCACTCACTCTTTGGTTCTTTGGACTTCAGCAGCAGGGCCCTAAAGAGTGCCCAGGTGAGACAGGAGTTGCTGCCAGGATGCATGAGGCAGCCCCTACCACATTAGGACCAGGGATCCCCCTCAGCCATGAAGCTCACTGTGAAACGAAGCTGCCTTATGATGGCATTGTGAGGTTAAAATGGGGTAAGTGGGGAGAACTCTGTATGGGACCCTGAGGGTGGGATTAAAACAAATGTAATGTGGGCTGCATAGAAAATAGCCTGAGATACCACCAGCAGCCACCACTCCATTAATTTTTTTATAAACTTTCTGGGCAGATGAAAATGCCTGGTAGCAATCAACCAGAAGTAATTCTGGGAATGATGCAAATTTGAGGCACTCTGCCCTATACTAATATTATCCCTGGGCTCCTTCCCTAAACCATTGTCCCTCCTCCTATTTGATTATTTTCAAACTCCAGGGGCTTGTCCAAAGTGGCAGGGGCATAGTACGCAGTAATAAATCTTCTTTGGAATCTGCTGCGAGCATAATGTTGAAAACCGGAAGCATTTATTGCTAGGTGCAGAAGTGACTATATGGGCAGTCTACAAGGGAACTTACTCTGGGGTCTTGTACTAGGCCAGCCTTCGCCAACCTGGTACCCTCCAGATGTTTTTGCAGTGCTGGTTTAGGGATGCTGATGGCAGTTGTAGTTCAAAACACCTGGAGGACACCAGGCTAGAGAAGGTTGTGATAGGTGCATGCAGTAAAATTTGCCTTTTGCCAAAGTTAAACAGCCATTGAAAGACCTACATCCAGGTAGCTGGGATAAACAAGTAGAATAACAAGTACAGTGGTACCTCAGGTTACATATGCTTCCGGTTACATACGCTTCAGGTTACAGACTCCACTAACCCATAAATAGTGCTTCAGGTTAAGAACTTTGCTTCAGGATGAGAACAGAAATCGTGCTCTAGTGGTGCGGCGGCAGCTGGAGGCCCCATTAGCTAAAGTGGTGCTTCAGGTTAAGAACAGTTTCCGGTTAAGAACAGACCTCCGGAATGAATTAAGTACTTAACCCGAGGTACCACTGTACCAGATATTAAACAATGTGCATTGAGTGAGACTGCACCAAGCACCATGTCACCCTCTTAAGCATCTTGCCCCCAAAGGGGACATTTGCCACTGAGTGATAGCTGCTTAGCACTTTAAAGTCCAGGGGGGACCTCTTAAGAAGGGGATGACCACCACCTCCTTCAAGGAGAATGATACTTCCCCCACCTCCAATGAAGCACTGATCACTCCCTGTACCTGCCCAGTCAACCCTTATGACTAGCTTTAAGAAGCCGAGATGGGCAAAGGGTGACAGTTTGTCAGTCACACATTTTCAAGCTGTTTTTCTACATCCTCACATCACAATTGATCCAGTACAGATGAAACAGTTCACTGAATGCCTCAATTGGACTTGTTCTAACTATTTTTTAAATGAAACTGTACTATACAAGTATTTCAATAAATAAAGTAAAAATATCCATCTTTAATAAGATGTTAGAGTAGCGCTCAAGGCAACTACAACTGTCCCTTAAAAAAAAAGTCAGACTTTCTGTGGTAAGAAGAAAGACAGAAGCAGCACAGGGGAAAAACAGGAGGGTTACAATACTGGGCAATGTTGTTGTGTGACCCCACTGTGAAATATAAGCACCTAAGGCAGGGCAATTCCACACTAAACACCTGTTGTGGAAGCAGACTAACTCCCAGCTACTCACTCCCTCAGCCAGAAAACTTTCTAGGATTGAAACATTTCCCAAGATCTCCCTTTCATACGCTTTTGCAAAAAACCTATCAAACCAACTCCCAAGTGAGCGCACCAGAGGTTGGGCCCCTCCCCTTCCCAAGGCACATGGTTATTGATATTTGATTCTTGCTTTGCCAGATCAAAACCGGTGCAGCCCACTCAGACAATCCCCATTCCTAAATCAGGCCATCCTCTCTCCCATGGGGTGCTGGCAGGAGTGGCAGTTGAGCTGTATCAGTGAGGGGGGGACCTGCACTCCCGCATGCTGACTCCATCCACCCCCAAAAGCCCTTTCTTCCCATTAACTCAGGGATCCTGTATACAGGAGAGAGAGAGAGAGAGAGAGAAGCCCCCTTTTCACTATTCTAATCCCCTTCCTTCTAATTAGGGCCTGCAGCCCCCTCCTCAAGTATGTTTCTCTTTTTATTAGGGAAACAGTTGCCAACTGAGGCAGGAAAACACCCGCCTACCCCTTTATCCCCTGGCTTGTTTGCCTCCAATTCATTCCTGGGGCCCGGTTGGCTGGGGGGAAACATTCCTATTTCCCTCAGTCTAAAGAAAAATGGCTGCTAATTAGTGGCATGAATAGCTTCAACCTCCCCACCCGCCCTTTACTCACCTGCTTGTGAGGAAGAAGCTTAGCAGGCATCTGACCAAGAAGAATGCCAGGCAATGGCGGAGAAAGTGCATTAAAAAAACCCTGAACATAATATTACAAAAGGTTGATGCAAATATCACTTCTCCTGCAGCTTCATGAAGCCTGTTGGCATCCAAGAAGTAAACTAGAGTGTCACACGACATCATTTTGATAACTTCCGACAACCGCTTTGGTATAATCATGTTACTTTAGGTATCCTAGCCTCTTCTTAATACTGATAGTGAAATTAACAGAAAAATAAATTAAAGGATAAAAGCTAGGGCACTGTAATCAGCAAGGAGACCAATGCAAAAAGTTATCCTTTTTATAATCTATATTATTTTTTACTCTTGTATTTTCTCGTGCTCCTAGCCCACTTTTTTCCATCATGGAAGCCAAGGATGTGTCACTTGTGGATCTGAGAAGGTCACTCATCCGGCCCTCAACAGAGCCAGGCCTATTTAGCCTTTGCAGGGTGGTACCCTGATGTGACTTCAGGCTGCACCCTGAACTATGTGGACGTTATAGCTACTTCAGAGCTACTTCCACAAGGAAGCATCTCTGTGGAAAGTCTCGTTAGTTCCCAGCACATCATACTGTAGTAGTGTTATAAATATCCTATCTCTGTGTGTATGCCTCCTAGAGGACAAAGCAGTGTCTGCCTCTGAACACATGCACAGACGTGCAGGCATGCAGTTGCACACACAGACATGTCCCTGGGGCCACACAGTGGGTGGTTTTGGCCTGGGAGAGGAGAGCGCACGCACAAGCACACACACACACCCCTTGCCCCCAAAATCGCAACTCCACAGTTCTTACTCACCACTCCCTGTCTGTACGGAGGAATTGGAAGTGTTACCTAAGCCAGACTCACTGGGGTGCCTCACCCACAAACCAGCTGACTTCCTCAGCAGCGCTTCAGTCTGCCAGATGGTTATCATGGGAATGCCTCACACTGCAGACAGCAGGGTGTGTGGAGGGGACTTGGAGCAGGAACCCATTCCAAAGATTCATAATAATCATTACCTTTTCTTAAAGCAGCTTCAGCATGACTGGATGAGCCAAGGGGGGGTGAGGAATGCATCCTGATCAGGGTGATTCATCCAGCTGGTTGGTACCCGCCTCTGCTCCCCCAGGCCCAATTGATGGCTAAGGGGGCATCAATCAATCACTGATCAGCAGCTGAGATGCCTGTCTGTGCCAAGGAACCCAGTGAGGGACTGGATTTCTGATGTGAGCTTGTCTGGAACTACAGGAACAATTGCTTTCTCTCTCTCGCCCCATTACTGGGTGAGACTCCATCCTGGGAGGGAGGGAGGGAGGGGGCTGAAGAAAACGGAGAGGGAGAAAGAAAAGATGTGCCCACTGTGTCTCATTTCCCAGCCAGACCCAAAATAGAGTGCTGTCCCAACATGCAGGAATCAGAATCCTGCTTTCAATAAATCTTGCCAGTCTTGGCAAGATTTGTGGATCCTTTAATGTGTACCCCACCCCCCACCTCGCTACTTGCCAAGAAGATTATTGGATTCACATGAAAAACATAATTAACACCAAAAATGGCTTGGGGAGAAAGAGAAAGAAAAGCATGCAGCGGTTGTAAGTACACTTATTTGGAAATAAATTCTATTGAGTTGAATGGGATGTGCTCCTAACGTTGAGGACTTAGGAGGGAGAGAAGGACTGGAACACACACAAACACATGCGCGTACACACACACACACACACACACCAGAAGCGGATGGGGAAAATACAGTAACTCCCCAAACTCCATTTTGGTATATGGAGATTTATAATATAAAATAACATTTTGTACAAAAATTAATAGGAATTGCTACTTATCCATCCTAAAGTCAACAAAATTCAAGGTAGATGTTAAATTCCAAATGAATTCAATAAAAGATGGCTTTGTGCTAAGACTAATGGGCTTTTGGAACTCAGTGCCCCAGGACATGAGCAACTGTTTAAACAAATGAGGTGAAGAGTAACTGGATGGTGGCAGCAGACGGAGACAAAAATGCTTGCAGCCCAAAGAATACTAGAGGGCCTTATCCATGTACATATAAATATAACTTGCTTAAGTATTTTAATGTTAACTTTGTTGGAGCTGTATACATGCCACAAAGCTATGGTACCTTGCACAAAATATGAGTAAGTTATTAGTCATCTAAATAAATTTAGTGGACCATTATTTTCGTTCCACCTGCCATAATGCATAACAAAAAACTCCAAGGAAATTTTGAATTAAGCCTCTGTTCGGGGAGGGCCCCTATCCCTGTTGCTAACATGTTTCCATCGGACACATTGGACTAAATTATTCTTATTGTGGAACGCCCTCCCATCAGATGTTAAAGAGATAAACAACTACCTGACATTCAGAACACATCTGAAGACAGCCCTGTTCAGGGAAGTTTTTAATGTGTGACATCTTAGTGTATTTTTGGTCTTTGTTGGAAGCTGCCCAGAGTGGGCGGGGAAAAATAAATTATTTATTATTATTATTATTATTATTATTATTATTATTATTATTATTTGAATCTAGCAGATAGATGATTCACACAACCAAACTAGGAAAGTGTGTGTGGGGGGGGACGACTCTCTTTGTTTGGTAGATTGACTTGGTATACTTCCAGACCAGGGCCTTATATTACAAACAGTTTACATTGCAAACGTTTGTAAAGATCTGACTGTAATGTGTGCAAGTTTGGCACATCAACTTCTTCACATTCCTCTTTTTTAAGTCATGGATACTCGTTGCTATTCTCCTGCATATCATCCACACCAGTGGGTGGAGCTTTTCTGCCCCTCCTCTCAATTCTCAGCCCTCCACTATATTTTCATGCTCTGGGCATGTGCACACCTTTAAAAAGAATAAATCCCCGGAAGTATACAAGAACAAACATCACCAGCCTTAATTACTATGTTTCATAATGTGCAAAATTGAGGCTTTGTTGTGCTGGTTGATTGGGGGCGATATCCATTTTCATTTCCCCTTTCCATTTCCAATACTGAGCTCTTGCATAAGAATATTTACCTGACTTGCATAAGGCTTGCATAAGAGTGATGAAGAGGTCTTGCACAAGGCCTCCCTATTAGGTTTTTTTTTTTTTTTAATGTATATGCCGCATACAGTCTCTAGAATAATCCCTCACACATGAGCAGTGTGGAGACAGTTCCTCCAAATCGGATTGTTTCAGTTTGGGATTTGCTTTCAGCATGCATCAATCAGTGGGAATAGACATGCTTGTATCATTTGGGCCACCTGAAACAAATGAGAAGCAAACAGAAATAGGAGTAGACTGATAAGGACCACCTACCAAAGTAAATGCACTAACAAGCATCCACAACAGTGGTCACTTTGGATGTACAACAGTGGTTTTTCCATGTTAAAAGTATGAGCTGGCATTTTGATGCTGACAGCATCAGTGGCAGCTGTGAAAAGCATGCATGCACGAGCAGCACTGTTTCCTCAATAAACTCTTACTTGGGAGCATGCCTGAGCTGTGAGGATTTGAGGTGAATGACAGACATCATTGCACACTATCGGATGCTGAGCCAGTCACCTAAGCATGGTGGGGCTGCCCTTGTCAGAGACCGGTCAGAGACCGAAGGCCTGGTTGTATGAAACAAGGAGTTTCTCCACCCTGCTTGACGGTTCCTGCGGTGTCCTCATGGCATCAAGGAGCATGAACTCTGGAGCATGGATTCTGTGTCAAGGGAATCCAAAATGAATGTTAAATCTAAGACAGGAAGGAGGAGGAAGAGGAGCACAGATGCCTGCTGCAATGAGCTTACATTGAAGCAGCATGGAGAGTGGAGTGGGGCGGGTAGGGCTGGATAACAGAGGAAGGGGATGAGAGGGATAAATGTGAACACGTGCAAAAATACCCTGATTTTGAAGATCAGATTAGTGGGTTCAGCAGGGCTTCTAAATTTCAGCCCCCTTGCAAAAAGTGCTTCTGGCTGTGTTGCCGCTCCCTCCACCAGCCCATGTGGATGGATTGCACAGCCAGCTTTTGCAGTGGGCTAATGGGAAGGACACTTCCTGCATTTGCATTTGTGTGTTGTGGTGGAACCAGGAGCACAGGAAACTGCTCCGGACAGGCCCTGAGGGAAGACTTCCACAAGGCTGTGTCTCCCTATTCACTGGGGGTGGGCATTCCCCTCACCCACCACACTCCACGCCTGATCTTTCCAGGCAGTCCATAGGCTAAGCCAGCTGTTTGATCTCTATGGGGGAGCAAGGAAGGGCTGCTCTGCCTCCATGTGTGGCCCTCGCACTGGGCCAAATTACTTTAAGGTGGGTGAAAAATCAATTGACAATTTGTTTGGAAATAGTACTTAGTTGCTCCCTGCCAACTTGGGAGGCTGCATGGAGTGAGGCCGTGCGAGGGTTGGTCACTGACCAAAGCTTTTACCTAACTATGATTACAGAGCAACAGGAAGGGCAGTGATCAAAACGGCAAAACAAGGTTGTAATTGTGCAATTGCCAGCACTTTAAATAGGGCTGTAATTCAGGAGATGTTTGATAACATTTTGGCAACTGGGTAGATATTTTACAGATGGTGAGCATTTAAAAATCTATTGTAGAGAAAAACAGAGTAAAAACAAAATTCTATCATATAAAATATGAGCAGGCTGACTAAACTTTATTGCATAAGCTGCTCTGTGAATATTTATATTGAAAGGTGGCATAGAAATTTTAAAAATAAAATAAAGTTAAGGAAGGATCAGTGTGTGTGTATGTGTCTGGTGTGGTTGCAGCATGGATGCCTGAAGACAAAAATATGATGGGTGTATTGGTTCTGTCTTCAAAAAAACAAAGAAGAAAACACTGAAAAGGTTTGTGGCAAATAGAGTGTGCCCAACACATTTTGGAGGCTTGCCTTTTTCAGAGAAGAAAGATTTTGTTCCACTTATTGTGGTAATTTACAATAAGCTACCACAATGAATGGAACAAAATCCTTTTGCCCCTGAAAAAGGAAGAATGTGTTGGGTACACTACATTACCCATAAATCTCATTTTGAGCACAATTCCTGAGGAGGCTTCAAACTCTTTGGTGGTGGTTGCTTTCAATTCCCTTGGCATTACCCCAGCCTTTTTCCTGATCTGTGTCTTGCCTCTTCACAGGCACGCACTCACTCACACATATCGGGTTAATTATGTTCACTCAAATGGCAGAATAAGTTTCTGCTCTGGACAAGTGGACAAGTGGTAAGAAGCTGGACTTTCTTATGGAGTGATAAGTGGTCAAAGAAGAAGAAGAAACAGAGATCAGTAATAAACAGATAGTTCTTGCAATGTTAGTGAACTACCACATGTACACACCTGCCATGGACTCATGATAGGAAATTGTCAGGACAACACTTGAACATGCTTACTCAAAAGGAAGTCCCAATGCATTCAGTGGCATTTGCTGTCTGCTAATAAGAATACTTAGGATTCTTACTTTGCATCATAGATTAAAAGAGCATTGTTGTGACAGGCAGTGGAGGGCAGGGGGAAGAGCTACCTATGCCAGCCAGTTCCTTGGAGAACTCAGAGCAGGATAAAACTCTAGGTAGATAAGCAGCATGGCCATGCAAAAACCCAGCCATGGTCACTTAGCCCAATCTACAATGTCATGCATAGAATAAGGCTAAAAGAATTATATGCAGCATCAATTTCAAGGATCACAATACTGTATACACCAGAGGGGTTAGGTCTTCTGTCACTCTTTTTTCAGAGCTGGTCAACTATTCTGAACATTTAAAATGTAGCCAAGCAGCACCACCTGCAGGTAAATCTGCAGTATAGTCGACGTCCCAAGCAATGAGAGTTTACTATGGTCCATAGTGGATCTGCAACACTGAGGCCAGAGACACATCTGCACGTTTAAAGCACTATTATACCACTTTAACAGCGTGGCTTCCTCCAGAGAATTCTGGGAACTATAGTTCATCAAGGGTGCTGAGAGCTGTTAGAGGCCCCTATTCCCCCCTCGGAGCAACAATTCCTGGAGTGGTTTAACAATCAATCCCTTTTCACAGCAGCTACTACTTGCTTTTAGTGATGTATGGAAGTGAGAGCTGACCATCAAGAAGGCTGATCGCCGAAGAATTGATGCTTTTGAATTATGGTGCTGGAGGAGACTCTTGAGAGTCCCATAGACTGCAAGAAGATCAAACCTATCCATTCTTAAGGAAATCAGCCCTGAGTGCTCACTGGAAGGACAGATCCTGAAGCTGAGACTCTAATACTTTGGGCACCTCATGAGAAGAGAAGACTCCCTGGAAAAGACCCTGATGTTGGGAAAGATGGAGGGCACAAGGAGAAGGGGACGACAGAGGACGAGATGGTTGGACAGTGTTCTCGAAGCTACAAACATGAATCTGACCAAACTGCGGGAGGCAGTGGAAGACAGAAGTGCCTGGCGTGCTTTGGTCCATGGGGTCACGAAGAGTCGGACACGATTAAACGACTGAACAACAACAACAACACTACTTGCTTTATGCAATAAATAACAACTACTACATGTGTACTGCTGTGAGTCATCCCCACTAGGATTTTCTTTATCACAGAAACCACTGATCAGTTTTAATCACTTAAGGCACTGCACCCTTTGGGAGATCTACCACCCTCCTCGGATTTGATGAAAAGGAGAAAATAGCATACTTGTATGTGGATGACCTCCACCAACTGTTTCATTCTAGACAATAAAAAGCATGGGGGACAAAACTGAACCCAACAGAACACCTCTCACAGGAATGTACAGTAGCCTCCTAGCACCTTCTGGAATCTGCTTTCCAAGAAGAAGTTGGAAAGATATACAATGAGATGAAAAAAATGTTGAAATTTATATTTATAAAGAAACCAGAAGCATTTTTACTGGGCATTGTAGGAAGTGATATAAATAGAAAAGATTTTAAGCTGTTTTCATATGCAACGACGGCAGCAAGAATATTACTGGCACAAAAATGGAAGCAAGAAGAATCACCAACGAAAGAAGAATGGAGGATGAAATTGATGGATTATGCAGAATTAGATAAACTAACAGGAAGAATTCGAAATCTGCGGGACCAGAGATTCACAGAAGACTGGAGTAAATTTACGGACTATTTGAAAAGTAATTGTGATGATCAGATTACGTTTGTAGGTTTGCAAGAACTTTTGTGAAGTGAATTGTTTGAATTATTGCAAAAATGGATAAAGGGGAGGATGGTTAGTTAAGACAATTAAAGGCAATATGAATTTAAGAAATGCTGAAGAAGTGATAAGAATCGTGGATCATCAGAGGTGTTGGTGGAAGTCCAAAAATAGATTGTATAAGATGTGAAGTTTTGTGATATGTATTATAATTTATATGTTAAAATTAATAAAAAAATATTTTAAAAAAGGGGGGGGGGGAGAAATACTACAAAGCAGCATCCCTGATCCAAACTGGCAATCTAAAAGCAGGTTTGTCATCCTCATCCTGAGTTGTCTGTCTTCTGCTCTCTAACCATTGTCCCAGACCCTTCATATGAAACACTTCCCACTAAAATTGGCTATCTATTCAGTGGGACAGGGCACTAGGAACAATTGTGTCAGCCGTCCCAAGTCGATTCCAGATATCAACCAGGCCAAATCAGCTGGAATTTGGATTCCATTGGATCCAAAAGCCTCCAAGGGGGGAAATATTTGTATAGGTTCCCTGGCATTACAACATTTCAAAACTCTTGTTGCCACTATAAACACCCAATGGAAAAGGGGAATTCATCAAGGAGAAAAAGCTTGCCTTGCCCCAAACCCTCTTTCGTATGTTCACCGCTCCCCTAGCCAATTCTGGTATCCCCGCATTAGCCAACCAGGCAGCTAGAGGAAGGAGATGAAACTTCGGGAAGCGTCTGAGGCGCCAGAAGCAATGGTCAGCACTCTGCATCTCAATTGGTTGCATCACTGCTCCTTTGACAGGACAGCCATCCCTGAGTGCTGTCTTATTTTGCACAGGATAACATGTATGGGAAGCCAGCCAGTATAACCTGGAAGTTCTGGCAGTAGGCAGCTTGATGGAAGCAGGTGGCTTGTGGGTGCATTGATCAATTAACATTAAATGGTGAAGAACAAGAGGACGGGGCAAAGGCTGCAAGACTTCAGGAGAGTGAGGAGTAGCTACATTCACTGTGGTTGCTCTTTAGTGGCAGATGCCACTATGTGTGCAGGGTATGTAAGTACTATCTGCTTTCCCATTTTTAAACTGCCATAAGCCAAGCTACCTTTCAACTGATCTCTCTGAAATTTTGACAGCTTGCATCCTAAATCTTTCATTCTGACTTTTTTTATAGCAACAGGATGAATCATATCAGTTTCCCTAAGAAACAGCATGCTCGTGATTTAAAGAATAATGAAGCTTTTAATATAGAACCGTTTCCATGACTATATACTATATGGATGAACACTAGGAAGCCCACACAGGCTTCCTATAGGGCTGGGAAGGCCTCACATTCAGCAAGTGATGCCAATGTCCTCAAAATGTAAGGAGAGACCTGCTGGCCAGTGGTCCATCTACGTAGGCCACTTTTCCAATGTCTCTCGAGATAGACAGATGCAAACCAAGTTAGTAGCCAATGGTAGCCTTATCCTCCTACCTTCTATATTATTCCATATTTCACAGAACGAAATCATACCCCTTGAAGCTTCACTGGAACATAGGAAGCTGCCTTATACCAAGTCAATTTAGCTCAGTACAATCTATCTAAACAGACTGACAGTCTTTTCCATTCCTACCTGGGTATGTGAGGGATTTTAACCTGGGACTGTCTGCATGCAAAGCATATGCTCATATTGCCCTGTAGCTCTTCCCCATATGGTCTTCATCCCATCCTCTTCTCCTCCATGTGCCTGGAATCCTTCTGCCATCATACCTTCAACAATCTGTTCCAACATTCAACCTCCCCCCCTCCCACTATAGAACTGATATTTAATACAATATTTCAGCAATCAACTCACTTATCACATTACAGAGAAACAAGCAGATTTACAAACAAATTACAAACAGACTGAATGACAGGTGGCTGAGTTAACCCAAGAGCAAGATGTCCATTTTGATTCTGGCAAAGCTTTGATTCTGAGCCTGGGAAAAACTAAATTTACCAACAAAAAATGAATGACTTCAAAATGCTTGGGAAACTTTGATAATGATAAAAATGATTCACTTCCAGAAGCTGTGGGAGAACTGACACTCCACACATTATCCGATGGAAGTATTTTGGGTTACGTTGGACTAGAACTAAAATTCATGAAGGCATGTGTCAGGCATATGCCGAATATTGTATCATTCTTGTTGTTTATTTAATTATTTTATAAATGAAAGAAACCCCATGTATGTTCCCTTTTGGTTAATTCTTTTTGTTGCATTTTATAAGAATAAAAATATTGGTTTAAACCTGTATTTTTTCCTTTTGATAAAATGCCTTAATTTATTATCCTCTGTCGTCCCCGGTGTTGAATATGGGAATTCCCCATATGCGTTCTCCTGAAAAGTAACAGATTAAATCCATACCCACCTCATTGCAGGTCCAAAAAATGTTCCATGTCAAACCTGGAGCAAGACCATTTGCTTAGATCAGGGGGCACCAGTGTGACCACTGTGCTCACCAGTACCTCCTGTGACACCTGCAAATTGTCACAGTAAAAATAAGCTCAAACCCACCCCACCCCCCATGAAAGTCTATTGCCTTTCCTGCTCAGTTCCTGTCTTCACTGACTCATTCTCTCCTAAAATCCCTTAAACAGGCCCACATTTCTTTGGATGCCAGAACTGGACATCCACCTTCCTTTCCATTCCGAACAGAGGAGAGATGCAAAGAGCTTCTCTCTTTGAGTGAATGGTGCAGTGGCTGATGTAGGATTCTTTCTTCTTTTCTCTGTTGATGGGGCTGTATGTACCCCAGCATCATTTTGTGATTCTCTTTTTCTGTTTTTGTTTTGCCGTGGCAACCTTTTTGCATTATGCCATGCCCTTCTAGGCAGTCATTTTGCATTAAGTTATTATTCCTGTGGCAGCGTTTTCTGACTGGTACCATTTCTGACTGGCGCCTTTTTAAAAGACAACTCTTTTCCAAAATTCCAATTTGCCTACTTGTCCAAAAAGGTTGACTACTCCTTGGTTTAGATATGTGGCGGACCATAAACCAGTACCCTCTTACATCCCAGATGGTGACCTTTTGAATATTAAAAATGCTATTAATCACTCTCTCTGCACCTACTTCTTTCTCGTGCATATTCAGTTCTTTCAGCTTTTTCTCATCAACCAATAAACTGAAAAAGAACAAAGAAACTGGATTCAAACAGGCCTGGTCAACAGCATCATGTGTACCAGAGATCTGTTTTGCCCACCAGAGGGCAGTACAGAAGTACAAAAATGATTCTCTGCACCTAATTTTTACTAACTGAAGTTCTCTCTCTGCTTAGCTGAGTAATAAATTTGACTCTAGAATGGACAGTGATCCAATGGGTGTGTCTGAGTGAGCCAAATATGTTCTTGGTAAATGCTCATATAATTTGACAGGGGATTCCTGTACAGTACTTTTTGAAACCTTGCTTACCACTCTACTTTCCCCCTTCTGCATCCCCATATGCCCACCAACCCTCTATAATTAGGGCAATTGCCAAGAAGCACAGTAGGCAATCTTGATCCTCCTCCCTCAGCCTGTTCTACTTCATGGGCTTGTTGTGAGGATAAGAAACTCAGAGCTCTTTGGAGGAAAGGAGATTATATCAGGTTGGTAGAGGTTGATATCCAATCAGACATGGAGTGTATTTTTAATACACATTTTTCTCAGGGCTACTGAGTTTGGAAACAGAGCACATTCTGTGAAATTATATTTTGCCCACAGGTCTGGCTTTTTGGCATAGTCCCACAACATGTCTGGGAATGAGATACAGTGGTACCTCGGGTTAAGTACTTACTTCGTTCCGGAGGTCCGTTCTTAACCTGTAACTGTTCTTAACCTGAAGCACCACTTTAGCTAATGGGGCCTCCTGCTGCCGCCGTGCCGCCAAAGCACGATTTCTGTTCTCATCCTGAAGCAAAGTTCTTAACCGGAAGCACTATTTCTGGGTTAGTGGAGTCTGTAAGAGTCTGTAACCTGAAGCGTATGTAACCTGAAGCATATGTAACCTGAGGTACCACTGTACAGGACAATTCTATAAGCTGGTGATGAAACCAGTGTACATTTAACTTCGGGTGTTGAATGGGTAGCCTCAGGTTTTTTGCTTGTTTTTAACTACACTAAATGGGTATTCCCAAAGTTTTGAGAAGGGTCATGGGACGGTTCTTGATTTTGTGTTGGCATAAGCAGATTTAAGGGTGCACCAAAATAGTTTACACAGTTCTGATTAACGGTTCTGTTCCCATGATGGTAGGCACATTTACCACAGTTTTCACAGCACCTCTCTTCTGTTTGGTGGAGTGTGATGTCCTGAACCCGATGAAAACCCAGCAAGAGAATCCTTCTCCATGTGTGAAAGTGACAATCTTTGATTTGACTAATTGATCTTGGTGTAAGAATCCTAAGTATGCAAATTTTCAAATTAAACAGGACTCTCCTTCTTGCAGTCTGGGTGTATATACTGTTATAGAAATTGGGGGGAATCCCACTAAAACCTAGAAATTAATAAATGCTAGGATTATGGGTTCTTTGTGATATGCAGGGGAAATATAAGCTGCAAGGGGGTTCCCGGGCTGCCTTACACAAACCAGTCAACAACTCCTTGTTCCGGGTAAGACCAGAGACTAGGGATTTGGAAGGTTGCCAGGGTAACTGCTCTGGGGGAGCGCAAGGGGCTTCTGGGAAGAAGAAAGAGGAAGAAAAGGGGAGACAGATCATGGTGAGGGTGAAGGAAAAACTGCCTGCAAGATCTGGACCCCCTCCACACAGACCAAGGTTGTAATTAGGCGAATAAACCCTATTTCTTAAAGTATGACAGCCTCCACTGTATCTTCTGTTCTCCAAAGGGACACAGACCCTGTGTGGGTGCCTGAGATCTCATGTGCTCTTGCCATGGACTTGGCAGAGAGAGGAACAGGCGCCTGACTGGTTACAAATGTAATTTAGCAGCCTGTTTTCAAAGATTTTAGCACTTCAAATGCAAATTGTGCTGGCTCACAAGAGTTAAATACAATTGTAATGATCCCAAAATATCTCCGTTCAACTTTCAAAAAGGTGTGGTAGGTAAACAACTCCTTGTATTTAAGTTGTTAGGTGTCAGAGGGAGTGGCCATGTTGGGAATTACTGAAATAGCTTCATTAGACAAAGCATTCCCAGAAGGAATTGCATTCCCAGTCTGCCTGACTAAGAGTTCTGTGTGAGAAAGAAGCTTACATACTCCAATGTAAGACGATCCAGTAGAAGATAACACTGTACCTGCTTTGTATTCTGGGTATGTCTACACAGCAGCCACTACAGCCAGGCATATGACTGGTTGTCCAGGAAATCTCCCTGGAAAGGACAGGCACCATCATCCCAAAAATGCTGAGACGATGACAGTATTTGCATACAGTGGGCTGGTTCCACTGTTCCCTCGGTCTCCCCCAGCCATGTAGACACACAAATGGCTGGCATAGGAAAACCCTGCTACACATTTCTGTTATTTAGACCACATGAGCTCAACAGTCAATACTATTAAAAGAATAGCTTTGTGAGCACGATGACCTTATTCTCCAGATAAAGACAGTAACATTTATACAAGACACATTCTCCTCATCCAGTTTCTGGCACCTCCCAGTTTCTATGAGGCCCAAACAGCAGCAGGGCCAACCCACCCAGCCCTGGGCCTTAAGATAAAGGTGCAGCATCTGGAACAAATTTCTGTCAAGTCTCCATAGGTTTTGTGGAGAAAATCTACCTGACAGGGAATAGCTGTGAGTCAGGGCGTGGCCAGTTTTGATGTTGCCCAATATGAGGTGGGTGGAGACCATTCCAAGGACAGTGCACCCTTATTTAAAATGATTTGACAGTCCTTATTTTTAACAGGCATAGTCTTCTTTTAAAAAAAAACAACAAACCAAAACATTATTGTATACTAAAAAGAACAGATTATATAACAGATTTGTAGGCATGTATGCAAAACAGTTTGCACAAGTCTGCTGCCTTTGGACTGAACTACATGAGATGAAGGAGATTGGGGTCGGTTTTTCTCAGCAGGGCAAATAGCATTAGGAGGGGAGGACCGGTTTAGCTCAAGGAAAGGGATAAAAGAGGGAAAGGGTTTAAAAAGGCCCCCCTTCATTCTAATTTGGGACTCCAAAGGTGCTTTTCATGAGAAACAGAAACATCAGGAAAACCAAACACAAACCTCTTGTGTCTTGCGTAGTTTTGCACCAAGGCTCTGGGGTAAGTTCTAATGAATTCAGTGACGTTTACATTAATAGGTTCAGGCTGCACAGCACCTATTAGACAGTTAAAGATAGAGAATATTTTGCTGCAGCAGATGCTGTCTAATGCTAGAAGGATGTTTTGAAAATGGCTGTGTGGTATGTATGTAATTTGCTATGTTTTGCAGTAGATGATGTTTGTGTTGTTATACCTAAGGTGAAAAAGTGAAGAAACTTTTCATAACCTGATTTAAAATAATAATTATACCAGTCCTCACTCACTTGTGGGCTTTGAAAAAACTGGTATGTGGTTGAAAACGCAGGTTTATTTAAAAACCTTATCGTCCCACACGACCAGAGAACACATCTCAGCATCTTAAGCAGCAACTAGACAAGAAGAAGGCAGATCTGTTACTGACTTCCCAACAGATTTAGAAAAACTGCAAATGCAGCCATGGAAGAGAAGAAAACTGGGCCTGTGACACAGGAGGAAGGAAGCAAAGCAGAGGAGGGAGTCCCCAGCTGAAAGTAACCAAGTCACAAGAACTCAATGTAAAGTGATATGAATGTAAATATTATTTTGGAGATTTGTTTCACTGTTCAGAGAATTATACTGTTGTTCACATATTGGCTTTGGCTTGTATCTTATGTTTATGTTTATATTAATATCGTTTTAAACTGGGTTCCTGTGACTTCATCTTTTTGTTACAGGACGAAGGAGGACACCATATGTTTTAATCCATGAAGTGGCAACAGCAGCTGTGTAGGGGCAGAAGGAGGAGAATTTTAACCAGGAAACCAGATGGAGATGGGAGAGTAATTCCCTTCTTCAGTGCCCCTCCTGATCTGAATCTCACCCCCCACCAGCTGCATGTATCATTTTTTAAAATCATGGGAGATCCAGTTGTGAATCTCCCACCATCTCATTAAGTCTAGCTCTTAGTTTTACTTCAGTGTTCAAAATGGTCGAACTCACAACTTTATTTCCAGTGCACTTGTCTTGTACAATTCCCCCAAAGGGCTCACATCTTTGTCTGGTGTAGCTGTTCTTTTCCCACAACTGAGAAGCAAATAAAAGCAACTCCTGGACTTAGGTGACTCAGCACATTCCAATACAGTGAAAAGCAGGTTTTCTCTGGACTTCCCGGGCCATTTGCCTGCCTAGCAACCAGGTACTCAAACAAACAGTGCCAGACAGGACCTACCTGTGTCTGACCTGAAGCAGCTGGCTAGCAGGCCTCTTTTTAAAAGGAGTGGCCGGCCAACTGTGCCAGAGGCTAAAGTACAATCAAATCCCATTCATGGTGAGCTCTGGTTATATACTGACAGTATCCACCACACCTTGATCTGAACCCCTAGCATCCACATGAAGACTGAGCTGTTTACCAGAGCCAGTGTTGTTGGGGGGGGGGGGCTGGCCATTACAGTTAGATCCTTTGCTTCTTGGTCTTTAAAAATGAAGCTGTTACTACTTCTGCATAAGTCAGTCACTGGGGATACAGACTGATGGGTTCATTTCCATGTGTTCCACTCCTAGAATGTTGGGACTATTGGGGGGGGAAAGTCCCTGGAATTTAGAATGAAGTTCTGGGAGCATCTATTGGCTGAATATGCTGTATGAAAGAGGCTATTGGAGGTGAGGGAATTCCCCAAGGCTCAGGGAGCTAACCTTTGATTTGTGTTGCATAGAGAGTAAGTTGTATATTGGATATAGCAAACTTCAACTGCTTCTGTCCAACTGATATTTTATTTACTCTGAATGTGTTGTTTTCTAAAAAGATTTTGAGGAGATATATAAAATAATGACAATGAAATTGAGCCTATTCCTCCCTCCCATTCAGCTTTTTCCACCAGTGGAGGTACATAGCATTTATAAAAGCTTTCTGTAATTTATTACAGCAAAATATGATATATCAAGTACAACATCTGAGCGACAGTCCCGTCATCATCCAAAAAAATAAAAGTTGTTTCATACTAAAGGAGACAGAGACAGTTATGGCATCTGTAGTTGCAATGTTGTTCTTTAAGTCCTGTTTCATTGGTGTACGAAATAAATTGCTACCATGTAGTATAAAAAACACACCTGGTGTTTCCTTGCTGTTCAACACTTTAAACATACTGTCTCGCCAGAGTGGTACATGCTCTGGTTATCTCCCGCTTGGATTACTGCAGTGCGCTCTGTGTGGGGCTACCTTTGAAGGTGACTCGGAAACTGCAACTAATCCAGAATGCAGCAGCTGGACTGATGACTGGGCGTGGCCGCTGGGACCATATAACACTGGTCCTAAAGGATCTTCACTGGCTCCCAGTACGCTTCCGAGCACAATTCAATGTGTTGGTGCTGACCTTTAAAGCCCTAAATGGCCTCAGCCCAGTATACCTGAAGGAGTGTCTCCACCCCCATCATTCAGCTCAGACACTGAGGTTATCCCCCGAGGGTCTTCTGGCAGTTCCCTCACTGCGAGAAGTGATGTTACAGGGAACCAGGCAAGGGCCTTCTTGGCAGTGGCACCCTGTGGAATGCCCTAGTAATTTATCATGATCATTATCATCGTAATGCAGCCCATAGTCGCCTTTGACTGGACTTAACAGTCCAGGGTTCCTTTATCTTTAAGTCCATTGTTAAACCATGCAAATACATCCAAGTTTGGATGATGAACAACCTTGCTGCTTTCAGTATCCAAATGTGTTCTTTGGTTTGTTTGTTTGTTTCCTTCATATTACTTAAACTAGGGACTTTTTGGGAAATGCTAAAGAGCATAAGAAGTTGTTCAGATTACGTTAAAGGGGAATGAGTTTTATTTGTAATACTTGCTGTTCTTATTATTTTAAGATGAGGTTCTATTTCCATTTAAAAGAAAAGACAACATTATTTGTGTAAGTGCAAAGGGATGATCCTGCCCACAGAACAGCCAGTTTCTATGAGGGCTTGGGTCATTACAGAACCATCTCCCACAACTTGACCAGCTTTTGAACCTGGCCCTTGTTACTTTTGCAATCTCCTAGCGGAAAAGTGACTCATATAGATGAGTATATTATACTAAGCAATGTTTCTGAGATAAGTGAGATAAGTGTCAAGGAGACCTTAGCTCCCGTGCTTTGACACAGACTGACAAGCATGTATAAGCACTACTCTGAGTAGATGCAATTATAACTTTTAGTAACGGGTGCAATTTAGAAGGTCGGTTGGAGTGGCAGTTTTCAAGTGATAAGCTGATTGCTTAACAGAAAGTGCATCAAAGTATTAAGAAAGCACTGTTTATGGTAGCTGATTATATGATAGTGCTCAGGATTTCCTATGACACACCCTATTGTCTACAATGAAAACATTCACTTCAATGTAGGAGCACCTTTCCATGACCAGTCCAAGTAAACACGTCCCTCCTACCCTTTGCCCCTTGTGGTAGGTGAGCCATGGTGA
The DNA here is from genome assembly GCF_965153285.1 of Podarcis tiliguerta. Classification (NCBI taxonomy): domain Eukaryota; kingdom Metazoa; phylum Chordata; class Lepidosauria; order Squamata; family Lacertidae; genus Podarcis; species Podarcis tiliguerta. The sequence continues at coordinate 50,709,348 of NC_139539.1, forward strand.
AGAATAAGGTGGCCAGATTGCTAGCTGGGGCAAGATAGTCTGAGCATATAACAACAATCTGGGCACAACTGTCCTGGCTACCAGCTAGTTTGGGGGCTCAATTCAAAGTGCTGGTTTTGATCTATAAAGCCTTATGCTGCTCAGGACCCCCAGCACTTCAAGGACTGCCCCTGCCCACATGAACCTATCTGGACACTGTGTTAGTTATCTAAGGCCCTTCTCTATGTGCCACCTTTGAGGGAAGTGCAGGGGATGGCAACATGAGAACGGGGCCTTTTCAGTGGTGGCTCTTCCTTTCCCCAAGGAAGCATGCCTGGTGCCGTGTGAGAAAGATCAGGCTAAGAGAGTGTGACTTCAAGGGTAAGTGGAGATTTGAACCTGGGTCTCTCTCTCTCTCTCTCTCTCTCTCTCTCTCTCTTCCTGCTCAGTCTCAGTCTGACACACTCATCACTACCCTAAGAGCAGGTTGGGGTTGGAAGAAACAAAAGAATAAAAAACCAGATATTAGATACAGTGGTACCTCTGGTTAAGAACAATTCGTTCTGGAGCTCCGTTCTTAACCTGAAACTGTTCTTAACCTGAGGTACCACTTTAGCTAATGGGGCCTCCCGCTGCCACTGCTCTGCCGCCATGTGATTTCTGTTCTCATCCTGAAGCAAAGTTCTTAACCCGAGGTACTATTTCTGGGTTAGCGGAGTCTGTAACCTGAAGCGTCTTTAACCTGAAGCGTCTGTACCCTGAGGTACCACTGTACAACCCTAGGATGGAACCTGTCCACCTCTGATGGAAACCAGGCCTTTCCCCCTCACACACTGGAACTCTCCCCTACCTCTCTCTGCCAATTGACTGTAAGGCTCAGGCTCCAGGCAGGATGCCCCCAAGGCATTCAAAGCAGCAGCTGCAAGTTCCCAGTGCCAACATGACCAAAGTTGGATGGGCTGGGCATGGAGGTATTACCCCCTTCTTATTCAGGTGTCACCGTGTCACTTGTGCTGTGGGTCAAGGGGGCGTTGATGTTCCCGCGTTAGTGTTCCACGCCGGCGCTGGCACAAGGAGGATCGCATTCCACACCCCTTCCGTAGTGCATGCATCTTCCAGGCCTGAGCCAGGCTTTCCACCTAGGCAAGGGTAGAAACAAATCCATTATATTCAGGCCAGTGCTGGACAGGAGTGAAGATCAGCGGGAACCATGCCCAGGTGGGTAATGCAGCAGAATGGTGTCTAAGCAGGAGAATTGAGGAGGATACAGTGGGAAGCAGATGGAAGAAGTAGAGATGGCCACTTCTCTTCTCTCAGGGGCCCCGAGGCCATCACCTAGTAAACCAACAAACTCTCTTGGTCTCAGAACTCTACATGTGCTCTTGTCCAGGGTTCCACTGACCCAGTGATGCTTTCTTTCAGGATATTCCATTCTGTTCCTGTATCATCATCCCTTCCACAACTTCCCCAGTGAGTTAGTCAGTATTCTGTGGTCCGGCCACTGAGCATTCTCACTCGTCACAGAGCTATTTTAGGTCCCACCTCCCTCAAGGTTCCCTACTCCCCTAAAAGTCTTATGTACTTCTGCAAACCACAGGAAAGGCGCTTCTTCTCTGCCACTAATTTTAGCTAATTAAATATGAAAAGAAGGAGCAAGCGCTCTAAAGACAGGGAGAGACATGTGATCCATGCAAGCTGGTGCAAAAAGCTATTACTGAGGTGGGTAGCCTCTCTCACTGGAATCATTTGGTCCTTCTTGTTCTCCTCCTCCAGCGTGGTCAGCTCACTTGGTGACAGCAGATCCAGACGCAGCCCTGGCACCACTGTTGCTGCCACATCGTGCACAGTCCTGTCTAGAACAGCCTGCAAGAAGGGAGTTCAGGATCAGCACAGGCCAGGGGAGAGGGGCTGCTGACAGACCTGGATAAGCAATCATGTCACAAGCTGTCCTAGTTCTGAACTGCTGTGATGCAGCAGAAACTCTGGGGAAAGGGAAGGAAATAATTTTCAGTTCCAGGGAGTGGGTCGCCAAACAATGGGAGATGTGGAGTATCAGAGAAAGGCACCTCAGAATTCCTGGGATCTAGTGGGCCCTGCTCCGTGCTCTTGCAGCTGGGTAGAAATAGGGAAAAGTCATGTGATGGGGGCACCAGTGGGAACGTTTCCATGTTCTCCTGGATGTGTCTCATCTCTCTTTCTTAGTTAAGCTGGAGCTACTTGCTTTGTAGGCAGCTTTTGATAAGAACATAGGGAAATCTGATGGCTGTCATTTCACTGGGGCAAGTGCATCATAGGAACATTGGAAGCTACCTTATGCTGAGTCAGTAGTGTCTAGATCAGTGGTGTCTACCATATGGACTTGCAAGGGTTTTCTAGTATTTCAGACAGGAGTATCTTCCAACCTTGCCTCAAGTTCTCAGGGACTGAATTTGGGACCATCTGCATGCAAAGCAGTTGCTCTATCCTACAACCCTTTCTTATCTGCTTGGAACACACTGTGGCCTAGATTCTGTTGGTTGGTAGGTGGTTGGCTCTAAGCAAATTTACTGAAGGAGAGCACTGGACTGGCTCATTAGGTTTAGAATATTGCAGTTGCGGTGCCTGATTGGCTGGTCTGAAAACCAAGATCTTCTATCTTGGAGCCAGGCCTGGTGGTAGTTAAATGAGGGAGGTGGACTCAGTGTGGGTGGGTGTGAGAGAGTTGGAGCCCTAACACCAATGCTATGGAAAACCTGCAAATAACTGTAGATTAACATCTGCTATTAATGTGAAGTGGTTTGTTGGTTGTACATTTATTTTCCAACCACATAATTCTGTGGAAAACGTTTTATATACTCAAGAAAGGTGTAAGTTGCTGCCTTTGGCCAATGGGTTGCAGTTATTTTTATTATTTAGGTAATTTATATACTGTTTCATTCCTCCAAGAACTGTCTGAGTGGTTCCCAACATTATAAAAATATCACCAAAAAATACGACACAGAACAATTACCATAGATCCTCTTAAACATCAGTATAAACTAAAACAACTAACATATGGAGACAATAATAACTACTAGCTGACTGAAATACAGAAATACAGCAGAGACAACCAGCCCCACCCACCAACTGTGCAAGCCTGTATTTATATGGAGCATCAGCACTCTCTCTTCTGTTGCTGCCTCTCCAACTTAAGTGGGGCAAAATTATGCCCTCCCCACTTCCACAGCAACCTGCTATCACCAGGGAGCATCCACAATCATTCCTCCCCATCATGGCTTTTTCAGCTCTATACATCTTCCAAGAGAACCCCGTGAGTGGGATCCTCAATCCCTGCTCCCTTTGTTCCCTTTTCTCCCTTTCCTCACCACATAATGAGCACTTACGGATCCAACATGAGCCCATTCCCGAACAGCACGAATCAGCTTCACCTCATCGATGGCCAAACAGTCACTGCGCAAGATAGTTTGCATTGCCAGTTCCGACAATTCCAAGAAGCCACGTGTTAGCACCACGTCCTGGGGGAAAATATGCAGCTCATCTGTGGAGTGGAAAGAACTCCTCTGTCACTAAAAAATGGCGGCCACAGCTAAGGAGTAAGGTACCCATGGTATGTCCATAGAGAGTTTAGGGTTGAAATAGGTGAGATAAACTGCATTAGAGTCCTCTTCCTACCATGATGAAGCACAAAGACCACCACCCTTCCCAATTGCACCGAGGTACTGAGAGATGATGTAATCTGGAGGACAGGTCATGTCTGCCGGTGGCACCCTGTTCCCTGCATAACCAAATCATGATACTGAGCCAGTATGGTCTGAAAGCACATGACACAGCAACTCTGGACACCCTATATATGCCACTGTAATGGAAGCAAGGTGGGATATAAATATATCAAATGCACGAACAACAAACATGGTCCTATAGGGAAGAGGTCTGATTAGAATAGGACCTCCATATTTCATGGGGAAACCTCTGCACTTGTCCTGTGCTTACCTGAGTACAACTCTCGATGAAAGCCAGGCAATGTATCTGCAAATCCATCTGCCCATATGCTACAGCTGCCTGCCATTAAGAGAGTGAGAAGAAAAATTGATAAAAGGCTGTGCTTAAAGAGACAAAGCTGAGAGAACGTAAGAAGAGTTCTGCTGGATAAGGCCAAAGGTCCATCTAATCTGTTCTCACACAGACCAACCAGATGCCCATCCATGAAAGAATGTTGGGGCTTTAGGTAGAGGAGAAGCAGAAAAGGATCGTGGGTTGGGAGTGACAGAGCTGGCTGTAGTTTGCTTTTCATTTCATTCTAAGTATTTGAACCTGGAAGAAACACCATCAAAAGTCCTCCCCTCTCCCACAATGGAGATGCTTATGGCAGACCCTCCAAGTGTCCCTATTTTCCAGGGATGTCCCTGATTTAGAGAAGCCATCCTAGTTTCTGATTTGATCATGGAATGTCCCGCTTTTCCTTAGGACGTCCCTATTTTAGGGGATGTCCCTTAGGACTCGTTACAAACACAAAACCTGATTTTGCACCCAACCACAAGCTGTCTTATAACGTACTTTAAGTAACAGAGTTCAAAATGACCAAATGTGTTTGTGATTTGGTGTTCAGTGGGTTAATACTGCGGATGTAGAGTAGAAATTTTCCACTACTACATTTTTCCATGGAATCTTTCTCATTTCTAAAACTGCATTGTATCATAAAATTAATCTGGAACGTAACAAAATGACTGGGCAGTTTCAAAGCTATAACATTTTTTTAACCCAGAAGTCTATACTTCGAAATATATATAGATCTAATCAGCACCTCTTGGGGGCAGGCTAAAATTAGTATATTAATGGTTTTCAATGCCTTCATTCTCTTTTAAAAATGTAAACAATGAAAGAGAAGCTTATGCTAACTGAATTGTCATCTCTTAAAATATTTACATGTCTTCCATAAAAAAATGCAAAGCTTTGCTTGAAAAATATTTTTAAACATAACATTTTAGGTTGCAATCCTATGTCCACTACTTGGGAGTAAGCCCCACTGAACTTGGGGCCAAACTAGAAGTGGCTATTCATGTAATTTGTAACTGCATCAATGCCTTTCTAAAAGTAAATTGCAGGAGTGCAAGACCCAGGAATGGGGAATAGAGGACCTTAAGCTCTTGCCTTGTACTGTGATCTCAATCAAGACCAGCCCCTCTCCTAAAAGCTAAAGTCCCCTGCCCTCCAAGCCAGGGTCTTAATGCAGATTGGGGTTCCTGGGCCTGTAGTTTCCCTTTAAAAAGCCAGTCATGCTAAGTGTGCGAATGGCATTTCACCTAGTTTATTCCACAATGGGACTTACCGTACTTATAATGAAGCATGTGAAGGACTGCACTGCAAATGACATTAAAGATATGTGATGGTACTGAGAAAATTGAAAAGAAGCTGATTGAGGGGTAATAGGATGTGGTGGATAGCTCACTTCACCAGTGTAACACCAAACATGCCACCACAATGACAGAAAGGCTGCCACAACTCCCTGGATACACCCCAGGAAAAATCTACCAGCATATCTGGTATGGTGGAGAAAATGTGCTTGATAGCCTTCAGAAAAGCTTTCTACGTGGTCTGAAAGGTATTAACAGGACATCAGTGATAAACATAATGATAGCAGCCATATTATTTACTTTCTATAGTCCACATACATCTACCTTCATTGTACACTGCTTGAAGATAAGCATCCCATATGGCATTTGTCTGGCTACTAATGGAAATAGATGCAGCACCAGATGGACCTTTGATTGAATCCAGCAGGGCAATTCTTACATCTCTTCGAAGAGAACATACCCCAAGTAAACAAAGCAAGGAGTATCTACTTGCACTGAATGAGGCAAGCAAGCATGGTGGGTCAAGCTTATTCTGATTGCTTCTGCTAACATAAAGTAGCCAACCTGAAACTGTGAGATGAGATTAGTTATCATCTAATAACCTTTAAATAGTCAATTGAACTCACAATCAGGATGGGTAAAGAATGACAAAATAGTGGATTTGTTCCACCTTTTCAATTGATGAATGTAAAGTGGGAGGTGTAATGCTCACTAGTCATTCTAAGTTGGGAGAGACATGGGCCTGCAGTCACTCAGGGTTTCTCCTCTCCCTAATTCCACCTACCTTCTGCATAATGTCTAGTTAAACATATTATGTGATGTTATCAATATAGAAGTGTGACACTGTATACATGGTTTAAACATAGGCCAAGTTCTGAATTAACGTTGTCTGCAAGAGGGTCACTTTTGTGTGTGTGTTGTGTTGGTTTTTTTACTTTCTACAGGAACATTCATATTATTGAAAGGTCAAGCATGGCCATCTCTAAAGACAGAACTTGCAGGTATCACCTCAGTAAAACCAGAAATGCATCTGTGGAATGTGCCCTTTGTATCACTGTCTGAAAATCCAAATGATATCAACATAATCTCCTGCAGAGCGATAGAAGCATCTGTGGATTCAAGGCTGCAAGGAAAATGATCAGTCCCCATAGAAAGTGATGATGTCTACTTACTCTGATGATTCCCATGGGGACAGAACTAACGAATATTGTGTCAGACACATCCCAGGCTCAGTGAGCACAAATTACAGGTGGGAACTAGGAGGAGTAAGTTGTGCAGTTAAGCAAGAAACAAACAATTTCTATTGTGTGAAAACAATGTGTTTGTGGCAAACCACATTATCTTGCTGGTTGCTTTCAGGAGACACCAGCCCTACCACATGGCCAAGCCTGCAGCTGGAAACTAACGATTCCAATTAACGGCACCAGCTGACCACTGTAAACAGCCGTCAAACCACATGTGACCAGAGTAGCAACATTGTTTTTCCACTATTATCAGACAGAGTAAAAGGGAGAATGCAGTAGAAACTATGAGTTCCAGTCAACCCAGCCTTCTAAAAAGGGGGAATTCTGACACATGGGTATGGCTAGCCCACTACATATGACACCACCAAATGTCATGTCTCCTACAGGAACTGATCTCTGTATCACATGGGAACTGCCAGAAGCAACACTTCACAGATATGGAATGCTTTCCCCACAAAGGGGCATAGGCAGGCATGGCCAAACTTGGCCCTCCAACTGTTTTGGGACTACAATTCCCATCTTCCCTGACCACTGGTCCTGTTAGCTAGGGTTGGTGGGAGTTGTGGTTTCAAAACAGCTGGGGAGCCAAGTTTGGCCATGCCTGGCATAGGCCATGCCCTTCTTAGAGATCAACTAGCCCAGGTTTGTAGCCTCTACCCAATTTGGCAGCATGATCCATTCCAGCCTTAGGGATTCCTATATTGGTAGAAATGCCTGGTTCTTCTAAACAGAAAACTGAAATGAAACTCAACTGGAAGAAGCCAGTTATATATATAGAACAGGATGGAGACCAACTGGATGAGCTGTATCTTGAAAGCTGACACAATGGGGTGCAAATGTATTGTCCAGGTGTCTCTGGTGAAATTAACTGTGTCTCTCCTCATTCTGTAGCCATTTTATGTCTAAGGGTTTTGCCTAGGGCTCATTAAGCTTTGGGTGTCAGGTCAATAAAATGCATTCTGTGAATACCACAGATGTAATTCAGCTGAGAGAGAGAGAGACATGAGGTGGGGAGATTATCTGTCTGCCTCCACTCCAGTTGGATATGGTTTGTTTCTCACCATAGCCTTATATAGCTGCCTGTATTTGACGGCTTGTATGGGAAGAATGGTGTGAACAAGAGTTATGGGTCCTCCTGTGATATCACTGATGAGGAGTCTGTGGCCCTCCATATATCATTGGACTCCAGTTCCCATCAGCCACAGCCAGCATGGCTAATGGTCAGGGGGTGATGGGAGTTATGGTCCAACAACATCTGGAGGGTCAAAGGTGGCAGGCACCCCTGAGCTAAAGGCATGAGGGAGAACAGAGCAAATCCTGTGACAAATCAGAAGTCAACCAGCCTGCTTTCAGAAAGCAAGCAGTTTTCTGTGTTTAGCAGAATCAGTCACTCTGTGTATGTCCACTTGAAGAACTCTTGCAGAAGAAAGAAGTGAGAGATGCTAGAATGCTTCCTTAAAAACTTTCAATGAAGAAGCTGGAGGTAGGCATCCCAGTCACACCAACACCTCAATTGTTAAGAAGCAAAAGAGTCATTCCTCTACCCGCTGCCCAGGATGCATTTTCCCCTCCTGATTTTTTCCTTCTCCTGATTTTTCTCTGAATGAATGGAAATTTTATATTTCCAAATCTTATCAGATACTTAATGACTCAACAAACTTCAACTTTAAAACACATTTCTGTCCAAAGACTGAAAGTGCACGTCTTGTCCAAGGCATCAACATTTGTGGAGAAGGAGACTTTAACATCCTCTACTAGAGCAAAACAAGCTGCTTCCAAACTGTCACGATTTTTGAGTGAGATTCAGTCACTTACTGACAAATTAAGGTTAAGCAGTTAGCAAACCACTTTTTTAAATAAAAAACAATCACCCAGACTTCTTGTGGTATGGAAAGTGATAGGGCAATGCAGCAGAAAGTGCAAGATAACAATCACTTGACTCAGTTATGTATAACCTCCCTGCAAACAAATCAGAAGCAGCTAACATTGAATTATCTCCACTCTTTGTACAAGCAAACTGAGATGAATGCTCAATAAGCAGGTCTGGGAAGAAAACTGCAAAGAGTACTTTGTCATGCAAGTTAACATTATTTTATATTTTTACCCACTAAACCTTGGATGTCTGCACTCTGTCAGATGGCACATCTGTGAAAACAAGAAATGTTTTTCCTGTTTAACAGCCAGAACCATCTGAGTTTGGACAACAGCTTTGCTGCAGACCTGAATAATTGCTTCATGGTTTTCATCTCTAGAGATTGTCTTTGGAGAGGAAAAAAAGAAGCAGTAGAGGTGCTGATGCAACTAGTCCCAATATGGTTAAGATACATTTAGGTCTATGAAGCCCTAAATGGTTTGGTGGGACCATGATACTCGAAGGACTGTCTTGTCCCCTCACGTAAACTGGTCCACCCACCATGTTCATCATCTGATGCCTTGTTCCATCTCCAAGTGCCCTCAAAGGTATATTCAGTCGCAGAAGAACCTTTTTGGTTGCACCACCCATATCACAAGAACACCTTCCCCCACGAGCTTCACTTGGCTCCCATTCTTATGGTTGTTTAGTGAGATGTAAAAACTTTTTGAAAAAAATCTTCCAGGTGTTATATCGGCTCTGGATTTTTTAAAATACTTGATTGTGTTTAAATTAGCTCCACCTCAACTTAGTCTTCTTGTCTATTTGTGTTGCACATTATTATAATTAGGGGTCCTTTCTGGGGACCAAAAGGCAACAGAAACTTCATTTTATAAACAAATAAAATGTTCCCACAGTACCAAAAGTTAAGTATTATTATTTTTAACTGGTAATGGGGGTGGGAGGAGAGAACTTAAGGGGAATCCATCCTGGCGTAGGTGGGAGAAACCTAGCCTAACAGACAGATATGAGGGAGTTTTGCACACGTCATCATGTTGATGACATTCTGGTAAACTGGGTTGGACCTGGCCACAAAAAGTTCATCAACAGCGCACGGTGAGGCTTTACCCTTTATCTGTTCTCTTTTTGCAGCAAAACAGGAAAAGGGAGGGAGTATCTGTGAACCCACAGCTCTGTTTGTAACTAGTACTGCTTTCACTCCCCAGGCCAGGAGTCCTCGTTTTAGTCTCACATCCACCGACTCTGCCTGAAGGTGGGGATGAAGCTAACCTAAACATGAGCATGAAAGAGGCTCCACATACGTTGATAGTGATCAATTAGTATTTGGACCTAAGTTCTTATGGATGTGCACTGCAGTGGGGAGTAGGGACTAATATGGTGCTGTGTCCTTCTGCTAGTTCAGTTAAGAATACAGTAATCCATTAGCTCTATTCACAAAAACAACCTTTGCATGTGTATAGAGGCAGAATGGGACTGTGACCACTGATTCCACCTATGGTGTTGTGTGTCCTGCCGACTCTGACTCTTGACTTTCATGCCTAGGGCTTCTGGATCCCAAGGGCAGGTTCAATCACAATACTAATTAGGGGGAGGAAAGGGAATTCCTGACTCAATTCAGTAGGGGGTCTACTCTCACCAAGAACATGGTATCTTGGGTTGCCTGGGCAGGAGTAGTTTCCTTCTTCAGGCCTCCATGTTCAATGCAATAAGACTGGGAGGGCGGGGCCACCACATGATGATGGAGGTTACAGCCAGGAAGTACAGCCCTCCTGCATTGCTGACACATGAAGAACCATTGAAGATAGGGGTAAAAAATATACACAGGCAGGGGAAAGAAGATGAAGAATTTGTGCTCTTATTAATCAAACAATTTAGGGGTAGCTTCTGATATAACCAGAAGAAAGGGTGCATGTACCACATCACATTGCTCAGTGCAGAGTTTGCTGCTTAGGGATAGATTTGATTACCTTCTCACAGGCAAGGGGAAAATCAGAATGTCTAACCATGCTTTATCTAGGCTGGAGGGTATGAATACACTGTGGGGGCCACATAAGGGCCGATTTCCGACCATCACCTGCATAAGAGGTGATTGGTGCACAGATAGTGCTACCAGAGCACTGGTTACCTATTCAGTAGGGTGAGAGTATGTGCATACTGTACTGGAATAAGTCCAGGATTCCCTTTCCTCCCCCTAATTAGTATAGCGATAGCCCCTGGGCTACAGAAATATGGGTCAGTGGCTCATTCAAAAATAGCAGCAGCATCAGTTGGTTAGCCTACTTTAGCTCCACAAATTTCACAAATGCCCTTGAGAAAACAGCAACCACAAAGCATGCATTAGGAAACGGGGGGGGGGGGGGCATATTTTTTAAGGGTATTTTTAAATTTCTTTCATTGTGTCTGAAATTTTGCAAGATTCCCATATAATTTTATTGAAGGGCAAGGTATAAATATCTTAAATAAAAATAAATAAATAAATGTTAAATAAATAAAGGAATGCAGATTGCCACAGGATATTGAGGGGGCCCTTCCCCCTCCTTGAAAATTGGGGGGAGGGCAAGGGCCCTCGCCTCCCACCAGCTGGTGCCCCTGTTAGGGAATTACTGTTGCTGTTAGTGATATTATTTTTGTATCTTTATTATAATTTATGTGGAAATTGTTCTATTTGGTTGTGTACTTTTTGATGTTTTATTTATTGTTTCTGACTACTTTTGCTGTGTTTTGAACTTTTTCATGTTGTAAGCTGGCTTGAGCATGGTTTCAACTGTAGAAAGGTGGCATACAATTAAATGATTATGTATGTATATTTGGCAGTTTATACCACACAGAGCTACAGCTCCTGGCACCCTTAACAAACTCCATGCCCCAATATTCTTTGGGGTAAGCCATGTGCTTTTAATGTGCTTTAATTGAATGGTATCTATTCAGTCACTGTACAGCTTGGGGATAGTCCTATAACCACCACCACCACCTGCAGTGTGGAGTGGTGCAAGTGGACAAGGGAGAAGCATGGAATGAGGATGTGGATGCATTTAGAACATATGGATTTGTTGCATTCAGGGTTGCTACCTTGACACACCTTTGGTCACAGTTTGCCTGTAGCCTGCTATCATATCACAGTTGTGATCATAACATGTTATGATGCTATGTGATCATGATACAAGCGAGAAGCAAGGTGGGAGACTCAGTTTGTGACAACATGCACCTATGGAAGCCAACAAGACTCAACAGTGGAGCATCTCCAGTTATCCTAGGCTCAGAGCCTAGAAAGGCATCACTGCAAAAAATTACCTTTTATTATAGAAATGGAAAAAGAGCAGTGGCCAACTATATCAAGCGAGGCCTATTTGAGACCCTCATGAAATCAGTTACTGTAGTAGAGAATACAGTCGTACCTTGGATGTCAAAAAGAATCCGTTCCAGAAGTCCGTTCGACTTCCAAAACGTTTGAAAACCAAATTGTGGCTTCTGATTCGGAAGCTCCTGCAGCCAATCATAAGCCATGGAAGCCCCATTGGATGTTCAGGTTCCAAAAAAACGTTCGCAAGCCAGAACAATCACTTCCAGGTTTGCGGCGTTCAGGAGCCAAAACATCTGAGTTTCAGGGCGTTCAGGATCCAAGATACGACAGTAATGTTGTTGTTGTTGTTGTTGTTGTTGTTGTTGTTAATTGCATTTATAGCTCACCTTTCCTCCAAGGAATGCAATATATCATTCTCCCCTTCCCCATTTTATCCTCCCAACAACGCAGTGATATAAGTTAGCATGGGAGAGAACAATTAGCCCAAGGTCACCCAGTGCGTTTCATGGTCAAATGGGGATTTGAACCCTGGTCTCCCAGGTCCTAGCCCAGGAATCTAACAATGACAGCACACTGGCTCTCAATGTTTTTTCAATGTTTGATCACAGAAATGGGGTGATAGTATTTGGCCTACTATGTCAAGGATCTAGCAATCGAATGCTGCCCCAGCCTTTGCCAAAGATTTTACAGCATGGTAGTTTCCATCCCCTTTGGGCGCAATTGATACAGCACAGAAGGCTGGCTGCTCCCTGAGGCAAAGTGAGCACAGACCCTTTTGTTGCGGCTCCTCATCCTTCTGGCCCATACATGGTATATGTGGGGGCAGGGGAGAGGATGCACACAAAGAATCGACCAAAAATAAAGGAAGCGTCTAGGCATTGTTGCAAAGGAAACCGGGCACAACAGGACTCCCCTCCCCTCCCCATTTTATAATGCCTGGTCACCAGCTTAGGGTGGTTTCTGGTAGATGCCAGAGTCCCATTTACCGGCTGCTCCTGAACTTCAGCTGCTAGATTTGGCTTGTGTGTGTCAGCTGGCGTGAAATCAGCCCGCAGGGCTCAGTGTCGGCCTCGAAGGGGCAGGTGCCGCCAGAACAAAGGCTGCAGCACCACAGGAGGCCTTGCTAAGGTCCTGTAAAGAGAACTCAGATAGTGGAGTGGGAGCTGGGAGAGTAAAATTCAAAGAGAGTATGGTTCCTCCATTGCCCTGAAAGGGGCAGCACAATCTCTAGGGAGATGGTAAAGGAGGGAGGGCACCACAGAGGCAATACAAAGCTGGAAAAGGGATTTTTATACCAGCATATATTTCTAGTGCTTCCTCACCAGCCTATGCATTGCTCCTCCTTGGTCAGTTCCTCTTTCCAAAACTTTAGTCTCTTACCCACAAAATCTAAAATCATAATATCTGCAATAAAGCTGAGAGAATATTGGCAGCTTTTTTGCTCGAACTCTGAGACATGCACTTCTTATCCTGATGAAGTCTGCTCCAGAGAGGGCGATTAGGTTCATTTCCAATAACAGAGGGGCAAAAAGAGCTCACAAACTGAAATTGATGCTTGGATGTTTTTTCTGCAGATAAATGAAGATGAAGGTTGAAGCTGTAATAGCAGTTTTATTGATACCAAGCCCTGGGTGATGTGTTGCTTTTTTGGTATGTTTTTATTGCTAGGAAATAAATATGTAAAAATAATATACAAGCTGTGTTCATGAGGTCTGTGGTGGAGTGGGATAGGCTATGACAATTTCTTCTGTTTATATACCAAAAGAGATGAGAGTGCATGTATTGCCAAAACAAGAGTAGTATTAAGCCTTTGCAGCAAAAACCTTCTATTGCTTAGCTAATGAGATCCAAGAATAACTATTGCCCATTAGGAATCGTCTGACTGGTTTTAAATTAGTCCCAATTAATATATCATCAAGGCACAGTTGCCACTTTCCTGAGTGTTTGAAGGCCAGAATCCCATTGGGCTGATGGATCACATGGGTAGTATCCATGCCAACATCCCCGCCGCACAGAGATAGGCTGCCAAAAGAGAAATAACTACTTACGTTCCATTTCAACAAATGGAAATACGTGGCTTTAAAGAAAGTGGATAGGGCGCTCTTAAAGAGAAAGCATTACCACCTCAAATTTGAAGCTCCATCTACACTATGCATTCAAAGTAATATGATATCACTTTGAACAGTCACAACGAGCCCTCAAAGAATCCCAGGAAGTGTAGTTTGTTAAGGGCGCTATTCCTCTCACTGAGCTATAGTTCTCGGAGTTCCCTGAGAAGATGGATTGGTTGTTTAACCACTCTGCAGCCTGCCCCCAATCACACAAACAATCCCATGTCTTTTATATATTCATCACTGGAGCTGCGTATATTTAGAACCAGCCTAATCTGAAGGGAATCTGAACTGTTCAGCTGACTGACAACAGGATGTCCTAGTAAAGGTCTTCCGCCCCTTCATGTAAATTAATCTAGGTCTCTAGGATTGACAGGCACTGTGAGGAGGAGGAAGAAATGCCACTCACCTGAAAGGCTTCACAGGCCTGCTCCACACTCAGTGTGTCCTTGATGAATTCAACACATAGCTGAAACAATAGAGGTTGAGAATCAGACTGTGCAAGACAGAATCTTGAACACACTTGTAGCACTAGCAACAACCCAACACTTTCCTGAGATCCTGAGATCTACAGCATTTTTGGAGCTACAGCCTCTCCAATTTGGAACAGGAGACCTACATTGCTGCTTTGAAATCTGTTCTCTGAACTTTGTCTCTGTTCCAGTTTGACCTTCAATGAGGTTTTCTAAGCAATGGCACTGCGAACTAAGGGCTGCTCCACATACTGCTGCAGAGAAAACAGACCCAAGATAGCACCTTCTTTCTCAGTCCCACAAAACCCAGTGCAAGGCCACACCCAAATTGCCTTCTCTAGCCACTACAGATAAATGCTTATAGCACCTATGCAATCTAAGGGACATCCCATGCCACAGGGAGGGAACTGAGAACCAGCGTGGAGTTACTGTTAAAGTGTTGGAAATGTAAGAATAATAAATAAACAAACCTTTCCCCTTACCCTTCTATTTGAAAAAGAATGGACTAGTAAGAGCACTACACAGTTTCTCTTCAACCAGCCACATTTTGCATTAGGTGGAGCTTAATGGGCAGCCTTGGAGGCAGGTTTCGGTAGGTGGAGCTGGGTGGGAGAGTGATAGTTCTAGCCCCTTTGGTTTATAAGAAAAAATAGTAGGCTTTCTGAACCATGGAAATAAGGTCTGCTAGAAAGCAAAGTTTATGCCATTTTGCGCTATTTGCTGCCTTGGGAATTGACTTCTCTGCATTTGTATAGTCAGAGAGATTTTTAAGTTAAGCTTCATCACTCCCATTGTGGAGTCTGAGCAGCAGCCTGACCCGCACTTCAACCTTGGCAGCTGCTGCAGCAACACTGAGAGACTGTCTAGAATTTTGCAAGGCAATCATAAGCTGGACGTCCAGGTGAAGTATACCAAGCAAGTGACAAAAGAGTAATGATTCAAAAGCCAGAAGTGAGATAAAAATAACAGTAATAATAATTAACAGCAGCAGCAACAACAATAATATCCTCATCACAACAACTATAACTATTAATAAGAAATACTGGAGCAGAGTTTGCTGGACTGACAAAACCAGTGAAAGCTTTTGAATTTCATTAGTGAGCAAAGATTGTAAGATAGGACCATGTGAAGGTCATGCAAAGTAGAGTGATGTCATCCCTGTCTGTGACACAGTCACCCGGCTCAAAATAACCTCTCTGTGCTTGCAACTGAACAGTGATTTTCAAGTGCTAATGGGTCAAATCACACATCATGTATTGCAAATGTCACTTTTGCTTTCTGACCCAGATGCATACTACTCAGTCTCACCCACACACTTACACCAGGGCTACATGAAGTGGAAAAGGACTGCAGACTACATGCATTACAAGAGAGTATGTGCATGTTGTTTTTAATTAAAAACAACAACCGCAACCAAAAATAGCATTCCCTAATAAGGTAGATATTCTGTAGAATTACAAATATCCTCTTGGACAATTTAAAGATTTGAAGATATTAAATTCAGTCTAAAACTAGGCTGGGAAATAAATTAGGGGGTTTTTTTATTGGAGAAGCCAGGACATGGGACCTTCTGCATGAAAAAAACATGTGTTTTACCACTCAGCTATGGAAGGTACTGACGTTTTTCTGTGGCAGTAACAGGGGATTTACAGGAGAGGATGTGCCACCCCCCCCATGTCCTGTCCTCAGAGTTCGTCTGCCAACTACAAAAAGAAAAATGCTCCAAACCTCCCTAGCACTTTTACAGAGATGATTA
Organism: Podarcis tiliguerta; assembly: GCF_965153285.1. Taxonomy (NCBI): domain Eukaryota; kingdom Metazoa; phylum Chordata; class Lepidosauria; order Squamata; family Lacertidae; genus Podarcis; species Podarcis tiliguerta. The sequence goes on from NC_139539.1 coordinate 50,725,415, forward strand.
ATTACAATAACAGGTTATTTCATGAATCTTTACCAGAAGAGCAAAGAAGAGGAGGCTTTTAGTATAGTGTCATTATGGCCAAGGGGACTAAGAATTAAAAATGAACCAGCTGGGAATGTTTCAGGATGACCCAGAATTTAGAGCCAAACGAGTCCCAGTGTTGAATAATGAGCCTAGATGCTGCTGGTAATAGAGGAACTAAAGCAAAATTGACAAATTGGATGGATCCGTACAAAGCTAAGTCACATGGGACGAATTAGTGAGAGACAGGTTAACAATTTAAAAATGAGTGTTAATGGTGGTAAATGGCTAACATAATCACCTCAGTAGTGAATCCATGAGATAGAAGTTAAAGTGAATACAAATTTAAGCAGTACCCCATGCACAGACAGTTAAGATCAAATTTTGATGATGGTGGTAGCTGGCTAAATTGTATCTGTACAAATGCTGTCATACTCTGTTCTAAAAACAATCAAACTGGCATTGGGGAAATCTACAGAAAGTTGGTGCAAGAAAGACCACTTTGCAAAGATAGCAGACAAGTGGACTAAAGGCCAGTTCAGTCTGCTAATAGGGAATTTTGCCACCATCCCTAATCCCAGTTTTTTTTCTGGAGCAAGGCACTGTCTTCCACTCCCATACTTTGTGAGAAACGCAGTTGCTACTTGGCTTTCTACCCCCACTCGCACTCTCTGATTTCAAAGCTATAATTAGTTTCCTAGCAATGAGCAGAATGCCAGCAGATTGGGAGCAATAAGTGCAGCGCATGCAGGGTTTTCCCCAAGGACGGAATTGATGAGCGTGATCCTTCCGCGCCTTCGTTATCACTGCCAACTAAACATGACACATAATAGCCAGGAGTGTGGGATCCTCTCTTTTTCAATGACAGTCCCATTCACTGTGGTGCAGAATGAGCCAGAATTAGCTTTTGTTGAATCACATACTTTCATATTCACCATGAAGTACAAATGAAAAAAACTCTCATTGTCAACTGGTCTTCAACCAAGGAAGCAGGCTGGCTAAACAAATATATTCTCTTGCAAAATAAATCCTAGAGGGAACTAGGATTTAATGCTGAAAATATTAAAATTGGAGTCAGATGGAACATAATGGAATTGAAATCAGAAATAAGTGACACACATATTTTATAGACATGGATTTAGGACCAAACTACACCGTTGATTACATGGTAAGTTTGCAATGAAGAAGTGACAAGGGAGGGGGTGCTTAACCATTCACCTTTCTTTTGTTTTTCATATCTACTCCCTCCACCAAGAGAGGTTTAAAATGCAACAGAAACATTGAATTCTGGTGCACGCGCACACCCCCCCCCCCCCCCGTAAAATGAATGCACTTTTCATCATGTAGCACGACCCTCTTTAAATTGAATAGTTTGTCCTCAGTAGAGCATGAGACTCTTAATCTCAGGGTTGTGGGTTTGAGCCCCACATAGGGCAAAAGATTCCTGCATTACAGGGGTTTGACTAGATAGCCCTTGTGTCCCCTTCTAACTCTACAATTCTATGTCTCTGTTTGTCAAGGAACAGTAACATGACAAAATGGAAGAAGAGCTGTGGAAAATTGGTGGTAGATACTAAATGCTACACAGCAGCTTTTTTTGAACCTTGGATCTCCAAATGGCCAGCAGTAAGGATTTCTGAGAGTTGATCCAACAACATCTATGAAGCTGGGAGTTCAGCAACATTGGACAATGGAAAATGATTTTAAAATTATTAGACAACATTGCCAGAGGTCATGTAAAGAAAACAGGATGTCTTACAATAAGACACATCTGGTTTCTTTTTGAGAATGTGCTTATGCAGTACAGTGACAGGGAAATGCCATGCACGTCTACTCAGAAGGAAGCTCTCACTAACTGCAATGAGACTTAGTCTCAGTTAAGCAGTTCCACTTGGCTCTAGTGAGCACATTGTCAGTAGTACTCAGAATTGCCATGCCATCAAGAGCACATTTGCTCTAGAGAACCGGAGCTGCCATTTAGTTGAACAGAGCCTAGAAAAGAAAAAAACATGCAGGCCTTCTAGACATGGGAATAAAAACTTGGATAACCTTGGCTTTCACTGTGCTTACGTTCTCTCCCAGTGCTCCAGCTGTGGCTTCTACTTTCATGATTACCTGGAATTGTATCCTCATATCCTGATGACCTTCCTACAACCTGACTCCATACGGTCGGTATTTTGTAAGCAAATCAGAATGAATTGTCAGTAAAAATCAGGCAGAGTCTAATCCAGGGGTGCCCAAACTTTTTTCAAAGAGGGCCAGATTTGATGGACTGAACATGCGTGGGTGCTGACCAAAGTTGTTGAGCTTATTTTAGGATTAGGATTTTACCCCAGGACATAAGGACATATACTGCCACGGGGGCTGGATTAAATCGACCGGCACACCGGATTAGGCTCCCAAAACAGCCTTCAGACATGCCTGGTTTAATCTGACCACTGTGTTGACTCTACACAAGCAAATCAGGATGAGTGCTGAATAAAAAAAGGTTATCTGAAGGACACCATAGAGATGAAATAAGGAAGCAGATGCAACTGACATGTTTGAAAGCAGAACAAATAGCCAAGCTTTAATTCTGATGTATGGTTATCATCAGCATAAAATGATCTAATGACATTAATAGCTTCCTCTCCAAGTTATAAAACTGTGTTTAGAACTGGAATGGTGGGGTTTTTTTAAACTGTCAAATTAATGCATTAGAAAAGTTAGAGTAGAAATAAAATCTTCTGGAGAAGAGTTTATTAGAAACTACTGATCACATCCCTCCTTCAGCTTTTTCACACAATTACAAGAGCTGTTAGAAGCTGGATACTTGATATTTGATAGGTCTCATGCTTTCTGCCTTTTAGAAACTCTTGAAATCAAATAATTGACTGTACAGACAGTACCAGCCAGTTCACACATCAAACCTTACTCCTGCTGTTGCCGCTGCCAGGGATGAAACAACCCAAACAAACAACAAGCAGTAAGTCAAGGACAAACCTTGGTTACCCACTGGCAAGAAAGGGGTGGGCTTTCTACTGAAGATGTTTCCTCAGATACATGGGCTCAGGGTATATAGTACAGTATATTGTAGGTCTGTATATAGTGTTGGTTGGAATGTGTGAGAGCACCAACAATGGTCACCACAGAGATGTTGCAATGAGGGACACTGTGTAAGGAGAAAGCAAACCACAATACGAATAGGTCTTTAAACAGGGTTGTGACCACTACTGCTCCACTCCAGGAAGCCGTAAGGCAACAGAATTTCCAGTGTATTCCACAACAGAGCTTTCCTTCCCATTTAGTTGGTAATCAGCCCTTAAGAAGAAGAAATTATGAAAGCATAAATGACAAATGTCTCCACTAAGAGGAAACTGTCATGTCACTATGGCAGCCTTGCACAAACTAGCTGTTTTTACGACAAAGAAGTTAAGGACACAGGGAACCTTTTACAACCCCATGTGCTGCATCACCTAACTAAATGAAGAGATGACATTAGCACAGTCTTCCCAGAGCACTTGATACTTCACACTGGTTTGTTATTTTATGCAGTTGACTGGTCATCATACAAGGCCACTTTATCCCAAATGGTGAGAACGCACCTATCACCTGACTCATTAAGAGAGAGAGAGAGAGACAGAGCAGGCCAAAGAGGTATTTATTTATTATTGTCATATCCCACCTTTCCTCCAAGGAGCTCAAGATGGCAAACACGGTCCTCTTACTCTCACTCCCATTTTATTCTCTCAGCAGCCCTGTTACGTAGGTCAGAGTAAGAGATGATGACTGGCTGATGGTCAGCCAGTGAACTTCATGGCTGAGTAGGGATTTCAACCTGGGTCCGCTCAGTTCTAATCCATCACTCTACCCACTGCAGTGGGGAAAGCTTTTTGGCCTGCAAAGGTGAAGACTGGGAGGCAACGTCTTGGAAAGTTAAGGAAACTGACTTGGGGAAAGAGGAGGGACAACACATCAAAACATTGTTCTAACCCAAATTTGCTTTGGGAGGGAGAAGCAGAATACTGTGCAGAATGGCCAAGGATAAATAGGTATCCACAACAGCATGTAAAGCAACTTGATGGTGCATATTTATCCTTCATCCTTGATAACACTAAGGACAGAGCACTTTGGGCAAAGTGAGGCAGGGAACATGCCCTTCTTTCCTGCCAAACTGGATTGATGCTAAGGGATGAATTCTCTTCCACAGCAACTTGGTAACAGAAATCTCTATCCTCCTTTAGACAGTAGCTGCAATGTACATAGGTAGTGGGAATTTCTGCCAGCCATAGAAGCTGTCTGTGCCAGACTGGAGGAGGAGCCAACATTTATGGATTTTATAGCTTATTTTTTAAAAAAAAACAGCTGCAGGAGCATCTATGCTATGTCATGCCAGTGCAAAGGCAATCTTGTGACATGTGAAACCAGGCCAAAGAGCAGCTTTTGACATACAGAGATGGAGGAGGTGGAGAAGGAGGAGGAAGAGAGATGGGAATTGTAAATGCCTCATCCTTCCTGTTTCTTCATAATATCGGCAATGCAAAGGCTGCCATGGTTGCATAAGAAAACTGCAGCTGAACGCAGCACCCAAAATAGAACCAGTGCGGCAGAGATTCTGGAGAAGTTGGGCATTACTCAAGGCTTGGTTACGGCCTGAAAACAGCCACTTGCATTTAGATGCTTTCTGAGCTTTCTACAGATTCCAGCAAAGGAAGATGAGGAGGCTGGCACTGAAGTTGATTTAATTGTATTTTGCTGCACATATTATCCATAACAGATCCCAATACAAAGTCCTAGCTTGCACTGGAGTATACAGAGCACTTTCCTATATTCATTCACAGCACTACTGTTTCCCCAGAGACTGCTTTGTGCTCATCAGATAGAGTGTGCCCATCGGAGAGGCAGTGCAGTGGAGTTGTTAGCATGTTGCATTAGGAGCAGGGAGGCTCAGGTTCAAATGCATTAAGAGTAAGAGCGGTTCAGTGGAGCGGCCTCCCTGGAGAAGTTGTCAACTCTCCTTCCTTGGAGGTTTTTAAGCAGAGGTTGGATGGCCTTCTGTCACTGATGCTTTAGTTGAGCTTCCTGAATTGCAGGGGGTTGGAAAACATGACCCTTGGGGTCCCTTCCAACTCTACAATTCTATGATTCTATGATTATTTCTCAGCCTAACAACAGGGTTGTTGTAAGGATAAAATGGAAACCATGTAAAGAAAAAGGAGAGGATCCCCAAATATAAGTAACAAAAGCCAAAGCCACAGGAACCCAAGTGAAAATGAGTGATATAAAAAATAATAATACTTAGAACATTAACAGTTGTGCATATGAACATGTGTAGGTGTGTGTACATAGACTACCAAATACAAATAAAATGATCTTAGCCCTTTCTTCACCCATTGGAGGGGACAGGCAGTAGGCAACTTGGAAAAACATTCAACTGTACTGATGGTTACAACAACATGCACATGTGAATTGAAACACAGCAGGGAGGGAAGGAGGAACAACCTCACTGCTTTTTAAGCTGGTAATGTATACACAATACTGAATTAATAGTAATTTAGGCTAAGAACTACTATTAAAGGCACAGGTGCCCTGTCCTCCTTTGCATCTGGTCACAGTCACCCTCCATGTTTCCTGGAGAAACCACCAACTTTACGTCTGAGCCATCTGCCATGGTTTCAGGCAACTTGGTGATCTTTGTTCAAAACAGGTCTTAATCAAAACACTGTCACACACACTGCAGCCCTAACTGAAAGACCACAAGAGGTAATGATTAACCAGTAAGTATGAACATGCGAAAGGCGTGTCCAAGAAGTGCGTTCAGCAGCACTAATGGCTTGGAAAGGGGATTAAACACACTACAGCATAATACGTAGGGGCTGGGGAAGGGATGGTGATAGGTAACTACAAATGTGGCACAGCCAACAACACTTAATAAAAATCAGTTAAGAAAGCTTGGGCAAATCATTCAGATCATGACTATTTGCAAGGATTGCTCAACAGTGGAACTGACTCCCTCAGAAGGTGGTAGACTCTCCTTCTTTGGAAGTTCGTAAGCAGAAGTTGGATGGCCACCTGTCATGGAGGCTTTTGTTGAGATTCCTGCATTGTAGGGGGTTGGACTAAATGACCCTCGGGGTCCCTTCTTACCCAGTACTATTTTCTGGGGGTACGCATACCCCCTAAACATTTTGTTAATCTAAGTTTGGCCTCATTGAGGGGCAGTATTTCAATATGAGTAGGAAAATGAGAGTAACCCTAAACATTTTTTTAGGGGGGGGAAGCACTGCTTCTAACTATACAATTCTATTATTCTATGATGTACGAAACAATTCAGGAAAACAGAATTGGCTCTGTGCAGGATCTCCATGTAGACGGAACATATAAAGCACAGATTTGCAAGGCAGTATGGCTAAGGGTGGCGCTGTGGTCTAAACCACTGAGCCTAGGGCTTGCAGATTGGAAGATCGGTGGTTCGAATGCCTGTGACGGGGTGAGCTCTCATTGCTCGGTCCCTGCTCCTGCCCACCTAGCAGTTCAAAAGCATGTCAAAGTGAAAGTAGATAAATAGGTACCGCTCCGGCGGGAAGGTAAACGATGTTTCCGTGCGCTGCTCTGGTTACGCCGGCTCCCTCGGCCAGTAAAGTGAGATGAGCGCCACAACCCCATAGTCATCCACGACTGGACCTAACGGTCAGGGGTCCCTTTACCTTTACCTTTTATGGCTAAGGGCAGCAAGCAGCACTGCTGTGGGTTTGGGGCGTAAACTAAGAGGCAAAGCATGCCACAGAGAAGGTGTGAAAAGTTCCTTTGTGATCCTATTGACAACCTGGTATTTAATGTCAAACTACAAAGGTCAATGCCCTACAAAAGTGATTAGCAGGGTAGCTTATTAGGAAAGTTTTTTTTAAAAAAAAGGAAAAAAGCTGTTGGGTTAAATAAAATTGCCACCTTCTTTTTCTGGTAGATTTCCTGTGACAGACAGGCAAAATGTCACAGGGTGAATTTCATCTTGCCCTTGAGCTGTCATAGGCCCCTTTCAGAAAAAAGTTGGCATTTGTATTGTGAGATAAAAAGGCTATAGCAAGGAACCATTTAGCACAGAGTTGATTAGGAGCCTGGAATCTTCAGGCAGGGCTAGTGTTTGATAACAGGGGCTTTTATTGCAATGACTTCTTGGTGCACATCTGGTTAAGATGATCCAATTTTGTTGGCCAATATCCTACAATGATACTGGCCTTCATCTGATTCTTGACTGGAATAGGATGGACAGATCAGTCTATTTTTATTCCACATCTATTTCACATGTGTTTACTCATTAGTTTGTTCCTTTCTGTTTCCAAATCAATCTGTAATTTAATAAAAAAAAATCCTTGCAAAATTTGAATTTAAATACATATCACAAAAGAGTTATTAAAATACAACTTTCTTGCAATGTACACATTTCTAAAAGTATTTTTTAGCACAAACTACAGGAAGTGTGTTTTTTTGCATTTTGTGGGTGGGGTGTTCAACAAGAATGTTATAATAAAACTTGGAAAAAATCCTAAGGATAATTATCCACTGGAGGCTGGTCCATTTCAGCAAATTGGACATTGCCCCACAAACCTCAACCAGCCCCCAATCTGCCTGTCTTCTTATTTACAACCAGTCAGGTGGGTGGCTCTGCCTGTCCTTGGCCATGGCTCTAGTTCCTATTGGTCTCTTGCCTGCTCCAACGTGCACCAGCCAGTCCCCACTGTTGTGTTCCACTCTTGTCCAGGAAGTTCAAAACAGATCAGTTCAGTTCAGACTGAACAAAATTCTCATCCATTCCCAGACTGGAAACCACAGCCAGAGTTGCTTATTTGAAAACTAGTCAGACCATTCATGAAAGGTGACTGTACATTGCAATTATAACTCAAACTTCTTCTCAATGTGGTTGATATTTCTGTTGTAAATAGAAACCAGTAGTATAGTTCCAGTCACCTGAAGCAGACATGTCCATCGCTTGTTTTAGAAAGTGGTGCTGGTGGGGAATACATAAAAGTAATTTCAGACTTTCAATAGCTGGTTACACCATTCTGTGTTGAAGTCATATACACATATCACATTTTTTGCTTTTCTGTCACCTATACACATTGATAAAAACTCAACATCCATAAAGTTTTAGCCTCCACTAGTTGTCCCCAACCAACCATACTGGAAACACAGGCCTGCAACCCCCAGGAAAGGACAAGGTATGCTGCTATGATTAGAAAAACTGTAATTTTAAGGCCTACTATCAAGTTACATTACTGGTACTGCTACTACAAGACCTGAGAAACAGACTCTGAAAAGTGAACATGGTATCTGAAGTCACACTAGACTCAGTACTCAGGAATGCAGTGCAGGGGGATTGCCTGGCCTGGCACATGGCAACAGACTGGATGATCTCAGTTTCCTTTCCCACCTCTGTGGTCTGGAGCTCGGCGAGCTTCACAAGAAGCAGTTGGACGGGAGCCAGCTGGCTCTAGCTACCAATTTCTAAGCCCTTAGTCATTCTCAGCTTCCCAGGAAAACCCCTTTTCCACCAGATAGGTGTTCCATGCTAGGTATTCCTTTCCTCTTGTGCTACCAGCTAAGCTTCTGCCCCATCATGCCCACATTCCTTTCTCACTACAAGTGCCACAGGAGCACGTTTTTGGTACTGCTCATCTCATGTGTCGCCTCTTCCTAGCTATAATGGGTTCCTGGCCTGGCCCTCTTCCTTTCCTGTGTGCCGGCAATATGTGATCTACTAGCTATTAATTTGTTACCAAGGCAATGTGGTAACACAGAACAGCTGAAAAACCACTGCCCTATGGTCCAGTTGTGGTTCAGTTCTCTACATAAATTTTCCAGAGACATTTGGCTGACCCCTGTTGGAAACAGAAAGTTGAAAACTAGATCAGGGATTTTTCATATCTGTAATAATTTTGGTACATACACTTTGAAACAAGTTTGCTAATATGTTCAGAAATGTTTATCTGAGTGTTTATTGTTTAAATTTTATGTAATTGCTTCATGTAATATGCTCCAATGTAAACCAAGTTGTATCTGAAAACAACCATGTTAAACAGTTTAAATATGGAAATGAATAAATACAACACCCATCCCCCCCCCACAATGCAGGGCCCTTATTTCATACCCAACCAAATAATTCTTCTTATATAAAACCTGGTATGTCCAGCCAAATAAACATGTACATGAATGGAACATATTTTCCAGCCTGAACCTTAAGTTTACCTTCAGAGACTACGGTCTGCACCTATCAAGTAACCACCAAGGAGATGACTTTTGCTGTAATAGAATCAGGTTATGGAACAGCTTTGTCTGGGTACCACCTTTGTGGTCTTTTCAGTGACAGATGAAGACCTCTCTCTTCATTCAAGCCTTCAAACAATTTATGTAGTCTGGGCCTCTCAGTTTTTCAATCTGTGCTTTTCAGTTTGCACCTGTTATGAGCTTTTTTGTAAATTTTGTATTTTGTGGTCTACTTTATATTTACATATTGTTGTATTTTCCTTCCACAAGTGGAAAAGACTCTTACCCATGTAATGGAACTTCCCTCTCATCTCCGCCCTCTCGTGCTCCCCAAAAATCTACTCCAGAGGGTTAGGGGACACTCCAAAATAGATCTGAGGACAGCAGAAGGAGAATCGGACAGGGAAGAGAAGTCCATTGCACAAAGAGAAGTCCATACCCTCAACACTGGATATAACATGTTGTGTTTTCTTATTTATTGTAATCCACCCAGAGAACTTTATATTATGCGGCAGCACACATATGCTGAAAATAAATTAAATAAAACATGTTGCCATTACCAGAATGCAAATTAAGCACTGGGAACACTTATTACTTGCAAAGACTGGAACAATACAAACAGAGCTAAAAATGTGAGCCTCTTTGGGGTCAACTGCTCTGGCTTACTTGTATATCCTCAGTGTATCAGTTCCAGGAACTCTAATGGGTTTACCCTAGTAGCCTCGGAATGCAGCTTTGTTTATTTAGCTTTTATTTCTGCAGGCTGGTTATGCCGATGATATTTCCTAAAAATAACACTCAGATAACCCTATGCGCCTTCTGGGAATAGCAGGCTGTGTTCTACTACCACCATCACCACTCTATTCTGGCTCTGGAATGGGAAGTTATTATACTAAAAGCAAAGGCCTGGGAGCTGGGGGCGGGCGCTGTTAAATCATCACAGAGCACATGGGCCCCAGCCAGCTCTCTGCAGCTGCTGACCTGCAGACAATGAGCAGCTTGGATCCATGGGGCCATGCCAAGGGGTTGTATTTCCAAGACCTCTTCTTGGGGAAAAGCATAACAAAGATTTGCTCCAGCTCATGGCTGGATGGATTAAGGGGATCTCTGTTCCTTCCGCCCTGACTAACTTTGATTCAGAACAATCAGCTGCATCCCCCGCTGAAGTGAGGGCAATTTTTAGCTTCAGTCTGGGCTTTGCAATACAGGTCAGCTGTCCCTAAGTCCTTCTGCCAGCATATCCCCCTCCCCACCCCCCTTGGAGCAAAGAGAAGCTTTGGAAGGGTGGCATTTAAATTGGGAAAACAGCAAGCGGAGAGGAAAATTAAACCCTCTGCCCCCAGCATCATGGTCCTGATCCCCATCTGCCTACCAGCTTCTTCTACTTTAAAAAATGAAAGAGGGGATCCTGATGACAATGCCATGTCTAATTTGATGAGTCAGTGCCATTTTGTGGTACCTTTAAGATGCACTTATCCCAAGGGCATCTGGTCTGCTAATCTTGGGAACCCCCCCCCCCTTTACATACTATGGACCAGCCACACCATTCTGAGGACATGGTATGTGTGTGTGCGTGAAACGGAACCAAAGGAATGGTGTTCCAATTCACTACTATCCAAACTGCGGGCAGAAATCCCAGAAAAGTCTGAAGCCACAGGTGTGATTTCTAGACTTGAGTATGTTTTTGTTAGCTACATCCCACTCCCCTAACCCCAACTCTTTCAGTATTTCTCCCAGTTCAAAAGGTAAGGCTTGCAGGGAATTCCCTTGATTATGCTTTGAACAATTGTGCAGATTCTGCTGTGCTCATTTGGGCAGATGGGCTCCGTAATTTCCATGATGGGAAATAACACATGTTTCTTTTAAACTGTTTCTTTATAAGCATACACATTCATTGCTCATTAGGGTGTGTGCACTGGTGTAATTCTTCCAAGAGGGTTTTTTAAAAGGCAAGACAAGGGTGGATAATGCATTCCTAGGGGCAGGCCATTTGAAGAACTTGTGGTCCTCCAGATGTTGCTGGACTCTACTTTCCATCCACCCTGGTCAGCAAGGCCAGTGATGATGGGAGCACTAATCCTACAACATCTCCACAAGTTCCCCATCCACACACAATACACACAGATGCCTGGAAGAGGCAAATGGCCAGAGGCATACCTAAAGGTTGGCTAAGTTGGCCCCCACCAAGGGTGCAGGCCCAGTAGGGCACAAAAAATGCACCTCTCCTTGCCGATACATCTCCTTGCCAAGGGTGCAAGGGAGCCTAGGTACACCTCTGCAAATGACCAAATACAAATAAAAAAAGTCACGGATTTGGTGCCTCAATTGTCACCTAGAAACTCTATGTATTTCTGTAAGCAACATAAGCAGTGTAAACCAGAACCATGTAATATAGGTACAATTGAATAATACGCAATGCCTTTCTGCTAGGGTGTCTCACCTAGAACTATGATCTGAAGGAACATGATTTAGAAATCTAACTGATGCTAAGCAGGTCTGGGCGTGGTTAGCGTCTAGCTGGGAGACCTCCTGACAATCTATACATGCTGCTTGAGTTCCACTGTGAAAGAAAGGTGGGATATATACTTCGGCTGTAGGCTTCAGTTTTCCCTTGCTCGTTTCATTTGCTGATTGAACTTCAGAATGCCCTGGGCACCTGATACGTTTGTGAGTACGTGTTGTGAGACGTGTTATGAAGTGTCTCTAAAACAGATAATGAGAGGGGCATAGCAGTGCATTTTCCTGTCTCTATGATCAATTGTTCTCTTCTGTTGTGGGTTACAGTACCTAGTGAAGCATTGTGACCCCCAGCCCTTCAACCTAACAGGGCAGCACGTCTCCACCTGGGTGGCCTTTACAGAATCCTTGCCTTCCCTAGCAGTGCAGAACAAGGAATGCAGCAACAGGTCTTGACATGCCTATGGAGTGGCAAGTAGGAGAGAGCTGCTCAAATAGGTCTATTAATGTACTGAACCAGCTAGTTTATCTGTCCAAGTGGGCCAAAACACCTGCCATTTGTGCTGAGCCTCTTCATCAGACTAGATGTTAAACAAACTGGGGGAGGGGGGGGAGGCTCTTTTGGTATTAAAGCCATAACATCTGCATTGATCAAAAATTCATTTTTGTTCCCCAGTCTCAGAAGGGGTATGGCTGTGGGGTGCAGCTGTGGGGGTTTTCCTGAAGAGCACCTGCACTTCTGACTTTACCACTATACCACTGAGTTTGCCAGCAGCAGCTGACCCAATTAATTTCACTCCTAAATAGAAAGTGCTCTTAAGCTGAGGGGCAAGTCCGAAAGGGAGAGACTTGCATTCCCCACCCCCCTCCTTAAAAATGCGGTGTGCACACTTATACAGAGGTACATAAGCATTCATCTTTTCATGATTTTGATTTTTCTAAAACAGCTGTAAAAGAACTCAGCAAGTGTGGGAGACTGTGATATAACTCCCAAATGTGCACAATATTCATTGTAGCGTGGCTGGCCACACTTCTGGAGGTTAGTTTTGATTTTTCCAGAATGCATTGAAACTGGGCATGAGTAGAGCTTTAGAGGCAGTGTGGCTGCATGTGTTAATTCCATCTGGAGACTGGCAACAGGATAACACCAGTCTCCTGATTTATGCTGAACCAAAGGAATTGCAGATCCCCTTAAACACACACACACACACACACATCAATTTTTGGCTCTCATCATTATGCAGAAAAGATTGGAAATGTCAGGTGAGCACCAAAGGGTTTTGAAGGCCGTTGCCAAGACACGGATTTGAACATATTTAAATAACAGAAAGTATATTTCACTAATGTCAAGCTACTGTCAAAACAGAGTATGCAAAGGTTCAAGTTACAAAGCACTTGTATTTCTCAAGGCCCTGTGAACGTGTAAAGCTCAAAGGTATGTAGGGATGCCAAAAGTCCTATGCAGGGCAGTGCGGAAAGGTCCTACAAATAATCTGCTTGTATAAACATTTACAAGGGCCTGATCTCCTGGCAGGGGTTTCTCTCATTCCCTGTTTGTCACATCAGAAGCTGTTAACAACCCTGCCCCACTCTCAAAGGCATGCTCACATGTCCCTAAGAAACATCAGATGTGTCCGGGAATGGAAGCCGTCTGCGTTCTCAGGAGTTCCCAGCAGGACAGGTTGTAAATGATAATCAGAACAAAACGTGGTGTTGAAATCACAGGCAAGAAGAACCCAAGCCTCTTCCCAGATGTCTCTCTCTGCCGCTTCCCTGAAGACAAGGGGAGTCCAAGGTTGCTTCCAGAAGCCGTTTTATTGAGTTTTCATTCCAATTTGTTTGCAGGAAGATTAGACAGCATTGTGTCAAGCAAATTTTATCTCACATTTTCCAGTGCATTTCCCCATCACTTTTTCTTACCGCCAAAGGTCTGGTTTTGTGCAGCAGTTCCAAATTAACTTCAATGGTGCAACCTGAATTTGCCAGTATGTGATTAAAGCCCACCCCAAAATAGAGACAGTCTGTAAGCACCCTGTGTTTCTCCATGTAATTCAGTTCCCATACTGCACGGGTACCTAACCCAGCTCTATTGCTGAATCTAACTAGCTGAGTGTAACCAGGATGACCTGGAACCATATGTTAGCTGCGCTGAGATCTCTGGAGGAACAGAATACAAATGTGGTGAACAGAAGTGTGGTAAAGCAGATGGCATACAATCCCCTTCCTGTCAAATTCCTATCAAAGTTGTGGGGGCAACCACACCAGGGTGATATTAGGTTTGGTATCCAAGGCGTTTGTAGGTTCCCTTCCAGCTGGATCCTACAAAAAATGAGGACATGCCTCAAAATGGGTTGGCGAGTCATTTTGCCAGCTAAGTTATGGAAGAGTGGGTTGTAACTGGATCTGAATTTAGCTTTCAGCTTTGTAATTTATTTCATTTATGATATTTTGTTTGATTAATTTATTGTTGTTTTCTATTTTCTATTGACCACAATAACCCAAGGACTGCCTCTGCCTATATGAACCAACTCAGACCCTGTGGTCATCATCTGAGGCCCTTCTTCCTCCTGTGCCTACTCCACAAGAGGTCCAGATGATGGCAACAGAAGAACAGGCATTTTCTGCAACTGTTTCCCATTTGTGGAATACTCTCCCCTGGGAGGCTCACCTTTTGCCTTCATGAATATTATTACATATCTTTGGCTAATTAAACAATCTATGGCCTTTTAAACTGGGGTGGGGTATTGTTTGGTTTATTATGTTATGCATTTTTGTGTCTTTATATTGAAAACTGCCCTGTGATCCTTGGATGAAGGATATAAATATTTAATTTAGACCAATAAAAGTATTTTATTTTTACTTTCCCATTCTGCAACAAGCCCCCCACGTTTGCTTCACGCTTCCTCTCCAAACAGTTCTGCAGTGCTGCTGTTGCTAACAAATTCTGCGAATTGATGGTTAAGGGGAATTATTCTAATCCTGATCTGTCCCTTTACATTCTGGCAATCACATATTGCCCTGCCAGTATCTCTGACTAGAACCTTTTTGCATATGGATGAATTTACAAAAGCTCTGAACTTCTGCAAAGTGACAAAGGATAAAGGTAGAGAGAGAAGACCTTTCCACCTCCCCTCGTCATGGAATTTAACAGACTGTGCAAATATTTCAAGCCTTGTTTAAATAACTCTGAAGGCAAACAGTAGAGAGTCAGCGTGTAACTGGCTGAACAGCAGATAACCTCAAATCAGGAAGAAAGCCTAAATCTGGTGTGTGTTGGCTTCTATTTGGGATGAAAAAAGGGAAGGATGGATTTCTGCAGTAATTGGTGAAGTAGGGTAAATCCAAAGTAATATATTTTGGGATGTGTAAGGCACACACACAAAGACCACAAGAGGCTGTCATCTGAAAAGGCACACAAAACCACCATATACATCCACCCTTTGTCATATTCTTCCTAGAATTAAGGTCTGCCAGATAGATCAAGGAACCCAAAGCAAAGGCTGGGTTCACATTACAACCTCAGAATGCACTGAAGTTGTTGTTTTTCCCTAGTGCTTTTCATTGCTCTTCCCACCCCGCACCAACTCTGCTAGCTATTCACATCAGCATGACTTCATTAATGTCAGATTCATTTCTGTTTGTGTTTCACCAGGGAGTGTTGATGGGGAGGGAGCGTTTTTACTCTATGCAAAGGTGCTATCACTTTTGCTAGGGAAGAATTAGGAACAGCTTAAGGGCTCCAATCTGTGTTAAGCAGGTTTGAGAAACAACACATCAAACTAGTATTTTATAAGTACAGGATACATATGCATTTTGGATAGTGTTGTGTGAACACAGATTAAAAATTCAGGGTCAGAAATGCACTATATCACTATTTTTCTTCAGGTTATCATAATTCATTCATTATGGTTTTACTTCCCCACCATTAATTATTCCCATTAGTCTTCTTGCTCTCCTCACACTTCCTTTTTATATCTACATAACTACCTCTGTACTGTGAGAAAACCTCAAATGAAATCCATCACGACTATCCATTCACAGTCATTTTCTAAAACTTTCTCTTCTGTTTAGTCTCTTAGAATTTCCCCTTAAGTGCTAAGACAATGATACCGATTCCTTTTCAGTTGCCTTCCGTGAGATACCCTGTGCTGCATGTGTGCAGTCACAAGAATGGAGTTCCCTGCTATTCCCTTACAGCCTCAGATCCTTGTAACAGATGGGAAACTCCTAATAGTCACATAAGACCTATTCCTGGATTCCTGACCTAGCAGGGAAGTGGCAAGTCATTAAATTCCCCTGTGAACTCAGTGTCCCGTGCTTTCAAGTCATCCGAAAAGCAGCTGGGAAAATTTATGTTCCTGGCTAGCTCTCACTTGTCCTGTGTTTACTTTCCCCCACCCATTCCTTAGATCCTCTTTCTAACCCAAAGAATGTCACCACCAGTTCAATCACCCACATCAAGAACCTAGCTCTCCTCAAGCTCTGCTTACTTTCTCATCGTTTTATGAGTCTTTACTGCTAAGTCTTCTCTGGGAAGGCAGTCAGGATAGGGACGGATTCTAGACAGTCCCATGCTGCTACAAATTTGGTGAAACATGCCTTTCCCAGGTCACAACTACTAAAACACTCAGAGTCACATTAAAAAAACTGCCCAACAGAGCAATGTTAACACTGCAGGCCAAATTATTGTTAGCTGCATTCATGCCTTCATTAATAAATGTTCTTGTTTCATTACGCACCATATTTTCTTCCTCCATCTATATACATATCCAATGATAACAAATATACAAATGGATTGTGATGGCAGAGAATGTCATAAAAGATGCCTCCTTCATTATGAATCAAATTGTTCTATATACTTTACACATCCTCAACAGTGTCCCCTCTAACCCCCTGCCCTGCAAATGCACCCACAGGACAAGGCAGCAAAGAGATCTCCTAGTGAGTAACTTGCTCCAACAAGGATTGGAAGAACTGGGGGCATGTTGAACCTCGGCTTCCCATCCACCTCTTCTAAGCTCTGCCCCCTTTAGGAGAACTAGGGTCTCTTTAAGGAATCGCCTCTCACCTGAAGAAACACACTTCTCCTGCACCCCATAGTACCTCATGCACACCCTGCACCGATGAACTGGCAAGGGAGCATAGGAGACACTCAGTTCCTTGGGCCCAGGAGCAGCACCCACCTGGTCTGGCTCCCAGCAGGTGACCCTATAGCCTCTGACTCAGCATCCTGTTCACAGCTGGGGAGTGTCATGACCCTGGAGTCCCAAGTTTCAGTGTAAGCAGTGCCAACAGTGGAGTGCATAATGTCAGCTTGCTTTGAGCACTTTTGTTTAATTATTAAAAAAGTTACTGACACAAAGCAATCCTAAACTCACATTATGCCGGGACGGGGGACACACGGCTGCAATGCCAGTCGAACAGCCATTGTATCCATTGTGTGCTCAGACAGGGAGGAAAGGAAAAACTCAGAGCCAGAAAAGACCCAAATGATGCACATGCTATCAGCATCCCTGGAAACACCACCATAGTCCACCAATCAGGGACTGCACTGGCAGAAACATCCTGATGTGATGCAGATGTAGAAGGAACCAACCTGTGCAGGCCAAGATGGGGTAGGTCTTTAACAAATTCCAGGCTTTACAACGGGGGGGAAAACATAGAACGTGGATCAAAAAGTTGGCAGGGTCAAGCAGTGCAATGGGCCCATATCTCATTCTTCAGCAAAAACCAATAACAGTTTGCATACAAAAAATACCAGCTGAGCTGCAGTGGTGGCTATGCCCACTGGGACTAGCAGGATGGAAGACAGGGAGGCCATCAGTAGATGGAGCCAAAGCCAATGGCAGGAAGAGCCAACTAATTCTTTTTCTGTTCCAATCTTATTCCCTGCTGAGTTCTGTAAAGCCAAAACTGAGGAAGCCCATAGCCAGGGCAATTCCCTGGAGTGGATGTAATTAAGAAGGCAGGCATTTGAGGGCTGTCTGAGGGCAAATAGAGATTGTTGGGGGAATGGCATATTTGCCCTGATGAACTGGCCTCCATTGTCCAGATGCACCATTATGAAGACTTGTGTAAACACATGAAATCACCCTGAATCAGCAAGAGGAAAATCTAGTTATCAGTTTGGCAGGAAGATGCTCCCAATCAGGACAACTGGAAGGGACCTGGAAGTTGTCCAGAATGGACACAAAGTCCAGTCAGAATCAGGAGCTGTCCAGATTAGATTTTCCTGATTAAGGCGAATTTTACTGGAGTCATTAGAACAGAGTTTTACAGTGTTTGGCAGCTCCTGGGCTAGCAGGAATCTGCCAATGTAAGGCTGCTTTGCTGACAGTACTGGCGCGGCGTATTTTCTTTCATGGCTGGTGTGAACCTGAACACTGCCAGTGCATTCTGCTTCCATGTCTCCTGTAATTTAAAGATAAAGCAAGTTCTTTGTTCCTAAAAGCAGAGAGTTTCTGTTTTGCAAGCTTTGTCATGGGGCTTCCCTACCTCTATTCCCCTCACAATTCCTCTAGCCAAGTTTCCTCTGAAACAAGTGAGAAAGAACCAAGAAGAAAGGTTTCCTGCCTCCTCCCCAACCACAACAGTGAAATCAACACGTAATGTAACACAGATGCTTGAGTTTCTGTAGGCGGCTGCTAGAAGGCACCAGCTAGTGGAAAATAAACATCTAAGGTAGGCCCAACGTAAAGTCAGTCATGGAGTCCAACATTTCTGCCCACTAAACTGTAGGAGTTGAAGGGACAGGGATTCCAATTCAGTCAAATTAGCTTAGTAGTAACTGTCCATAGCAAGCATTTTTCTTTCCATTTTTCATTTACAAACTATCATTGATTTACCTCCCCACCACCACCACCACCACCACAGACAGGAAGACGCTAGAAAGGTGAAATACTTCCCCGAGTTTATATCAGTGGCGTCATCAGAAGAGGATTTGGGGACAGAGTCCTGAGCCCTTGCTCAACAGAATAGCCAGGAAGGATCTCCAAGTATGGGCTGCTTACCACATTTTGAAGTGAAGTAATGCATCCGAAAAGCAGATTGGGGTGGGGTAGCCCACAGTTTAACATTGCCAGGTTTGGATACAGACAGAGGTCACTGTATGGATCTGGCCTTCTAGCACCCACAGTTGTGGGATTCTCCTTTCATTGTGAAGGACAGCACACAATGGAAGGCACGTCTGTGTGGGATCCACTGATAAGGATTAGGGGAATCTGGGTTCAATTACCAGCAGGCTATTTTAAAGCAGCCAATAACATGCCCTGCTGCATCCCAGAGGCTGTGTCATTGAGCAAAAACTCCTCCATCCCTCAACCTGTAATATGCAAGCAGAAGTAATTACATTACAAATACATCTCGTGGAGAACCAACTTAATTGACACAAAGCATAGTGCTTACCTTTCTGAGGTCATCCAGCCCATACTCTATGGATGAAGTCAGGACCTCCAGGGCCTACAGTCAAAACAAAGGAGTGATTAATGCACGCTCTTGGTACTTGATGCTCTCTGTTCTATCAGCAATGATGGCACATGCCTGAACCCATCCTGATTTTCTCGGTCTTTTGCCCTTCAGCTTTCTGTAAAGTTTCTATGGGCAAAATTTGACTTGCACAATTAGACTGCTGCTCGCACGATGGGACTTTGCCTTCCTACCCTCCCCCCTCCAGCACTCGTGCCACAAAAATATGCTTTTCCAAAGTTTCTCCCAGAGGTTTTGATCTATATTGTGTTCTATATCTACTGCCCAGTGTGTAACTGAAGCTTTAACAAGCTCGTCTTTTGTTTCCCATTCTAATAAAAAAATTATACATTTTAGACAGAAGTTTATCCTTATTTTCTAAGAGTTGTTTTTCAGATTGTGAGCTTTGGTCCAGAAATCCATTCTTTCTAATTTAAACATGTCGTATATCTGGTGCTATTGCAACCAAACCGTAACTTGGCTTCTAAAGTTTCCCATTGAATTCAGTTTGGGTCGTCCCCCCACTGTAGAATTCACCAGTTCCCTGTAAATCACCCATTGTCTGTCCATATCAACTCTCTTAATTGTCATTGCTTCAATGGGAGATAGCCATAAAGGTGTTTTTCTTTCCAGCAGATTTTTAGATTTCTCCCAGATTCTATACAGATTCTTCCTAAGGATGTGGTTCATAAAACTCTTGTAGGTTTTAGCCTTCCCATACCAGAGACATGCATGCCAGTCAAATGTTAAGCCGTGACCCTCTAGATCTAAGACATGGGTAGGCAAACTAAGGCCCGGGGGTCAGATGCGGCCCAATCACCTTCTAAATCCAGCCCACGAACGGTCCGGGAATCAGCGTGTTTTTACATGATTAAGTGTCCTTTTATTTAATATGCATCTCTGGGTTATTTGTGGGGCCTGCCTGGTGTTTATACATGAGTAGAATGTGTGCTTTTATTTAAAATGCATCTCTGGGTTATTTGTGGGGCATAGGAATTCATTCCTCCCCCCCCAAAAAAAATAGTCTGGCCCCCCACAAGGTCTGAGGTACAGTGGACCGCCCCCCTGCTGAAAAAGTTTGCTGACCGCTGATCTAAGATGTCTGCATTGTCCAATATAATCAATTCTTTTAACCAACACAAACAAGCTGCCTCATAATACATTTGCAAATCTGGCAGAGCAAAGCTTCCTCTTTCTTTTGTATCTATCATAATTTTATGTTTAATTCTTGGCTTTCCCCCTGCCAGATATGTTTAGAGAGATCTTTTTTCCATTCTTTGAAGTAGCTTAAATTGTTTACAATTGGGATTGATTGGAATAAAAACAGCATCCTAGCCAATATATTCATTTTAATGGCGTGTGTGTGTGTGCGCGCACACACACACACACACACACATGAGTTTGTAGTTCCCTCTTTTCAAAATCCTATTTCCCCACATTTTCTTTTCACCATTGTGGACTCTTCAGTTCACAAAGTTGGCAGGTGCTATTCCCTGCCCCATTTAGGTTCATAATCATCACATTTCTACAGATTAAGAACATTTTAAACCCTTAAACCCTAGAATCTAGGCTTGTCTACTAGAGCTGCTCCCCCTCTGCCCCCATCCTGGATAAAGATAAAGGTACCCCTGCCCGTACGGGCCAGTCTTGACAGACTCTAGGGTTGTGCGCCCATTTCACTCAAAGAGGCCGGGGGCCAGCGCTGTCTGAAGACACTTCCGGGTCACGTGGCCAGCGTGACATTGCTGCTCTGGCGAGCCAGAGCCGCACACGGAAACGCCGTTTACCTTCCCGCTAGTAAGCGGTCCCTATTTATCTACTTGCACTCGAGAGTGCTTTCGAACTGCTAGGTTGGCAGGCGCTGGGACCGAGCAACGGGAGCGCACCCCGCCGCGGGGATTCGAACCGCTGACCTTTTTGATCGGCAAGCCCTAGGCGCTGAGGCTTTAACCCACAGCGCCACCCGCGTCCCGTGGATAGCTGTTACTATATCTCTCCTGGAATTTCTACTGGGCATTAAGGAGTGCGTAGAATGTTCTTCCCAGCCCATGAAACATCCAGCCCTTCTCATGCTGCTGGGTGTGGCTGCTAAAAATTCCAAAGAATGAAAGAAACATCCTAAGCTGTGTGAGAGAGAATAAGAGAAAACATTATAAGGATCAGATGAGTTTAGTGCAGCCAGCAAGAGGACAGTCCAAACTTCCCTGATTAATGTCAACAAACTGCAGTTCATATACTCTCCAACTGTTACCTATTTAATAAATCCAGACTCTACCTTATGTAGAAATTGTTGCTGATGTAATGAAAAAAATGTACCTGATACCTGATTATGGTTTCTATGGCAGATATTCAAAAATCCATAGTTGAGCAATACATCTCTCAGGACCACCAAAATGTCACAAAAGCATGGCAAATAGTATTGTAGAGCTATGGATTTTGGATATTTTTATTGACCAATATAGCAACCAGGGCTTTTTCAGCCAGAACTCACCGGAACTCAGTTCCAGAACCTCTTTTTCCAGAAAAATAGCACTGATTGCAATATTTTCCTTTTTTGGAGGGGGGGGATGGGACAGATTGATGTAACCGAAAAACTGGGGGAGGGCAACATTTTTATGTCTCTTTATTTCTCTCCCCATCTCCAACTGAGCCTAGAGCTTGCCGATCGGAAGGTCGGCGGTTCGAATCCCCACGACAGGGTGAGCTCCCATTGTTCAGTCCCAGCTCCTGCCCACCTAGAAGTTTGAAAGCATGTCAAAGTGCAAGTAGATAAATAGGTACCACTCCGGTGGGAATGTAAATGGTGTTTCTGTGAGCTGCTCTGGTTTCGCCATGCTGGCCACATGACTTGGAAGCTGTACGCCGGCTCCCTCAGCCAATAAAGCGAGATGAACGCCACAACCCCAGAGTCGTCCGCGACTGGACCTAATAGTCAGGGGTCCCTTTCCCTTTATTTTTACATAAAATAACCAAAGCTATTTGAATTTGAATTTGTTTGGGTGGTACAAACTCAGTCTCTAATCATTCACAGCAAGGAATGGCAGAGGGAGGCAGCGAGATGTCAAACACACCATCTACTATGTCCTTTTATGATGACAGGGCTGGAATTCAACCTTCCCTGGAGGCAGCTCCTGACAGAGAAGGTGAGTCACAGGAGTGAGATGCTGCCAATACTGCAGGCATATGTGAAACCTGAACAACGGCTATCTGCTGATTAACACAGAAGGAAATTTTTCCAAATCTTAAGGTTGCCCCTTTCTGCCTATGACAATATATTGATTGGTTTACAATATTTATATACTGCCCTTACTGAAGGAATATTTCCACAGTGGTTGATATAAAACAAGGTTTGAATAATACATCTACAGATCAAAACTGAAACTTTCGACCAGCATGATGGCAGCAATTTCTTTCCCAAAACCAAGAACAGAATTCTGTGAATCTAGATCAGGGCAGGGGACCTGTGACCCTGAAGATGTTGTTGGACTCCCAATTCCAGTCAGACCCAGTCCACATATCCTATGGTCAGGGATGGTGGAGGGCCACAGCTCCATCCACCCTCATCCAAATAAACAGCTTCAGGTCCCTGAATCAGTAAGAGAAAAATGGGGTCTTCCCTGCTTGTTAATGCACAATGGGGAAAAGGTGCAGCCCAAATTATCTGTATTCTACAATCGCTGCACAAGTGAGCCCCTATCCTAAACATTTGTTAAAAATAAAATGTAAAATAGAGAAGGGTTAGCTAAAAAGAGGATGTGCCACACACATGACATTGATGGAAAGAACTGGATTTTGTGGTGCTCATCAGAGACTTTCCTTCATCTCTGCCAGTAAAAAAGCCTCCATTTTATGAGCTTGCTGCTCCATTTTAGGTGCTAAACATAATCTTGAAACTACTGCACTGACTCACAAGTAATTTCATTGCCTTACTTGGCTGCAGTCTGAAATCACTAGGAGATGCACAGATCTGATTCAACAGCTTTTAAATTAAGAAAAACCTAAGTAACAACCCAATTATGTGGAAGCTGCTAATGGTGGTTGATTAAGTCAGCATTCTTGCACAGACACCCAGCCCACATCCTCTCCCAATTTCTAGATCTTCTGCAGTGAAAAGAGACAGGATTTTCAGAGCTCAAAGCACTGGCTCTGTGATACAAGACGGAGATGCTAGAGACAGGGCAATGCAGCAGAGAATGGAGCAAATCCAATACTAAGACACTGATGCTACTCAGCTTTCAAATATCACTACTGTTTTACTAGAACTGAGTCTTAGCACATTCAACCAAGCGACAGCTGCATTATACCAGGGTGGTTGCTGCCCTTTCTGTGGTTTAGAGTAGCCTTGAGATTAAGCACGTATGTGGGGTGCATAATGATTCTTTCCAGGTGAATAGATTGCTATGAGCAGGGCCTCTCTCTCTCTCCATTATCAGCATAATCACTAACATATCTGTTTTACCAGATTGCCATTATAAATATAGCGCATAATAAGCAGAAGTGACTTACTTCAATCATCATCATCTTATGGACGAAAACATGATCCACCTTTGCTTTTTAAAAACAATAGACTGTGTGGGTTACTTTTTATAGAGAAATATATATGTACAGTACCCATGATTTAAAATTGTGTACACTGAATCTGCAAACCGGACCAGCAGTAAAAATCAGACACACAATGGAAAAGGTTGCGGGGAGGACCTATTATTATCTGTCAAGACTTGTGTTGGTAACATTTTTTAATTGATCTGCAAGGGTGACTTAAAAGGTTTGTGTTTCCTCATAAGCACATTAATAATACCATTTACTAATTTTAAGCCATTCTCCATTTACTCACTTCACTGCAAGCCAAGCCTGTAGTAATACAAGTCATACTTACAATGTTGTTGTTGAGGGTGACATTATTGGTGTACAAATACTCAATGACTGCGAGGAACACCTCTGGCTGCACGTGGCTCAGGATCAGTGGGGCTCGTATCTCCTGGGGCTGGCTTAACATTGCATGGAGTGCCTGGCAGCGGGAAGTGAGGAGGCAGCGATGGGCAAAGATTTCCTTCTGCTCTCTGCCTACCAGAAATGTCACATCACTGTGGGAAAACAGGCAATGAGTTTACCATGCACACTTCTCAACACCCTGCCCAGCTACTCTCCCCTTTCTCCAGCTACTCGCCCCATTGAGAACCATCTTGCAGAGTTCAGCTGGCCTGTGTTCAAATAAAATTTGCAGTAGGCCAACAAACTACATGTTCAGCAGCATCCCCCTTTCTCTGATCAGCTGTAGAGCAGCTGGTGCTGAAGCCCTTCCATGCCCACCACTTTTTCATCATAAGCCCTCCTGACTGGGCTATAAGGCCTGTGTGCTGCAAACACCTACCCTCTGCCCACACAAAACCTCTCTCTCAAACTGCTCCTCCCAGCGCCACCCAACCCTCTACCTGTGTCCAGCAATAACTCTTGCTCTCAGCTCTCCTCCTCATGGACTCACCTTCTGCCTGCACCAACTCCCACTCAGGCTCTTGCTTACTTACTCCTACCAGACCCACCCTCTGCTCACATAGTTTTGAGGAGGACCAGGATGTGCTTGAATACATGAAAAAGGTGTCCTGTCTGAAGTCCAAACAGGACAGGGAACACATTTCCCCCCCTCCCAAAGAAAGGACAATCACATTTTTCTAGGGACAAGTGGCAACCCGAGTGCCAGATTTAGTCCTAGAATAAATGAAGCAGTAATAGTAATCCATCAAGCAGAGAGCCTTCTCTTCAGCACTGCATAAACAAAGACAGTCACCATACAGAAAGAATGGAGTAAGAGCTTCCCAGACAGAGGATGTGACATTAACCTCAACAGTTCTCATTTTAGAAATAAAGCATAAAGCACTTGAATGGGGCTTTTAATAGCGCACTTGATTTCCTGCTGTTCCTCCTCAGTTTCAGCAAACTCAGTAAATACACTATCTGGGCTGCATGTATTGTTTCCTGGGGTCGAACTACATGTTACAACAGAAGAGCCCTGCTGGATCAGGCTGAAGGCCCATCAAGTCCATCCTTATGTTCTCTCAGTGGCTAAACAGATGCCCCTGGGGAGTTCACAAGTAGGCCCTGAGAGTAATAGCACCCTCCCCATTTGTGCTCATATTCAGAGGCATGCCACCTCCAGAATCATGGCCGGAAGCCACAGGTAGCCTTATCCTCTATGGATTTGTTTAACCCCCTTTTAAAGCCTCCCATGTTTGTGGCCATTATTATATCCTGTAATACTACAAATTACAGGGGTGGGTGACTCTAATCTGATCCAGAACCAAACCAGGGGGTAAAATCCCCTTACAACTCCACCCCTTCAGTGCTGGGTTTGAGCTGCAGGGGGTAGGGAAGGGGGCACATTCTGGAAATTTGGGTAAAAAATGCACGAATGCAGGCACATCTTTGTAGCTCATGTAATGTACAGACTGGCTTGCTTTTCTCCACCCCAGTGTGACCTGGATGGGACTCTGAAGGGTGGGTGGGCATGGAGCCTGAAGGGGATCAGGAAGCAACAGCATGGCAAAAAAGATGAATAAGTTTAACACATGGCAGTGGCTGCACATGACCAGATCAGCATGAAGTAGAAGTGGAATAATTTGGCAATCTACATGGGCTTAAGTAAAGCAGCCACCTGATGCTTACTTCTGTGTTCCAAGCAGTGTTATGAATTGCCCAATTGTATATGCAAGGGCACCAGAGTTATAGAAAGGGCCTGCTACAGTTGCTTTGAGTCGAAGCACGGATGTAGGAAGATTTCCCTGCCCCATTACAGTACACGGGTATGTAAACCCAGGTAGCCACAGCAGGGCCTGTTCTGTAATTGACTCAGCACTTCACTTCATTTTCCATTACCTTAGCGGCTTTCTCGCTGACCTCTATGTACCAGAAAACTAATCTGCATTTTTGACTCACACCTGTTCGTAAAATGTCAATTCCTCTGAAACAAAACAATCATCTCAGTTGCTAACTACACCAACGCAAACAGCCGCAGTAGCATATTGTAGAAAGTATCAGTTGCTAAATAAGCTGCACTTTCCCTGGGCTTTTCCCAGCCCTGAGCTAGCACCAGTTGAATAATATCATGCCTTGCTGCAGGAGGGCAGGGGGACACCAACACCTGAAAGTAAAAGCAGGGACACACATGTTCCATTGTTGAAGATGGAGTGTAAACTAAATCAATATAAAGTGAAAGTACCACAAAACAGCATCCACTACTGTAGACCAAAGGAGGCAGCCTTCTGTTAAATGTCTTTTTATTAGTGGGAATCATTACGCCTCTAAAGAAGATATTGCACTAGTATAATTTTTGTTATAATGATTGGTGATGATATTGTTATTGTAATAATAATGATACACCATGATGCTATGTGCAACTAATTAAGTCATAGGTGCTATCCATAGGAGGCTGGAATATTCACACAAGCACATTCATGGGCGTAGCCAGGGTTGTTGTGGGGGCAGGCCTTTTGTTAGGGGGCAGAACCCCAGTTTGCTATGTATTTCTATTGATTTTTATTGATTATGGGGGGCAGCTGCCTCCCCCCTTGGCTATGCCCATGAGCACATTCCATTCAGCACTCTTGTTCACAGTGGACATGCTAATGGGGAGGAGAAAATATCATTTTTTTCAATGACAACATAATATAGTTTGACAGCTAGGAAAATGCAGTATTCATTCAGCAATGGCTCTGAATCCCCAAGGAACAAATAGGAATCAACACTGTGTAAAACCAAACAAACCATCTCTCTGGAAAGACTCTCAGTGGAGGAATAAAATAGTCTCCTCACATGCAGTTGGGATAGCTCCTCATCAACACTACTGCAATGTACAAATACAATCTGCTGAAAATCTCCTTGCAAATTTGGGGAACAAAACAAAGTGATGCAGAAATATGATGGATTGAAATTAAGTATGAAAAAATGAGAAACTGATAAAAACTGACATTTCATCTAGAATGTAGAGGCAGGTTCCTCTATATTCAGTAACCACATAATGCAATTCTGTATGGTAAGCCCCTAGAAAAATCGCTTATATCCTGACCAAATTCTTCATGGGAAGAGAATCTTCACTTGTCCCATGCAATCCCCGATTGCTATATCTCTAAATTAGATTTTGTAATAGGAAAATATCCTGTTTATTACAGATGAAAATCATGCAATGTGACCACTGTACCAGTAGCACAATTCGGATAGGGAAAGCATTTAGAAAAACACATCTTGATAGTTCCAAAAAGCAAGGCAACCCACATTGAATAAGGAGGGAAATCTCCACTTCAAATTCTGCTTAAGTATCAGCCATTTCTGATAGCTTGGAGGACAAAAAATGATTATAGGTATTAAGATGAATTAAACGTATGAAGTAATACTAAGAAACTAATTAATGCATTGATCCTCAAACTTTTACTCAACCAGCATTAACAGATTAGGGCATTAGCACAAACTGAAGCTCCAATTTTTCACAGGATTAATGCCCATCTCATGTTGTATGTAATATCAAGTAAGCAATCAAGGAAGTAGGGCTGAGAATCCTTTGAGAGAAGCCTAGCTTCAGTCCTGGGCCCATCATCTGAGGCACAGATGAGGTAACATGACATATACACTGAAGCTCAATTTGATCAATAAAACAGGTGAAAGCAGCTAATTGTTTCAAAATGTTGTTGTCCATGTAGCACAGTGATGGCCAAACTTGGCCCTCCAGTTGTTTTGGGACTACAATTCCCATCATCCCTGACCACTGGTCCTGTTAGCTAAGGATGATGGGAGTTGTAGTCTCAAAAGAGCTGGAGGGCCAAGTTTGGCCATCACTGATGTAGCACCTCTAAACATAGATCGGGAGCGGGTTGTGAAGGGCCAATCATCACTGTCGGGAAATGGGAGTGTGCTCAGGCACTGCATAACAGGAATCAAGAGATAACAGGCTCTTCGTGCAGTTAAGAGCTATTACTGTACATGGAACCTTTTTAAGTACCAAGTTCCCGGTAAGTAGTACTTCACTCAAGAGGGTAACATCTTTGGAGAGGATGCTTATGATGCATCTCTTCAATAACTATTACCTAACAAGTATCAGTATTAACACAGAAAATCCAGTGGATGTTAACCAGCAAAGGCATTCTTGGTACAGGGGGCTGAAGCCCTGAGTCTTTTGTACGGGCCCCCATATCTCCTGTCCTTTTGTGCAGGGTCCGCCTTTTTAAAATGCAGGATGTGCATCTAAGTGCAGTGATGGTTAGACCTGAGCCACCTACCAGCTTCATTTGTCTAAAGGTACCCTATAATATTCATGCAAGGTTGTTGCTGATCTGTTTCGTGACCCTTTAAGTACCTAGCAACACTATTGTTAATCAGAGTGGTCAGCAGGACATGCAGCATGTTGCCAAAATAATCCCACATTTGTTGAAAGCAAGATGTTGGTGTGGACAGCCCACTGGCCTGGCCTGTAAATTGTGCTCAAGGCTACACCAGTGTTTCCCCCCCTTGTTTATGAAAAATAGATGCTGGTGTTATACGGAAGGCAAAGCTGTGACTCAGAAAGAGGCAGATAACAAGGTGTAAAGACCCAATGTGGAGAGCTATGGTGCCATGATGGGGATCCTAGCGTGGACAGGGCCCTTACCTTGGGCAGCGCAATGGATGAAAGGTAGGAATCTGCCACTCCATACATCCCCAGCCCCTTGTAGGATTGCTCTGCTCTGCCCATCAATTGAACCAGTTTTGTCAACCTGGCACCTTCCAGTTGTTCTGAAGTGCAAGCAGGCTGGGGGTGATAGGAGTTGATGGTCAAAACATCTAGAGGGCATCAAACTGGTGAAGTAAAGGCTGAATTGTATGATATTTTGGGTAGCCAAAGCATTCCCAACTGACACAATAATGCACAGCCAATCACTCATGCTGTGCTTCTGGTATATATGGTTTCACCTTTACTATTATCTCCACATCTAAAACAACAACAGAAAAGTTCATAGGAACAGCTGACCCATGCCTTAATAACATATTTTGTATTCTAATCTGCTTATTTATTTCACACACAAAATATACCACTTGATTGTAGAAAACAACAACATCAGAGCAGTTTACAAAAAGATAAAGCAATAGAGTTACAGTATCACTAAAAAAATTACAACTGTGATTTAAAAACAAACTGTTCCAACTCCCCTCCCCAATAATGCATACAAAAAAATATTTCATCAGATTATTTGCACCTGGGTGAGAGTATAATTTTCCTTTCTTTGATAATTTTAAAACCTTTTTCAGATATCCCCTCCCACTCTTCATGATCCCTAAAAGCAGAGGATCCAAGATAACACCATCATATGTGGTATCATTCACCACAGTATTTCTGTACTGCTTACAAACATGTAATACTTCCCTGACAATCATGAGCCAAATCTGCAAGAGAGATTGGCAGATAGTGGAGCAGGATGGGATCTGTTTCTACTCTTTACAGTGACCCAGTATTATGAATCTTCCCAGCTCAACAGCCTGGCAGAGCTAACTTAAAACCTGCTCTCCAGTTTACCTCCCTGTTGCGGCCTTCACTCCCGGCTCCACCTTGATCCCCAGGCTCTCTTAGCTGGGTCTTCCAGCTGGCTCACCTGAACTGTGGGTTGTTGATGAGAGTCCTGAGGGCAGCAGCAAAGGCAGCTGAATCCCCTAGCAGGACAGCTGAGCAAGGAGAGGCCATAGTTAGGGAATGGGCTCCGGATCAGGATCAGGACCAGGCCTAGGAGAGCAGGGCAGCAGGCACGCTCAGGGGCTCAGCGGGGGCTTCCTTGGCCTGGCTGTCTGTGATAAAGATATAGCTGAGAGAAGTCACGGCTGGCTGGGCGCTCAGCTGCAAGGCAGGAATGCAGAGAAAGGCCAGAAAAGGGGGGAGCAACATAGCTCATTGCCAGGCAACAGCAGCTGCCCAGGCCCTAAAATCCAGCTGCTCTGGGAGGGACCGCAGAAATCCTGAAGGGAAAGGCTTTTGTAAAAAGAGGGAGCAACACGCCAAAACAGGCTGGAGAATGTGGAAAAATGAGAGGGCGGGGGTTAAATAAAAAAGGAAAGGGGGATAGACTCATTCCAGGGGCTGTCTTAAGCAAGCAAACTGTGTGTCGGGGAAACTGCCTGCATGGGGTTTTTTTTTGGGGGGGGGGTCAGAACTGGCTCAAACTTGGCAGGAGCTCATCCTTGGCATGGGGAGGTCACAGGACTGCCAGCTCCTCTGTCAGCGAAATGAAAATGACACATCTCTGCATCTGGTATCCTCGGTGTTTCTGCTTTGCCACAGAGTTGCTAAGGTCTTTTGCATAATTTCCTGAAGGCATATAGAAATGATTGCTTCATTGTCGCAGAATGCATGTGTGTGTGCACATGTGACAAAAAGAGAGATTGTGATGTGTTGAGGTCATATGACATCCACGTATAACAGACTCCAGCACTATCGTTCTGTCAATAGTAGCTCAGGCCAATGCAGAGGTGTAGATTGGGTGGGGGAAGGTGAGAGGAAATGTTTAGGATCATAGCAACATCCTTAAGAACATATACCTGGCCTGGCACTCAAATTTTTCAAAGGCCTTTGACACTGAACATCCTGCCTGCTCTCAAAGGGCCAATTCTTAAATTACGGTACCTAATTGGTGTGGTTACTGTTTCTTTGGTTCCCTCCAGGCCAATGTTTTATTGTGGGCATATTTCACAACATGTGAATTAGTGTCAGAGGTTGTTGTTGTTGTTGTTGTTGTTGTTGCTATTTTATTTATACCCCACCCATCTGGCTGGGTTTCCCCAGCCACTCTTTATTATTCCTCTTTATTAGCTCTGCAATACTTTATTAGTTCTGCAATACTTTCCCAGTGCTACTATATTATTGCTATCCAGAGGGCCTATAGCACAGTAAAAATGGGACAACAAACCCAGAACATCTGCAGGAAGTTACAGAATGTGCACTGATTGGAAATGAAGCAGTATGACCACCCCAAAACTTTTGCCGCCGTGAATAGCATTGAAAGCAGAATCATGTGAAAGCAGAATCACCCTGAAAGCATCATAATGAGGGTGCAATAAAATGGACGTCCTTAATTATTCAGTCCCACAGCTGAAGTAACGTCTGAAGCAGGGATACCACTTGGGAGGAGGGGCAGATGACATCATAACTCCCCATATCCATGCCACAGTGCTATCTGGCCCCAAGGAGAGGTGAAACTAGCAGTGACATGGGGAAAGGGTCATATTATCTGACACACACTTCTACATACACAGGCGACTAGTTTCAGCATCACCAGACTAGTGTGAGAAGTTAAATAAAACATAAGAAGTGGCCCTAGGTAACAGCCCCTGTCACTTTTAGGAGGTAGCTCCCATTTGGACTTTGTGCCTGTGATGCGAATGATATACTGCTAACACCTACTCCCTCAGGCTTTCATTCAAAGCCAAATACTGCCTTAAACTAACTGGCCTGGCTAATGGTCTGAAGTGCCAGTCCATTGTATCTGTTAAGGCACTTTTCAATGGGCAGGGGTTATGTAGTTCCATCAATGAAGCTAGGTTGGTCTGTTTGTGGATGGGAGCCTTATCAGGAAAGTCATATTAAAAGTGCAGGAGCCTGGCTCAATTTCTGAAACAGTCACTGGGCAACCCCACTTGTAAGTAACCTAAACCTATCCTTAGCTGAGGAGCTGCCCTACATAGGTTTCATGCTGATGAAATAATATCTTTGGGAGACTGTCGGTCTCCACAAGGCCTTCTGGGGCTGAAGGCTCTTTAATCAAATCCTTAAGGTTTACTGCCCAAGGTACTAAAGCCTAGTTAATGTCTTAAGTGAGATGTACAAGTTGCATTTGCGTGTTGCTGTGTGCGCCAGAGATACATCAGGGACCTGTTTGGTTTTCCCAGGCCTGCAACTCCGCCACCCTAGAATTTATGAAGCTGTCATCTGACATGTGCAACAGCTGTCTCAAATGTACACCCCTCAGCTTTACTGCAAAGGGGACAAGACTTACATTTTCAAATCAGATGGAAGCTGGTTTGAGGGAAATACAGTGGTACCTCGGGTTAAGTACTTAATTCGTTCCGGAGGTCTGTACTTAACCTGAAACTGTTCTTAACCACTGTAGCTAATGGGGCCTCGCACTGCAGCCACGCCGCCGGAGCACAATTTCTGTTCTCATCCTGAAGCAAAGTTCTTAACCTGAAGCACTATTTCTGGGTTAGCGGGTTAGTCTGTAACCTGAAGCATATGTAACCCAAGGTACCACTGTAACAGCAAACAGCAGTATTTCTCAAGAAACGACATGACATATAGGAATTGTGGCGAATGTCATGTATCCCCGGCTTTGAACACCAGTGGTGAGAGTCCACTGGAACCAGAGTGAGCGGTAATGTGTACGCAGACTAAGTTAAAAACTGCTCTCTCCTATCCCCAGAACAAAGTGTGCAATACACTTCCAATTGTATAGCTCTCTGCCTGGCAATTAAGTGCTATTCATCTCAAAATTGTTTTATTATGCAGGTAAAGAAAGCAGTCAGTCAGAAATCACCTGACCGCAGCTGGACCCCCGCATCGCTATATTTCCTCTAAAAAGAGATACGTGGAAAATGCCTTTTGACTTCTACTTAAATGTCAGATTTGACCTGGCATCAGCGAACACCTTTAGCTGGACAATAGATCAGACCTGACTGTTTGCAGGAAGTGGATGGCAAGTGCTTGGATGAAGGGTAACCAAAGCTATCACTGGAACTGATGGAGCCACAGGGGAGCTGCAACCACGGCAACCTGATAACATAAGAATAGGTTCGACATTTGATCATAGCCAACTGTATACTTAATGGCACATTCTTCATGTATATGTGTAAATAATAAAACCATGATGGGCTTCTTCCTTCTGGGGAAATGCACTTCAGATAGAGTTTCACCAGTGAAGGAGCAGACAGGACTGAGCACCCCTTCCCCCTGCTATTTATTTGCTCCAAATCACCCCTTCCTGGTGCTGCTTTGCAGTTAAGCAATAGGGCCTGTCACGGTTTCATTACATGCATTCATGTGCAGCTGGTAGCTAGATCATAAGGCTCTGTTGATGGCATCTCAACAAATTTAATCCGGCTTTGAGTAGCTTTAGTCAGCCAATGTACTTTTCTATTTTATTTTGGAATGTGTGTATGTGTCAGAGTGGCAATCTATGCATCATAAGAAAAGGAGACACAGATTTGCACAATATTTGCAGTGCTAATTTATATGCATGGATGCATTTTTTTTAAAAAAACCCCAGTAATTTTCTTTATATTTAAAAGAAAATACATCTCACCAACTGTGTGGCCTATGTGCCTATTTTTCACTGCTATCCCTTGTTATGGTTCCTTATCTTTAAACCAAATTTGGCTCAGGTAGCCCTTGAAATAGAGGACTGTACTCTGCCAGCCCTTCAAATGGAGGAATGTCCCCTTTATGGTAGGACACATGGGCATCCATGTTGGGGTGTCTATGTGTGTGTGTGTGTGTGTGTGTTTGTGTGTGCAGATATGCCTATAATTAATATTATCTAATAAATAATACATTGGTACCTTGGGTTACAGACGCTTCAGGTTACAGACTCTGCTAACCCAGAAATAGTACCTCGGATTAAGAACTTTTCTTCAGCATGAGAACAGAAATCGTGCTTCTGCGGCAGCACAGCAGCAGCGGGAGGCCCCATTAACTAAAGTGTTGCTTCAGGTAAAGAACAGTTTCAGGCTAAGAACGGACCTCCAGAACAAGTTAAGTTCTTAACCCGAGGTACTACTGTATTTGACTAACCAAATAGTAGGAACTATTTCTGGAATACAAGGTACTCAGTAGGTTTTTTTAAGAGCCATGCTGTTCTGGAACCAGTAACAAACCTTGTAAAATAAACATATTATTATTAAGTTTCTTCTTTCCTTTCCATTAGGCACACTAAGGAAAAGGAAAGCAAATAAATGAAATCCAGTTGTTTCAAATGGCAATTCCAAAATAAGCCCATTGTGAGGCGCTGTTTTGTCTACATAGCAGGACTTGGGACTACAGTGAGAATGAGGGTCAAACTTTAATTGTGTGGATGAAGCTCATGCAATTCGCAAGTCCATGGGAAGTCTGAGGAGCCTCATAACTGTGTGGTGGGAAGGAAAGAGAGAGTTAAACTGTCTCTGCCATGGTACTGACTTCCCCACCACATCCAGCCTACAAAGATCCTCTGCTCTGAAGCTGATCTTTGCTGTCCATAGGAATCCTCCCTGATTGCCAAAGGTAGGTTCACTTAAAATGCATACAGCAGCTTCAAAGAGGGCACAGTTTTTTCAGGAGTGTGGCAGGAAGAGAAGGAGTTCCTGGGCTCCTCCATAATTTCACATTCATGATTATTCGGTGCTCATGATGCTACCTGGGCAGTCGTACACAATCCCACTTTCAATGCTGTTTGAGGTTTTGAGGTTGTATGGCTTTGTTTCCATTCACTATATATCCTGTGACTTCCTGCTGGTTTACTTTTGTCCTGCTTAAGTCGTGTGCAGCTCCTCCAGACAGCAATAATGGGGTAGCATTGGTGAAGCATCACAGAACAAACCAGCAAAGCAGAATAAACCTGCCACTAATGCATTATCATTGTGTCAAGGACATGTTGAAGAATAAACCTTCAATCAAACACCAGTCTGGAGAGATCTCCTCTCTCTCTCTCCCGAGGTTCCAAGGCTGCTGAAGTTCATGCAGTTAATATCACATCCAGTTTGCACAACAAGCTATATTCAGCTATGAACCATAGACACAAATAGGAAGGGAAAGATGGGGTCAGAATGTATGACCTCATGGAGCCTTGACTGAGAACAGAGCCCCATTAGCTTGGCCTAGCACTTTAGTGGCTACAAGGGACATTAGGCCATAACCAAATATTTCCTCTGCCCCCCCCCCATGAAGCATAGAGGCATTAACTGCCACACACACACACTCTAATCTGTGCAAAAATAATGTGAGTGAGACAGTCTCCACGGAGACCATGTATTTCGGGTGGCAGCCTGCCCAGTCCTCCTGCAATGCCTTTGATGGCTCTCCCCATTGAACTGTCACATTAAACAGCCAATGATTTACCAGGGGAGGGGAGGGAGCTGAATAAGGCAGGGAGGTAGGGGCGAGGGCATTGGCAGGTCCTTGCAACAAGCCTGAGCAAGCTTTAGCAAGATGAAGGGTATTAAACAGTTTCTACAGCCTATCTCTTGACCACGGATGTAGCAGGACTCAACTTCTATCAAGCCCACTGTGTGAGGCTTCGTTGCTTCCAGGTAAGATAGGCCAGACTCAAACATCACTGTGGTCCATCTCTATAAATCACACCTTTTGCTGACTGAGCAAAATATTTCGCTGATGTTTTCAATGATTTTCTCGCATGCTCTGGAACTCGTGTGTGCTGTGCACACAAGATCACATAATGGGAATTAATTACCTGTAATCACATTTTAGTCATCCTTTTTGCTTAATCAGTATCAGGTGAGGTTAAGCATGTGCCTATTTTCCACCTAATGAGTATTTGAAAATGGAGGAGGGAGATTTATACTGTTCTGTTTAGTTAATCTGACCTAAAATGCAAAAGGTTACCAGATGGTTGTGAGAATACTTCCATTACTTTCAGTTGAAAGACCCAGGGCTTTTTTTCAACCAGAACTTGCCCAAATTCAGTTCCAGCACCTGTCAGGTGGGTGCCATTGCCATTATAAGAGAACAAGGGAGGTGTTCATGTGCATTCCGGCACCTCTTTTTCTAGAAAAATATCATTGGCTATGGGAAATCATTCCTTTCTTGTTTTTCTGTGGTTGTTCGAATAAAGGATATGGAAGTCAGTTGAAAAAGTAATAGATCTGTGCTGTTATCATGTAAACATTTCCTTAAAGGATAGGATGCTGTTTCTAATCAAATTAGCCATGTTTTACTTAATTTCCTAACCTGCTCTTTCTCCAAGAGCTTAAGGCACCTACAGTCCTACAAAAATGTTATTATAAATATTCTATGCCAAATAAATCATAGGATTAAATAATAATAAAAATTAAAACTGGGTTTTTAAAAATAGCAAAGAAAGGAAAGGAAATCAAGTCTTAATTTATCCCTACATAGATGTGATCTCTAGTATGCACCCTCACTCCCTTTCAGGCAGTTTGTAGTATGTATTGCTTCCAATCCCAACAGAAAAGAAGTGAAGAAGACTCTGAAATAATTTTGCAGCTGTTCTTTCCACTCTTCCTTCTTGGTTTTAATGTTCCTGACAATGACCCATTTATTCCACTTCCTTTGATGTTGTTTT
This sequence comes from Podarcis tiliguerta, assembly GCF_965153285.1. Classification (NCBI taxonomy): domain Eukaryota; kingdom Metazoa; phylum Chordata; class Lepidosauria; order Squamata; family Lacertidae; genus Podarcis; species Podarcis tiliguerta. The sequence goes on from NC_139539.1 coordinate 50,761,894, forward strand.
TCTTAAGACTCTTGCCTCATAGAATCTGGAGTTACAAACTTATTGGAAAATCTCAGTTTTCATGTGTAAATTTTAAAAGTAACAAAACTACTTCTTAGCCTTTTGAGCTAAAGGTCTATTTCCTGCAACGATTGACTAATTCCTTAGAACTCGACTTGCACCAGTATTCTAGAAAACAGCCAGTTTGGGGATGCAAGTTTCAACCAGAGAAGCAATGGGCAGGACCTGCTTTCAACCCCCGCTTCCTAGAACCACTCTCACCCCTCCCCAACACCTTTTTCCTTGATGGACGGATCCAGCCTCTGAGCCTGGATGAGGTAGACCAGGGAAGGAGTCACGTCCTCTATCCCAAGCGCCATCCCTTTCTTTCATCCATCTGTCCTTTCTTAACATATTTATCCACTGCCCTTTTGCCCAGTAATGTGCCCCCCTCCCAGGGCAGTAAACCAAACAAATCAAGCCTAAATCTCAATAAAAACATGCAAACTTAAAAACAAACCTAAAATAGCAACCAAAAGCATCCAAAAATAACAGAATAAAGTCATGCAATGACATTCTCAGATACATTCTCAGACACATAGACATTTGTACGTTGCTGGTTTTGCCTGGTGTTTGAAGGAGGGAGTCAACATTTTCTTTTTGAGGAATGCTCCTGTAAATAAGGCAGGGACGCGGGTGGCACTGTGGGTTAAACCACAGAGCCTATGGTGTGCCGATCAGAAGGTCAGCGGCTCGAATCCCCGGGACGGGGTGAGCTCCCGTTGCTCTGTCCCAGCTCCTGCCAACCTAGCAGTTCAAAAGCACGCCAAAGTGCAAGTAGATAAAAAGGTACCGCTCCGGCGGGAAGGTAAACGGCGTTTCCATGTGCTGCTCTGGTTCGCCTGAAGCGGCTTAGTCATGCTGGCCACATGACCTGGAAGCTGTACGCCGGCTCCCTCGGCCAATAAAGCGAGATGAACGCCGCAACCCCAGAGTCGGTCACGACTGGACCTAATGGTCAGGGGTCCCTTTACCTTTTACCTGTAAATAAACTTTTGTCCAGATGAACAAAGAAATGGGTTGCTGGGAGTACAGTGGCCCTAGTGAGCAGTAATGTATCAATGTAATTTAGTTTTTCTTTCCCTTGTGTCCCAGGAGTTGATTACCACTTAGGCATGGCAGAGCGGCCTCAGGTACTGTCCCAGGAAACTCTAAACCAGATGATGTCCTCAGAGGGTACAGACTCTGGCCATCCGAAGGCAGGGCCACTCTCTCTCCCCCTGCACACAACAGATATGGCACCCAAGCCACTACTTCGCTTGCAGAGCATCGAAGAAGGGAAAGCCCCCTTTCCACCATCCCGGAGAAGCTCCATCATGAGCGTCCTCAATGCCCCCTTTCCCAGCAGGAGGAACTCGCTGGCTGCTGGGGGAAGGCGGCTCTCCATTGGACCCTGGATGCATTGCGGCCGAGTGAGTTTCTCTGGGCTACCACTCTTTGAGCCCATGCGGGAGACGCACTATGAAAATAGCTACAAGACGAAGCCAGATGAAGGCTGCAAATTTAATGCCTCCCAAGTGCAGCAAGTTCTTGAATCTGTCCTAGCCACCTACCTAGGGGATGCCAAGTATAACCCTGCAAACGGCGGGCAGGTGGCCAAGAACCTGTCAGACCTCATCCGGAACAGAATCAAAGAGCTGATCCCACCTCGCTACAAGCTGGTGTGTAACGTCTTTCTGGGCCAACAGGCCAACCAAGGTCTGCGCATTGCTAGTCAATCCCTCTGGGATGTGGAGAACGACAGTTTTGCATCTGCCACTTTCACTAACTCATCACTCTTTGTTGTGGCCACAGTTCATGGACTCTATTTTGAATGAGTTTGCTTTGCTGATCCTAAAGTTCCCTCTCCCTTACCTGCTGTGACAAGCTAGCAATAAAATAAATGCATAATGTGACTTGGGTAGTTATTACCCATATTTAATTTAAGTTGATATGAAATAGTGGAAGAATTTAATATCCGTAGTATTATTTGTCAGATAAAAATGTATTACAGTACAGTTGTATCTTGGAAGTCGAACGGAATCTGTTCCGGAAGTCCGTTTGACTTCCAAAATGTTCAAAAACCAAATTGCGGCTTCTGATTGGCTGCAGGAGCATTCCATTCAGAAGCTGCGGAAGCCCCACTGGACGTTCGGGTTCCAAAAGAACGTTCGCAAACTGGAACAATCACTTCCAGGTTTGTGGTGTTCAGGAGCCAAAATGTCTGAGTTCCAGGGCATTCAACAACCAAGGTATGACTGTAATATGAAATGGAAGGGTTCTGATGGCTCAGGAGCTATTAGTTTCTTTTAACTTAACTTTAGGCTGCTTATTTACCTACACATAGACTGTACAATATAGAGAGAGTAATATATTCTAGCATCAAACTAATTCCCAAAGACATGAAAGAACCATGAGTGCAGCGAAAATAGCTACCAGCGCAGTTTTGCAAACACTCAAAGGAGTTTACAGAGCATTAAACTACATAGATTCTACAGCAGTTCTCAGGCTTCTGCTTGTGCAAGATGTTGTGTAACCACTTGTGCAAGCAGAAGAACATTGGGAATATTCTCCACAAGTAGAAAGGTATCTTTCTTCATGCACAAGTTTAAAGAGCCTCTATCTGTCTCTCCCTATGACCAAATACAGTTGCTTATGGAAAACATGCATCTACTGCTGATTCAGTACATTTCAGCATCAACTTCATGAGAAAAGCAAGTACAGAAAAGGCATGAAATATTCATAAATACCAATGTATTTCCATCTACTGTATAGTGTGGAGATGACTCAAAGTTAGGACACTGGCTTCAACTGCAACAATCCTGGATCTGGGGGCCTGTATTTGCCATGAATTCTCTGCAAGGTGCTATAAGAAGTTACAGGCTTACCGTAATTTAAACCCATTGCTAGAAGATACCGTTTTTCATGTGGGTGTGCTTTGAACAGTTTGTATCTGTGCAATTATCTGATTGTGCCAGAAAAATAATTCCATCTATCAACCCACTTGCCAGTACAGTGTCTCTCAGATGAATAAGAAGAATCTCCATGAGACTTTTTTCCCCTATTGGTAGGTATGAGGGTGTGGAGAGGAGATGGAATAGACTGACTCCATGACCTCAGTAGGCTCTAACATCTTAAGCCATCTTAATAAGCTTTTCACATAAACTATGCTGCAGCCAACATTCAGAAAAAGTCTCAGTGCTGATTAAGAATGTCAACTTTCTTCACCCTGATAAACATTTGACAAATCAACACACAGCAAACAAAGGCTACAATCCCATGCACACCTAATGGTGAATACATGTACATATGACCAAGCATTAAATTTAACAAGCCAATCACCACATGTAGGAAGAAGTGTTGGGCTAGGAGCTGGGAGACCAGGGTTCAAATTCCCACTCAGTTATGAAGCTCACTGGATGACTTTGGGCCAGTCACCACCTCTCAGCTTAACTTACCTCACAGGGGTTTTGTGAGGGTAAAATGTGGAGGGGAGGACCATAAATACTGCTTTGAGCTTCTTGGAGGAAAGGTGGGGTAGAAATCAATAAATAAATCCAACAGGGGTCATCTTATGGAGTCTGCCTTTGTTCAGTTGTGCATGGTAATTCAGTTAAATACATGCACATTTTGGCTGTTGCCAGTCTGAGAATGACCTAGGAGAACCCCCTCAGTCCAGTTCAAAAACAGCCAGCTCGCAACCTTACATAGAGCACTCCTGCCCTAAAATAACTCCTTTCCATTTTTTACAACAGCTGCCCCATTTCTGCAGACACCGGATATGCTTCAGTAAGCCTCTGATGGCAACAGCACCAAGAGAAGGGATGTCAGGGCACCAAACAAAGCAGGTGGCTTTGTCTAACGCACACTGTTGCACATGACCTCAACCCAGAGGAAATGCCTTTGCGCACTCATCAAAAATAGTAGTAAAATAAGAGGCTAGAGGTAACAAGGTGACAACAAAAGCAGTCAGCGAAAGGTTGGAAACATACGCCAAGTACCTCCAATAATTCCTAAAGGGGGTTCATTTTGGACAGTTCACTAGAGAAATCCTGCACCTAATATACTGTGATTAGGTGCTGCAAATTGTACTCGTTGACTATCAAAGAACAGCAAAAATCACAAGCAACAACAAGGACACTTTATGTTTGTAGACAGATTTTTTAAAAGAGCAACCCACAAACACGACATCTCAGCTCAGCATTTCATTAGCTTAGTCTATGCAATGTCTAAATAAGTTCTCACAAGTAGGAACATCTCAGCCACTTTCAAACAGCTGCAAGAGATTTCCGTACTGGACATAACTTCATGCTTGAACCAGCCTCCAGCCATGTTGCCTGTGTACAGGGAAGTCCCCAGTGTTCATGCTCTGCCTAGACCAAAATAGCCTTTGCTTCTGTTACTCATGTGCTTTGGTAACCACCCATTTGGATAACCGCCATGCATTGTACGCAGGATGCCTTTGAAAATGTTCCAGAAACTTCAATTGGTCCCGAATAAGCCTGCAAGATTAGATGTTTTGATCATGTTACACCAGTGCTCTCTCATCAGCACTGACTTCCAGTCCATTTCCACTTCCAATTTCCCACCCCGATCTGGCCACAGTGATCCATGCGACGGTCACCTCCAGGCTTGACTACTGTAATTCACTCTACGCAGGGCTGCCTTGAAACTGTTCTACAAACGCCAGCGGGTGCAGAATACTGCAGTGAGGCTCCTCAAGGGGTCCCTGCCATGGGATCATATTCACCCAGTGCTTTACCTGTTGCACTGGCTCCCGGTGGAGTATGGGGTCAGGTTCAAGGTGCTGGTTTTGACCTTTAAAGCCCTTTGTGGCTTAGGGCCCTAGTATTTACAGGACCGCCTCTCCTAGTATGCCCCGCAGAGGACCTTAAGGTCCATGAATAACCATAGTTTAGAGGTCCCGGGCCCTAAGGAAGTTAGATTATCCTCCACCAGGGCCAGGGCCTTTTCAGTGATGGCTCTGACCTGGTGGAATGCTCTGTCCCATGAGACTAGGGCCCTTCAGGATTTAACCTCCTTCCGTCGGGCCTCTAAGACAGCTATTTCACCTGGCCTTTAATTTGAATTCAGCCTGACTTTTATTTACCTTCTCTTCCCTCCCCCTCCCCCCTTTTATGAAGATTATGTGCTCTGAGACCCCACAGCTAATTCTCCCCTGGCCTCCTCGCTGGCCCAAGTAGGACTAATTCAGCCAGCTAGCCCTGGTGACTAATGCTTATTAGATGGATTTCCCCCAAACTGATTTCTGAACTTTGAATTTTATTGTTATTCATGTTTTGATACTGTATTTTACGCTGCTTCTACAATTAAGTGTTTTAAATTTCTTGTTAGCTGCCCTGAGCTGGGTTTTCTGAACCAGGAAGGGCGGGGTATAAATAAAAAAGTATTATTATTAATTCCCAATTCTGTTTTTGATCTTTAAATCCCACTCAATGGCTTCCTCCCAGTCTTTGAGATGAAGTTCAGAGATCCCTTTCCAGGTGACCCCAACAAGTGCAGTAGACAGTTATTGGGAAGAGGGGGTTTCTGGAAGTGGGATCCTAACTGTGCAATGCCCAGCAATGCACCTTCTTTGATTTCTCTAGCACCAGGTGAATTTTGTTCCCCAAACTAAGTATATAAAAGAATCTTTTTGCTGCTGCTTGAGCGGAAAGTTGTTTTTTATTATCTGCAGCTAATGTTGTATTGCTAGCTAGCACATGATGTATGTCTACTGTCTATGTAGGTGCACAGGTTTCCTCTGAGGACATGCTAATATATGGAGCAGCTTTCCATAGCATGAATATGTTATAGTAGTCTAGACCAAGGAAACATTGATACAGCTTTTTATTTGCCTCGCCGGCAGCCCCAATGGAACTCCTAACCACCAATGAGACACTTACAAAGTAACCATTGTTCTTTTGCTTTTAAATAAAAATGAGTTTTATTGTAATCAAGACAGCTGGGTTTTTGGAGACATGGTGTGCAATGATTGACAAGACACAGGTGCAAAATAAATAGCTCATAAATACATAAATAAATCTTAGGATGTTCACACCATTTAGGCTCCATAGCTGGACAAATAGTCTTGTCAAGTTCAAAACATTAAACTGGCAGCTTCCAACGAAGCCGTTCAAGTCTGTACCATGGCGATTTACAGAATCCCTCGGCTGCATCTTGGAATGAAAACAGCTGAGAAAATGAGGCAAACAGGGTGTTTCACAGTCTCAGCACAAAAAAAAGAAGAAAAATCCCATTTGCCTAATTAGTGTAACAGTTCCATTACCCAACATGTACCTTTGCAGCCTTCGAGTGCTTAGCAGCAGCAGCACTAGGTGTTTGAATTAACCCTGATTTCAGGCTGAAGATTCAGCTATCCTACCTCTGTTCCTCCCAAATTAAAGAGTTGTAGCAGTTCTTCCCTACCAATTCCAGAAGGCAGCCAGCTGGCTCTTCAGCTAACTACAGTCCCCCAAGGATTGTGGTAGTTCTATCACAGCTAAAGCAGGGAAGCAGTTTGTCTGATCTTGTGCCTCTGCAGCATCCGTTTCTGCTGCCCTTCTTAGCAGAGCAGCCACACCCAATTCACAGATTTCTTGTTTGGTCCATGAGTCAGAACCAGCCAAGGATTAGGCAAGTAATGCAACTCTGAGCAAAAAAAAAGAAGAAGAGAAAACTGCATTCCACGGGAAGGCAGCGGTAGTGTTGCAAGAGGCTGAAATGGCTCACAACAGAAATCACTTGATTGAGCCTGAATACATGAACTGGACTCACAGCCCTTTAACCCTTCAGACTCTGAGATGCCAAGATCCAACAGCAGATTTGGCATTAGGCACTGGACAAAACTCAGAAAACTTTGCTATTACCCTCACTACTTGTTTCCCATGGAGTGTATGGATCACAGATTCTCCCCTCCCCATGAACAAGCCAATGTGCATAACCATCTGTGCAAAGGCCACACAGGAGTAAAGGCAGTTATCTCTACTCCTCCTCTCCAATGTGGACTGGAGCAGTCATGTCAAAGCAAGTGAAAAAAAATCCCGTTTCTTTAACAATAATAAAAAGTCATTAGGTGGCTAGCATCCCAGAAGTTGATGGATTCCGAAGAAGGGTTTGGCCCAATCGGAATGCAGTTTGGGTTTTGAAGTTTTCCCTTGTAGAAAGGCATGTGACTAAGAAGAATTCTGATGTCTCAAGCGTTGCCTTCTCCTGCACCGTTAACATCAAAGCTCTTGGAAGAACAGAAAGGGCCAAGGATACCAGGTGTCCACCCTGTAGCCTTATGCATCCACTCGCTGTTGAAGCAGCTTAAGGATGTATTTGAGCCTACGCTGGAGCTCCGGTGAACAGCCAAGTTCTGCAATGCTGCTGAGCTTGTAGGTGTAGGAATTCCTGTCACGGTTTATGTAGGTGAGGAGGCAGGTGTGGTCAGGTTTGCTGAAGATCACCTTGGTATGATCATTGTAGAAGTTCACCTGGAATAAAGGAGATGGACCACAACAGACATTTAATACTTGTGCCTTTCTCGGTAGCATTTCCTACCCTTTGGGACTCCCAACTCAATTGGGTTTAGCCATCAACCACAGCCTGAACCTAGGCATCTGCTAGCATAGCCTTAATATGGAGGGTAGTTTTATGCCCCCACCACAGACATCTCCATCTAAGTGGAAACAAAGGGCAAACTGCTGAAGGGATAGGAATCCAGATTTAGAAAAAGGCCTATGGGAATCAGATCTGTTTTAGTATTTGTAGAGGTGCTTTAAAATGTGTTAGAATTCTTAATTTCAATACACCAGCTGCTACTCAAAAATAGCAGAGTAGGCATAACAAACTGAATGTGCTCTACAAAGCAGATAGCTCAGCATCTACTTTCAGCTTAGCATCCACATTCTCAGAAGCACTCCACAGAAAGCTTCTTTTCCAAAGCAAAAGGCAACACTTCAGATTATACCCCACACAATATTTATAGCAACTGAGCTAAGGTGTGGATATGAAACGCCAGCATACGTAGGACACAGGGACTACGTAATCTGCTAAAAAGACTTGGTGCCATTATTACCTGAAAGGTTCCATTGCTAAAAAGCATCAATAAGGCTTGATTAGTCTTCACCCATTGTAGAAGCAACAGTGGAACCTGTCCAGTCTCATCTATGCTGGGTAAGTCTCCTCCCTGGGATTTTTTGGAGGGGGGGGGAGTGGAGAGAAGGGAAGAAAAAAGAGAAATTAGAGAATCATTGACACCACATGACTGGCTTAGTCCTAGCAGTTGTTTTTCTGTATAACTTTATCCCTGACACTACTGCCAAGCCAAAGGGGAAGGTAAGTATTGGCCAAATTCAAGGAACATGAATTAGCACATCCGTTTAATGGATCATCTCTGTTTGGGAAAGGAAGTCCTACTCGATCCAGTTGAGTACTCAGTTGAGTACATGAAGTAATCATAAAGATGTGAGCAGGCATGGCAAGGCAACTAGGAGTGCAGAATCTGGCAGTAAAGAGCCCACCAAATGCATGCTTTGGTGTTTGGAGCCACGAACCAAAGTTTGGCCAATATGATGAAAGTTTCAGTGCTTTCAGGTGTATCCCACAAGACCTTCAAGGGAGGCTCTTCCTATGAACCTTGAGTATGGTCAAACATACTTGAGAGCAAGGGGGGATTGTTCTCTGCTAAAACGCAACTCGTGTTTTCGGCATCGAGCTGAGGCGTCAGCAAGCCAATGCAACTAACTCTGTACACACATACCAACTACTCCAAGCCAGGCAGCTGCTCACCTTCATTAGATGCTGTTCCATATATGAGGCAAAGTACTGCAGGACACCCATCTGCCCCTGCAGCTGCTCAGGGACAGCTGAAGCCGGGAAGGAGAAATGCTTGCTGTTTGTCAGGTTGTAATGCACTTTCCTGAAGGGAAAGAGAATGCAGTTAGCTGCAGTAGCCAGATTGTAGTCATAAAACTTTAGCTTCAGTTTATGAAAGTGGTCTATCTGCTATGCTCCAAAAAAACCAAACCCTTAAAGGATGTCTGTTCCTTATTGAATCAGACCTTTTGCATCATCCCAAGACAAACCCCCCATGTGGGTAAACACAGACTGTCCCCACCGCCATAAGATCATAAACATAGGGCCTGATTCAACTAAGTGCATTCAACTAGCTGGAACCAGTGCAAGGGTGCCTGCTATTGCAAACTGGGCTTGCCCTCCTCTCTTCCTCCAGCTACTTGCGGGCGGGGGTTGGTAGAACCCCCAGAACACACAGGGAGAAGGGAGGTCTTTCTGCCTGGCAAGCAGAAATGCTCACACTAAAAGAATGCTTGCTTTAGCACAATGTTCAACTTCTCCCACAATCTAGTCCCCTAGCCTTGCTCCAAGCAGGGGAAGCCCCTTCTCTCATGCTTGTGGGTTACCCAAGAATTTGATCCATACAGTATCTTGCAGTTCCCCTCACCACACCAGAAGGTGGCTAAGTAGGACCTGAACCCTAGTCAAGGTAAGCCATGACTACACTTCTACACTTCCCAACCTCAACACCCTCCAGGAAGTCCGTTTCTTCCACTCACTTCCAGTTGGCAGAAAGGGCCATATGAGTTCCATCATTGAAGAGGACACCAATGCTGTGGTTGGAGAGCTGATAGCCGAAACCATACTTGTTGGAATAGTCCACCCACTTGCTCACCCAGACAAAGTGCTCATGGCAGGCCAGGGAAGCAGGATTCCTCTCAGCTGGACAGGGAAGAAAGGTACTCATTAAATAAAGCTAATAGGTTCAAACCTATTTCAAAAGTGGTACTGAAATGAGGTTGAAAGAGAAGAGGTCATGCTTGGGATAGGAACAGAATCAGTCTCAACTTTCCTACCCCCAGATGTTGCAAACTAATCACTGGATTACCATTTATCTAGATAAATAGGTAGATGGACACACACCCCACCCCTTAGTTTCTGCATTCCATCAGGATGCTACCTAAAAGGAGGTGGCCCTTATTCTGGATGACGACAAATATCAGGTAACCGAGACCCAGGGAGCCTGATGTTAAAAGCCTCTTTAGCAGGCTAGAGGAACTAGGGCTGCACCTCTCCTGCTTCTCCCCCCTAATATCAACATCCAAGACAACAGTTCTTCCATTTGTCTCTAACCATCCCAGGGATTGTGATACTCCCTGAAGCTTAAGTTACCTGGTGGCATGACAGATAGACAGTTCTTCAGAAGACCAATGGCTGATTCAATGACAGATGATGCTGTGACACAGTCTTCAAATACTAGTGGGGTGGGGGAAAGAGGGGAAGAAGATAGTTAAGTTTTTACAAAATCAGCTTACATGGGCCAAGCTCAAGAGATTTTCTGCTCCTGAAGGTCAAAATTCAAACGGGAGTGGGAAGAGAAAGGCTAAAGAACCTGTTGACCCCTTGCCCCCCTGTTGCTCGATTACAACTCTCATCATCTCCAACCACTGGCTATGCAGTCTAGGGCTGAAGGAAACTGGGGCCCAACAACCTCTGCAGGGCCACAGTTTCGCATCCTCAAATTAAGCCACTTCTAACATTAAGACCTACAGGACCCAGCCAAAAGACCATCGAACCCAGAATAGAATTCATTATCTAACCATGGGCAGAAATGAATTTTTTTCAGAAACAATGGAGGATGTGACAGCAATGGCCCTCCCCAATTGTCTCCAGTATCCAGAGTTACCCCGCCTCTAAGAATGGATTTGTTGTTCAGTTTCGATGACTGATAGGCATTGTGAGACTGAACCTGCCAGTCAGTCTGCTCAAGACTTAAACTGCTTGTTGGCCCTACTGTCCACGATGAAGTGCTTCTCTGCTTTGCTCTTGAAGGGCCCTCTACCACCCTGGGACTAGTCCTGACAGACAGCAGATTTCATCTGACCAAAATACACTGTTAAGGAGGAACTGCTAATTGAGACATTGCCACTTCTCACCTTCACAGCTGCTGCTAGCCATCGTCCCACGAATGGACCTGGAGATGGATTTCTGTGAGCCTTCCTCTGCTACCGTATCTACTGGGCTAGAGCCAGGACTCTGACCATTCAAAGGAGTGACCTAAGGAGACAGAAAGTCTGATCAGCACATAGCAGGGCAACTTCCTTGTTTCTCTTTCCTTCCTCTGAAAGCCACAACTGAACAGCCAAGTTCCTGCAGTTAGTTTACCTCATTCCCTTCGACAGTTTTGTGGCTCAGTTGCCTACAGATGGAGGTCTTCACAAGGCCTGTTACCAGCTTGGAGATATCATCTCTCTCTTCTGAAGGAGCCTTCTTAACTAAAGTAAAAAGAATATGAGTTAATAAGATCCTAACACAAAGTCAAGAGGACAGGGCTGCAGATATTGCTTAAAGTAGACTCTGTCAAGTACATACATTAGGCGTTAGGGACTGACATGGGAATTCTAGGGGTTGTTCTGGCTTGGCCACTTGGCTTGGTGGCAAGCCTCCTTTCTCCATATTCTTCTATTCTATGCATCAGGGGGTGAAGGGCTGCAGTGTCTAGAGTTTATTGCCAATCCTACTATCTCCCAGTTTCCCAATCCAGCGGATGAAGCATCAAGGGAAAACTAGTGGCTACCTCCACGCAGGACCACATGTTGCTATTGACCTCATGCCTTGCTTGTGTGCTTCCCAAAGGCATATTGTGGCCTTGGCAGGAACGTGCAACTTACCTTTTGACTTTCTTTTCCCAAAGAGAGTCTTTGTGACCTTTACAAACAGGCTCCTGGCAGGGTTGGGGGGGTTCAGTTCTGGCACCATCACACAGCTGCTGGGCGGGAGCTTATCAGGCGTGTATCCCTTGAAAGTTGAGGACACTAATTAGCGAAGCTGAGCTATGCATCAGAACAGACTGTACACAATATACTGGACCAATGCCAGCTTCTTCAAGGCCCTATTGCCAATTGACAAGATTTGGCCACATTCACAAGTTTTGCAAGTCCTCTAAATCACATGCACCCTTGGAAAGGGTATAATAATAACAACCAGGCAGCATAGAGCAAAGGTAATCTGAGGATTGTTAAGCAATAATTAGAAGCAGGATGTAATTATCTAAATTGCAATCCAGGCAGGATCCCAGGAGCTAACAGCCATATTAATAGAACACTGCCATTCCAATAATGGTGGTGGCCCAGTCATAGACTCCATATGAATAGGAAGAGGTTATCACCCCAAGAAAGAGACATTGCCACTTCTCACCTTACAGCATGTTGTGTAGCCTAGCTTACTACCTTGGCAGTGACATCGCTAGAACACACACACACACACAAACAAACAAACAAACACACAAGATTGCTGCTCACTTTGGTGAAGAACTCATGGTCCAAGATCTCCTCCAGCGTGAAGCGGTCCTGGGGGTTGCGTTTCAAGATGCCAACAAGCAGGTTCTTGGCTGGTAGGGAAAGGAAGGCTGGGAGCGTGTATGTGACATGCTTGATGCACTTGTAGGTCTCCTTGAGGTCAGAAGTCTCAAATGGGGGGGTCCCACACAGCAACGTGTACCTGAGGGGTGGGGAGAAGAAAGGTGGCAAGTGGTGAATTCACTCAGTGCTGAGGAGACTCAAGAATAGTTCTGGCCTAGCAGCCTGCCCTTGGCAGCCTCCATGAGCACATGACTCAGCAATAACTCTGGAGGAAGTCTGACAGGCGGCAACACCCAGTTAAGTGCTCCCTGTAATGAAGCTCATAAGACACTGCTGTTGCTTCAGGTGCTTGCAGACCGGAGGCACATCCGGAGAGCAAGTGACAGCCCTTCCATGTGATCGGAGCTAGCAAGCCAAGCCTTTCTAGAAGAGGGTTTGTGCACAGCTGAAAACTGGGAAAAGGAGAGAAGGAGGGATCTCCCCTTTGCAGTCACCCGGTTCAAGGCTACTCTTCCCTCACCCCCCAGCACTCAAGATAAAAATTTCCATTTACTGCGCTGTGAAAACTTAACAGGAAGCTGTGGCTAACCAGGGCAAAGACAGCTGAAGGCACAAACTATTTTTTAAGACGACACTCCGGAAAGCAGCCGAATAGCACCTGAGCCAAATAGCCAGCCGTGAACCACAGGCCAGCCACTTTTTCCATTTGTTCTAATGAAATTGTCAATAAGATTGTGGAAGATTAGCAGCAGCTTTGTGGTGTTTCGAGTTTCAGCAAATAAACAGATTTGTCCTTAAAATAGACCATCTTATATATGGCCCAGAAATACATTTAAGCAGTCATTTTGGGCAAAGCTTTATGGGTCTAGTTGCAGTCAAGCTATGCTAGCAACATATGCTCAGCATACAAGCATTTATGTAATACTCATGACCGATACTTCCATTGCTCAGAGGATCCAACAGGTGGCTTGAATTCCACACTGCTATCATAGCCAAGAGCACTTAAAATAAATTGGCAAAGCCCTCAGCTTTATCAACCACTGAAAAGCTTCAACCGCTCCTTTCCCTCTTAAGATGCCCTCGGTAAGTGTTTGTGAGCTTCATCTAGTGCAGAACATGGTGCACTACGCTGTCAAGCTGACACAAGCGCTTCAGCATGTGTAAGAAGCAATAGGGAGGCAATAAGCACTTAGCAAGGAGCCCTACAAAGCTGTTTGCGATTTGATCCCAATATACTTGAGCAAACTGATGCCTCATTCCACCAATCTCCAATAACCCCGACTTCAATTACCACCTCTCTGTTTGAGCCCCAGATAGAGGGATATGCAGTGGTGCTCTGTGGCTAACTAACAATTTCCCCCACAAAGCCATCAAGACATTTTTTGAGAAGAGGAATCCTTTGTTTGAAGCAAGGTGTCAACAGCTAGAATTTAGGCTGCTCGGCTGCATGCAGACTCCATGCTTCATGCATTTAATTTCATCGCAGCTTCTCTTTAGGGTTCCTGCATTTGCCGCCCACTCCAAGCTTTTGCTTGTAGCCTATTATTTTTTAGTACCTAATCTTCAACAAGCTTTATGTTGTGCTAGGCAGCCTTTCTCAACCTGTGGGTCCCCAGATGTTGTTGGACTACAACTCCCATCACCCCTAGCTAGCAAGGCCAGAGATTAGGGGTGATGGGAGTTGTAGTCCAACAACATCTGGGGACCCACAGGTTGAGAACCACTGTGCTAGAACATGCTGGCCAAAGAATCCTGCTTCCTCCCATTTAGCTATACAAAAAGAGCTAAAAAGCCAAGAAGTTGCAGCACTGAAACAGGCCTGCAAGAAGCCTTCAGAGGGGGAAAAACATGCTTTGGACTTACATGACACAGCCCAAAGACCACACATCTGACTCCGGCCCGTGCCCTTGTCGCAGGAGCACTTCGGGGGCAAGGTAATTGGGGGTACCACAGATAGTCCTGGAAGCAAACACACACAGGATCATTAGTTGGGCTAAAGCAGGGATTCCTTGCCGTGCCAGCCTACCTTTGATGCAGCAGTACAAAAAGGGAAGTTCTGGCATAGGAAATGCTGCTGCCGGAAGAGTAAAGGGGAAAGGGTATGCCTCAGTGGTAGAGTGCATGCCCTGCATGCAGAACTCTGTCCCAGGCTCACTCCCTTGGCTATCAAGGACAAGTGGTCTGGCTCACGGCAGCTTCGTTTGTGACATCTCAAGATCTTCTACCATAGACCATGCCAAGCCACGCCAACTTCACCGAAGTTTCTACAGAAATACCACTTTCACAACATCCTCTCAGATTCATTTCCTACTGCAAAGATTTAAGCTGAGTAAACATGTACCTGGGGAAAGTTACAACATGCGATTCAATTAACCACAGAACTCTTATTTTAAAAAGGTCTCTTTCCCCCCTTTTTTTAAAGAGTTCTACTGTTAGACATTGGGCATCCTCTTTTGCAATAGTACAGGCTGGATTATAGTTTCTTAACTCGAAGCAAACAGTGAACAAGGTTTATTTTACTACAATAGGATCACAGCTGATCAAGTGGATAACAAAAACCCTGATCTGACAAGATCATTCTGCCAGTTTTCAAGGTTGCAGTTGAGACTCTGACTGGCGCATCTCACTGTAGCCCCTTTTCCAGCCCCCTGGTGCCCCTCCAACATGTGAATGAACCAACCAATACCATACTACTTTGCTGTGTGAGCCTCCCAGTAGCCTGAGTCAAATCTTTCTGACTAGAATCGCAATAATACTGACTCGGCTGTCCCTTGCACCTATACCCACTCACTGCTACCCTGCTGTGTTTAAGAACCCTTCCCCATCCAGAACTCCTTTCTACGCTGTATGCTTGCCCATCGCAGTTACAGCAGCAACCAACACTTTGCATGAGGCAGAAATCCAATATAAGGTTGGGCATTGTTTCTCTCTTCTGTGCAAACATGAGGCTTCTGCCTTAGACAGAACTGCACACACAGTAACTGCTTTGTTCCTTTCACCACCAAGTTCCAGGCTGAAGCAAAGGAGTATTTCAAGTCCAGTGTCCCTGTTGTGCTCCAATTCCCCCTTCCCCAAACGCACACAGCTGCAAAGGAGTGTGTGTGTGGTGGGATAAACAGGCCAAGGAGACACTGTAAGAGAACCTCTTTACTGTGGAGTAAGCTAGGGCAGCATTCGACAATGAAAGAGCATCCGAAAGTGATCCAGGCAACATACAGAACATCAAGCCACCTACTTCTTTCGCTGGTCTGCAGGCTCCAGTCTGGCAGCCAAACCAAAATCTCCAACTTTCAGTTCCATGTTTTCATTGATGAAAAAGTTACCTGCAACAGAAAATAACAGGGCTCTAAATGTCAAACATTGCGCAACTGTCTCAGCAGTTCCTCTGCTAGATACCTAGAAGACAAACTGTGCTTATTCCCCACAGAGCAGGTTTTAATATCTAGAAACCCAGTTTTGTATTTTTAAAATGCAAGTTTCTAAGATACAAGATTAGATGCCGTCTTCTGAAGGTTACTTCAACCTCAACAATACAAATTCGCTCCCAAATGAACAAGAGAGCAGCTGTGTTGCACATACCCAGTTTCAGATCCCGGTGCAGAATGCCCTTAAGGTGGAGGTATTTCAAGGCAGAGATGATCTGTTTGAGGTAATATCGGACCTCTGCCTCCAGAAGGGTGTGCCGGGATTTCCAGATATGTGCCAAAGACTGCAAGAGAAAAGGTTTGGTTAAAGAGATGCTCCTTGCAGACTACTATTAGTCTAAGAATGGCTAGTTGTCCTGGTGTATTGCAGGCAAGAACCAGGGCGGTGTAGTTGTTCCAGTATTAGTATTGGAAGCACCATATTCAAAGGACTCCTCAGCCATGAAGCTCACTGAGCAATGCTAAGCCAACCTCCTCTCAGGTTCAAAATAGTGGTTTGGGCAAGTATTCAAAAACTCTCACACACTTGTCTTCCACTATCAGATTCTCCTCCTTCTCCCATCCTAAACCTCTGAATCCGGCTAGGGATGCGTCTTCATGTTTTATGGCTTCTCTAAAATTAATCTCTTTTCAGGGTCCAATCACAAAGATTCCAAGATGTGCTACAATGTGCCCTTTATACACGAGGCTAGTGATGAGTCCAGGGGGATTTACTAGACCTCTCCCAACAGTTATTCCAAAATGGATGTGAAGACTGCAGATTTAATCATGCAAGGCTTACAAGCAAGCCGAATGAAGATAAACGAACTCTATTAAACATTAAGAAATGCAACTGAAGTGCACCAAGAAAAGCCTCTAGACAGCAATAACCAGTTCTGTTTTAGCAAAATGAAGTTCCTGTGTGAAATCCTGGATCCAATCCCAATTCCTTCTATACAAGCACTATTCCAACAAGTAATCCTTGCAGGGCAGTTTTATATCAAGTTTGATCTATCCCAGAGCAGCCAAAGCCATTAAGATGCCAGTGGCTGACTTACTGTGTTTACAGGGGTTTGAACTGCAAACAGAGAACAAGCAGCTAAAATAGCATGACGGTTATGCATGGCAGCTGCAGCTTCCATGCCAAGGGCACCTGTATGACAGATTCTTATGCAAGCATTTGTGGCGCTGTATCATGCAAAGCAGGAGTATCAAATGGCAAACAGCAAATGTACCAATTCAGTATCGGTAAGGAAACCTGCCTGTGAACATTCCTACATTCCCAAGGATGCTGAAAGAGGTCTGCCTGACCTACATGGTCCCCAGCACTCCTGGGAAATGTCTGACAACAGCACTAATTGCCACTATTACTGGCCCTACTGCTTTGACACAATAAGAGGCATTCTAACCCAGCAACTCCCTGTGCTGCAGTAATATATCCCACCTTTTCCTACCATGTCTAATGATTACAGAAAACCATACTTTCATCCATTGTACCCATGGGAAGTATCCAGTGGGTGATATATCTAGTATAGGCAGAGGCCTGTTGTTCAATGCAAACCATTCTACAGGTTCTATTTCTGCTGCCCTTTGTTAGTGCAATAAAACATTGAGTCCAATAAAAATAAAGTATGCCTGATGGGGAGGTACAGGTTCCCTGTAGAGAAAGAAAAGTTGGGACTCACTTTCCTGCTGCAGTGCTCAAGGAAGATATAGATGTTCTCCGTATCCTCAAAATGATGTGAGAACTTCACAATGTGTTTGTGGTGCAGGTCTCTGTGCAACTCGATTTCATTGATGATCTGGAAGAAGCATAATCAGAAAGTTTAAGCGTTGGTAGCTAGGGATATGGCCAACACCCCAGCTATCCTCATTCTGCTCTGGACTCGGAGCTACATACCTTCTCCCGTTGGTGCGGCTTGGCCACTCTGCTGTGAGGAATGACCTTCACGGCATAGGTCTTGTTGCTCGAGAGGTCTGTCACTTCATAGCACCTTGCAAATCCACCCTGCAAACCAATAAGGCAGCAATTAGGAGGGTGGGCTAAAGAAAACTCCTTTCTTGTCCTTGATAGATTAGCAACTCATGGGAAGCATCTCAGGTCTCATTTCCCCCTGGCACCATCAATTTGACTTCTTAAATAAAAATAGGGGAACCGCGGTCTTCAGCCAAATTGCTAGGACTATATTTGCCACCAAAACTAAGTCAACATAAAACACTAGTTGAGGATAGATTTTAAGGCTCTTCTTTTAAGGTATCACAAGTTACTGGAAGAACTGCCTGCTTTCATTCATGCGTAATGGGTATCAGGAGTCCTTAGTTCAGAAGGTTGGTTTTACAGCATATGCTGTATATACAGAAAATCTCCAGTTAAAAGGCTCATAAGTAGTAGTGGAAAGACCATTTTTTGCTAGAGTCCCTAGAGGTCTGGTGCTTGTCAATAGTTGGACTTTGGAGTGAGGTTCATGTGCCTGCTTTCAACATACTAAGCATTCTCTCAGATCTTCACCTAAAACTAGAACTAGACATCAAGACCACAAAAAACAAGGGAACAGGATTAGGATGGGATCCAATTCAATCTAAGTAGGATGAGATCACAGAAAATGCAATTGTCGCATGACTAACAGCATTCTAACCTGAAGTGTGAGAAACTAACATATGCCTGAGATCACTGCCTTAGCACCTCAGGCAAAGTATACCAAAACAGGAACCCAGCCAGATGGCAAGAACTAATGTGAACTCACCCTTCAAGTCCTTTAAGGATGGACTACTTCAAAACATGGTCATAGCCACTTAAGCACAGTAGTATCTCAACCATGGTGCTAAAGAACAGACTCAATAATCAACTCAAATATTTCACGGGCTTCCAAGTTTTGTTTAAATGAGAGGGATCCAGCATCATAATTTCAAGTTTGGGAAACATGCCCAAGACATTTCTTTCATTCCATTCCATTCCCTCAGTGACATTGCAATATATTGAAATTATAACCTAGGCCAAGTGTATGGCTCGATAAAATAAAAGTTCCATTCCAGGTCAGGAGGGACAAGTTTGAGGAACTTGAACAGAGGAAGTCCAGCATTTGTGTCCTGCCCCTTTGGATATTCAAAATTTATGGGCAAGTTTGTGTAACTTGAAAACCAACTTATTTTCATAATGGTAAACAAAATATTCTCCCAATTCAAACATTTGAGCATGTTATGTAGTGAAAACATTCCATTTTAAAGAAACAGTTTTCACTTCTGACTATGGTTTAGAACATTCTCCAGGCATACATTTTGTTTCATGTTACAGCTCTCACTATCCTAGGGTTTGTGTCTATTCCTTTGGGTTTCCCCACACCCACTGTCATCATGCTTTTTTTAACAGAATGTGATTTAGTTCTTCTCACAAGACAACCAGCACTGAAGGAGGACTAGAGACAGGTTTTTCCAGCTGTAAAGAAAGTATATCTTTGCTGCAGCCTACACCTTACCTAAAATAAGCCTCACACCTATCCAACATCCTGAACAAAGAGAAACCAGTTTCTCATAAAATCCTAGCTTGGGCATCAGCACAGAAACAGCTCTGGCTGGTATTGCCAGAAAGGATCTTTCAAAGAAGCCGTAAGAACAGGGGTTGGGGGGGGGGGGGAGAGAATTATACACACTGCCAAATTCGGCATTAGCTCTACCGCGTTTGGAAGTGCCAAGACACCCCCATACACAATGAGCAGATTTTCCATATGACACATCACATTGTTTGATGTAGGGCAAAAGGAACCAACCGACGCACCCCTCCTTCAAAGCACGATCTTCGAAACAATGCCAGCTTTGCTCACCAAGAGGAGAGATTTCCAGTGGAAATGCTGGTTTCCCCCACCCCCTACTCTGAAACCTGATTACACAGATTGCTCAATGAGCAAGGTGGTTTTGAGCCAGGGGGAAAAAATTGAATCAGAAGAGTTCTAAGGCAAAAAAGAAAAATATATGCGTAGTCTGGGAAACCAGTGTTTGCAATGCATATAACCAGTGCAGTCATGCAACATCTCAACAACTATTACCACAGTGTTGCATTTGTTTTACTGTTCTAAAATGTTCTGTCATCTTTTTTCCTTTCTGTCAACAAAAAATTGCATCCTTTTGCAGACTTTGTTACTAAATCGGCTGTTGAGCAAAATTTGCATTTCCCAAGGAATGATGCTATAGAATGGAACAAAGGATGAATGGAACCCTGAAGGCCCCTGCTCCTTTAAGGGAACAGCAGACAGAAGGCCCCTTCTCCAATCACTGAAGTCCTTGCCTAGACTCCATTTGAGCATCTTTAGCAGGGGTAGGCAACCTAAGGCCCGGGGGCCGGATGCAGCCCAATCACCTTCTCAATCCAGCCCGTGGACAGACCAGGAATCAGCGTGTTTTTACATTAGTAGAATGTGTCCTTTTATTTAAAATGCATCTCTGGGTTATTTGTGGGACCTGCCTGGTGTTTTACATGAGTAGAATGTGTGCTTTTATTTAAAGTGCATCTCTGGGTTATTTGTGGGGCATAGGAATTTGTTCATTTCCCCCCAAAATATAGTCCAGCCCACCACATGGTCTGAGGGATGGTGGACCGGCCCACAGCTGAAAAAGGTTGCTGATCCCTGATCTTTAGCAAGCTCACATGGCTTCGCAACCGTAAGCATCAGATATGTGCTTATTATTATTATTATTTGGATTTTATAAACAATAATGTTATACAAGAATGTATACCAAGTTTCTCATGTCATTTGTATAACACAAAGATAGCATAATAAATGTGGAAAATATCTACAACGTATGTTTCAAGCAGAAACAGACTCACCACCCTTCTGAAACCTCCATATTGCAGATTAGCAAGCCTCCAACAGCAATCTACTGCATGAAGTAAGCAAGCTACTTGACACTCCTGAATAAACATGAGAAACTGTCAGGATCCAATCCCCAAGTTGTCTGCTAATTTTTTTACATTTAGGCTCCACCGTTCTTCCAAGGAGGTCACAGTAGCAGAATCTTAGCCCTGTACAGAACAGCTGGCAGAGACTATGACCAGCCTAAGGTAACTCAACAAACTTCATGCAAACAGAATTTTAAATATGGCCATCTACATCTCATCCCAGCACTCCAATCATGATATCACACTAGCTCTCTAGAAGGTGTAAGGAATGGTGGTAGACAAACTTTCCCCAGCACCTACTTTGTTGAAGTAGGACTATAAATAATGCAGATTAAGTAATCTAAATCACCAACCATATCCCTTCCCCCCTCTCCCCCCGCCCCAAATCCCTGTGGTCCATGTTGTACAAATAGTATAAGAATGCACTTGGGATCTGTTACGGCATCCCAGAACATATTCACTGAATTAGACCAGTAGTTGCAGTTCAGCATCTGCAAGAGAACCCAAAACCTAAAGAAACCCACCAGAAAACGGCTTACTAGTCGCCAAAGGGCCAAGAACAACGATGTGAACATCCGGTCCCAGACGTGCCTGACTCAGTCAAATGGAATCATAGCTGCCCTGGAGAAGTCCCAAGAGATGGCCTATTGTAATTTTTTGGGGGAAACAGCAGCCATTTCCTGCCTCCTATTCGTTCTCTCTCTCCCTCTCTCGCACCCCCCCCCCCAACTAAGACCCACTTGGGTAGCTTAACCGTTTCTATCTAGTCTTCTTTAAAAGCTCCGGTCGCTTGTTGGGACGATTCCTCATTTGGGGGTGGGTAGACGGGGAAGAGCGCACTAAAATACGAAGTGGGGGAATGAATGACGAGTAGTTAAATATTAAAGCCACATCTGCACCCGAACGAGATTTTGGGGGGGGGGGGAGAAAAAGAGTCGTGCCTCGACATGCCTGCCTCGGATCAAGCGGGAAGTCTTGGCGGGGGAAGGAAACCCTCCACGCGAGCAAATAGAGAACGAGAAGAGGGAGGAAAGAAAGCGGATGAAGCACTGGGTCCCCTATCGCGACAAGCCGCGGGTGCTGCTGTTCGTCACCCTATGCGAAAGTCTCCTCCGCCGTAACTCGCGGGTAGCTTTCGGGGTGGTGGTGTCGGAATTGGCCCTTAAATCCACGATCCCTCACTAGGGCGCGCCAGAACCCAGCTCTGGCCGCACACGCTAGAAGCCGGCCGGCTCAGACTAGAAGGCAGCGGGGCTGGGAAGGGAGAAATTCCTTCGCCCACCGCTCTCCCAAGACGCCGCAGGTACCTTTCCAAGCAGGCGGCCTTTGCTGTAGGATCTGCCGGAGACCGGGTCGGTGATGATCCGCGTCGGTTCGGCTGGCTTCGGCTGCTCTACCCGGTCGGATTTGGGCGAAGTGACCGCGGGAGGCGAAGGCTTGTACAAATCCGAGCCCACCCCAGGGTCGCCGAACGGGTGCGGCTGGAGGAAGCAAGCGGGCTCCATGGCTGACGGGGCCCACTTACTGCGAGCGGGCCGGCCCTCTCCCCGGTTCTCTCTCCCCGCACAAAAATCACGTGGAGCCCCGGCAGTTTCGCGCGCGCACGCTGCCTCTACCCGCGGCCAGGGAATCCCGCGGCTTTTATCAATGAGCGCGGCAGACGTCACCGGCTAGGGAACCCTCCCTCCAGCCAGGGGGCGGGGTTAGTTTTTTAAAGCAGCCGCTGCCCGCTGGGAGTTGCGTGATGACTTTCTTTTTCTGCAAGGCCAAGGGGAAATTCGGAAGAATGCGTGAAAGGGAACGAGAGAGATAAAAATAGCTTTTCCTCGCTCACTCCCTTCCCCCCGACCGAGGCCTTGGAGTATTAACAGTGGAGAGGCAGGCAGACCAATGAATCAAATCCAAAATTGGCTTGAGCACGGTTTTCCTAGGATAGTGAACTCTGCGTTGTTTATTTCCAATCCATGAGCTAGTTTATGCTGTGGGGGAGATCCTCAGCAATTTCTCGTGTGGCTCAGTAGGGTTGTTTAGTAGGGCTCGGGAAGGGAGTGAGAGAGACCACTTGGGACATCATCCTACAGTTTATGTTGAGAGCACCATCTGGTTTTAAATCTAATTTTCAGCCTACTCCATCTTAACTGCGCTGGACTGGCTAGAGGAGTCTTCGTCAACCTGGTGCCCTCCACCTACCATTGAGCATCAGTCATGCTTGCTGGGCCTGGTGGGAGTTGTAGTACACCTGGATGACATTTTGGACTCCAACTTCCATCAGACCCATCCAGCATGGTCAAAGGTGATGGGTGGTAGTCTCACAGGTTCCTCATTATGTTAGAATTTGCAGTCCTCCTTTATTTTAGAAGTGGTATAAGGCAATTCCCTCTGTTCCAGGGCCGCCCTGCCCATGAGGAGGTCTGAGAAAGCCGCCTCGGATGGCAGAATCCCAAGGGGTGGCACCCTCACAGGTACTGTGCCCACCTCTGCCACCAATGCCAGAGAAGTGAGGAGAAGCAGCTTTGGTTTCCCGGTTCTGGTGAGATCTCACAGACCTCTCACAAGATCTCACCAGAACCCAGAAGCTGCAGTCATGTCACCCCAGTAATCAAAGGGGGGTGGGGAGGGCACTTTCCCATTTCACCTCAGGCGGATATATTCACAGCATGGAGAGAAGCATTATAATCTGCTAAAGTCTGCACATCAAGCAAGCATTAAAGGAAAAGCGGCACAGCTAAAAGTAACTCTTATTATGAACCTAAATTTGTGGGATTCTGACCTGACAGGATGCTTGATTCCCCATACCACAAGTTGATACGAATGCACCTGTGTACTCCCAAAAATTATCCATCCTGTGAACTAGGATTGCATATGATGACTGTGGTGATTGTAGTAATTGAGAGACTTTTCCGTATAAGAAACACTGGGATGGGAGTTGGAAGATGATCCCTGGAGAATCTATGAGTGGGTGGAGCCTGACCAGCTGAAGGCAGAAAACTAGTTGTTTTAACTTCTATTTAATAAAAACTCTCTTGCTTCAAGATATTGAATGCAAACTTATTGCAATTGCCAATGTAGCTTTAAAACAAAACTAAATTATCTGCTCTTTTCAACAGGGCTTCCAACTTTTCCAAACACCTTTGTAACAGTGCCTTTAAGAGCAGTTTGGTGTGGAAATATTAGCTGGCGATGATGTTCATCTCCACACCTTAAAGCTTCACATGCTTATTTATTCACAGATCAAGTTACTCCTGCCACACAATAATAGATCAGGTACTTGGGGGAGGGTGTCAGTTGGAAACTCTGTTTTAAATAAGTTATTAGTTAAACAGGTAGACAAATTTAAAAGAAGCTCTTTAAAGTCTTCGCCACACAACTTACCATCTCCCCTGAATTTATTTTCCAGATGTTTGCATTTGATTTCATATTAGAATGGATAATATAGCTAACACTTCTCTTTCTCTGTTTTAATTGTCCTATGGCTATTTTTGACCCCCAGAGGAATTCAGGTGGGTTTGGAATAGTGGGTGAGTTTCTAGGTATCACACCATTTCCCTACCCAGTTTTTTCTGCCCTTTCGTTTGTTCTGGCGACTGAAAATAGTTATTTTGTCCCTTAAAAAGTACACTGAAGCAACAACACAAACTGCCATGGCAACAGTACTGTGGGGCCATCTGGAGGAGGTTCCTCTTTGTAAGGAAACAATTTTAAACACGAAAGCACCCAAAAATAAGTTGGATTAACACTTTGAAACTTGTGGGTAGAATCCTGTATGGCATATATATGTGAATTAACTCCTCCATACTCCAGACATGATATATATGTAGCCAAAGTGCACGAATTACATTGTGTATGTGGCTTCTTTTTCTCTGCTATGTAGAATCTCAGAATCGCCTATTGGGCATGCCCAGTAGATACAAAAATGTATGTACAATGGTACCTCGGGTTAAGTACTTAATTCATTCTGGAGGTCCGTTCTTAACCTGAAACTGTTCTTAACCTGAAGCACCACTTTAGCTAATGGGACTCCTGCTGCTGCCGCGCCGCTGGGGCACGATTTCTGTTCTCATCCTGAAGCAAAGTTCTTAACCTTGAAGCACTATTTCTGGGTTAGCGGAGTCTGTAACCTGAAATGTACGTAACCTGAAGCGTATGTAACCCGAGGTACCACTGTATACATTGAAGGCAAATATCATGTGTGAGGGTGCGAAGGAGAATAGCTATACTTTTCTATGTAAGTGGAACTCATTTCAAAATACACTTGATGTCTGCAGATAAGAGTCCAATTCCTTTATTTGTTTGCTGGTTAAAACAACCCCCAAAACTAAAAAAAAATATGTGCAAAATAAAATTGTGTAGAAAAGAGCATTGTTATTTACTGTTCAAAGAATAAAACAAATGAGAGATAAGAAATTACTGGAGCTACTCTGCTTCCGTTTATATGCTGATATTTAGATTCTGCCCAGCATCTTGCTTAGCATCCTTCAGGATATGTTTCTTCCATGTGCAGTTTTGCCTCTCAAACCAGACCCTGAGCATATAAAGTCACACAAAAAATTGGGCACACCTGTTTTCCTTTGTGACTTTCCCCCATGATGCTCATGTCTGAAGATGTGGGGAATCAATGCACCTTGTCATCTAATATACTATAGCAGAGATTGACAATCTTTTGGGGAACCAATGGGCACATTTGGAATTTGAGAAAGTACTGTGGACACCAGTCACAGAATGGCTGCCATGGGGCTGCGGCATAAAACAATATACGACTGCCACATCTAAAAATGCAGAAAAAGACGCTGCCACGTTTCCATCAGTTGTGGTGGCGGTGGGCAGGAAGGCACCTGCACCAGCCGCTATTCTGTGAATACAGAAGGAAGCTCTTTGCACCTCTTCTCTGTTCAGACTAGGAGGGAGCATAGCTGTCAACTTTTCCCTTTTCTTGCGAGGAATCCTATTCGGAATAAGGGAATTTCCCTTAGAAAAAGGGAAACGTTGACAGCTATGGGAGGGAGGGTATCTGGCTTTGGCATCCAATGACATATTTAAGGTGTAATATTCAGTGTAAGAGAGGCTGAGCCAAGGCAAACAGAAACTAAGCAGGAATAGCAACTTCTTCTGCACTGTAGATTTTTGAGGAGATATTTACTAAGACCTTTTGTGGGTATCATGGCCTTTGCTGGTGGGCACACAGGCACCCGTGGGCACCCCAAGGATAACTTATCTCCTATAGAATCTGGACTTGCATCAGAGATAGGAGTTCCTGGGCACCTGACAAGGCCCACATCCCTGCTGCAAGCCCACTGCCACACTCCAGGCCTCATGGCCCTCCTCTGCAGTGTCGCTGTTGGTTCACCTACCCTCTCTGAGCAATGCAAGAAAGAGGACACAGAGCAGCCTCTCGCCTCTGAGCAATCTGTGCAGACTGGGTCAGAAGGGAGAGAGTACAGAAGTGGATCTGACCTGGGGAAAAGCCAGCTGGGGGTGGGGGTGGGGTGGGGGAAACACCAGTTGGCTAGTTTTTTATAACATCATCAAAACACCACCCTCCCCAGTCGCCGGAGCATTTTTTTAGCTGTTTAATATCACATGAAGAAAGAAAGAAAGACAAAGTTTTGTAGAACAAAGCAGACAATCTACCTGAATCCTAAGAAAGGGAAGTCTAGTGGTTGAACCAGCTTGCTGGTATGGATGTTTATCGTGTCTACTGAGAAGTTATTCATACCACGGGTGAAGGACCAGTTATGGCTTCTCTTTCATCACTGTCTGCTTTCACATGGTGGCGGGGGAGGAGGAGGATGACAGCATTGTTTGTCCCTGCAGACATGTTGTAACACCAAACGAACTTCTTCATGGTGCTAATGGGAGTGGTGGTTTTATGTGTCTGTCGATGCAGTACATCCAATTTCTACAATCCAATTGTGTTGTGATCTTTAGCATGTGTTGGGTCCCTATCCATCTGCATGACTTTCAAGTGACTGCACAAGGCAAGTGTGGGCTGTGGTGTTCGCAGAGACAGCTTTCCAGTATCAGTACTTCAGGACACCCCAGAAGCAAAAGTATGCACATTTTCTAGGGAATGTTCCTGCGTTTCCAGTTATATGTGGAAACACTGGCCAAAAGTGCCAGATGCAACTGTGCAGTACTTTATGCCACCTAGAGGCAAAGGAAAAGGACATATCAGCAAGTGCCTTACCAGCTGAATCGCCCAACATCCCTTCTTCTGCACCACAGAGGCCCTGTCCTCCTTTGTCCCTGACCATGCAAATATCCTTCAAGAGAACAGTCTAAACCTGTGCTGGGTTTTGTTGTAACGACACAGTCATTGGAAATGATAAAACTATTTAAAAGTCCCTGTGTCTATCACCCTTGCCACAATACCCTTGCCACAACACCCTCAGAGAACTGCCACTGTGTTTAGTGTAAGCAGAAGGAAAATTATCTGTAGAGAGCCACCTGACCTTAACTTTTGTTGTCTGAAGTTTGTTGAGTTCTCAGAGAACCTCCCACCTGCATGGAGTCTGGGTGCTTCTAGACAGCTATTTTCCAGTGGGATTCAACCACTTACTGCTAAATTCAGGCTAGCCAATTGCAGTTGATTTGGAACTCAATCACACTTCCTCAGGAAATCAGACTTTTTGCTATAGGGAAAGTGATGGGGGAAATGTACTGGCTAACACTTGATTGAACCATCTAACCTGTACACAAACAAACCAGACTGAATGCTCTATAATCAGGCCATCTGGAAGTGATCCCAAATTCCAAGCTATTGCTCTATCTCAGTTCTCCACAGCTGGGTCAGAAACTAGTGTGAATACAACTGTTTTCCCTTTTCTGGACACCTCACTCTTCTATTCAGCTAACTTAGTGGGGAAACACATGCAATTATAGCAGCCTTTGCCAACCCGGCAGCCTCCAAATACTTTAGACCACACCCTCCATCAACTGCAGCCAGCAGGTGCAGACTGGGGCTGATGGGAGTCATAGTCCAAAATATCTGGAGGATGCTAGGTTGCTGAAGTGTGTTTATTACAGCATGCAATTTGCAGACCTGTATGGAGGGAAATGGAAGGTAGCTCAGCCATTTAAATATGTAATAATAACACAAAATAATGGCCACTCAGTGAAACACTTGAGGAGATACCTTTTCTGAATGCAATTTTTCTCACACTCTCTGACGAAGCAGGTTCATAATGTTACGAGATGAGACCCCTTCCAACCCCTGGAACCAACAAGTGTTAAAATAGAAGCCAGGCTAGCTTCAGGTAATTGCCTGGGTGATGAGCCGGAAAGGGAAAGGGAAAGGGTAATTAAGAGAGCAAAGGAGAGGGGGCTCTGTGCCAGATTGGCAAATGAGTGGGGCCTTTTCTCCAGCTCTAATATAGTTAGAAGGAACAAAATAAAAATAAAAAACTTCCAGTAGCACTTTAGAGACCAACGTCTTCAGAAGTGTGCATGCACGTGAAAGCTCATACCAATGACAAACTTAGTTGGTCTCTAAGGTGCTACTGGAAGGAATTTTTTTTTTTTTTGACTACGGCAGACCAACACGGCTACCTACCTGTAAATAGTTAGAAGGATAAAGCCTAAGTTTTGAGGGCAGAGATAGCTGTGATGTGCCCTGTGATTTGAGCCCTGAAGTAGCTGTTGATCTACTGAGAACTCTGTGAAATCCCAAGACAAAGAGCCATGCAGGTGGAGGTTTCTGATTTTGGGTACAGTGGTACTTCGGGTTAAGTACTTAATTCGTTCCAGAGGTCCGTACTTAACCTGAAACTGTTCTTAGCCTGAAGCACCACTTTAGCTAATGGGGCCTCCTGCTGCTGCCACGCCACCGGAGCACGATTTCTGTTCTCATCCTGAAGCAAAGTTCTTAACCTGAAGCACTATTTCTGGGTTAGTGGAGTCTGTAACCTGAAGCGTATGTAACCTGAAGCATATGTAAGCTGAAGCGTATGTAACCCGAGGTACCACTGTACTATGTACTGATTTGCTGCAGGAATCCTTCCTGCAAGTTGTGACAATGGTTTTTGAAATGCTGCTAATTTGTGCTTTTTGCATGTTTGTGGGGATGTTTAGGAATTATTTTGAAAGGTCTATGTGTCTTTGAAAGCTGCTTGTGCTGCAGTGGCACAAAGGAAAGAATGAACAAGGCCTTTCGGTAATGTAGCTCTGGTACTAAGGTTTGTAATCATGGCTTAAATATGTCTGAAACCCATCATATTAGGCATGCAAGTGTGGGGACCAGGAAAACTATTTGGATACAGAACTGACTAGAATTGTACACCAAAGATAAAGAAGGCCTTTAGAGATCCCGACAGACTGAGGCTTGCTTGAAAGGAATAAGCTGTTACTGTACTGGGTTGGGTTAAAGGTGTAATTGTGTTTTATTATCTGTTTCTGATGATGGAGAAAAAATATTTCTAAAATATTTCCACCTGAAAACTTTTTGCAATATATTTCCACCAGGGGTTGCTGCTGACCCAGTCCCAAAGGACAGGAAGCAAATACCAAGTTTCCACCCAGCAATGAATGAGCAATATTAATGACAGGAAGGCACTGCCCTCTACTGACCAATCAAAGGATTGTACAGAACTTTGCTTGCTTCTTTCTTCCCAGATGAGATTCATTTTGAGCAAGTCTAGCAAAAGTCACACTTCCGTGTGGCGTAGCTAATTAATTGCAAACACCCAGATAAATTACAGCATGGGACGGGTTTAGGATGTGGAAGGCAAATGGAGCTTAGCGGTTTCCTGTCTTTTGATATCCGTTGTGGGAATGGATGTCGTTCCTGCAATCTTTGTTTCCAAGGCAAACAAATGCTGGGGTGAGGGTGACAACGTATTTGACAAACATAGACATTTTTTGCTAGGGTTGCCAGCTTCTCATCAGGTCCCTGTAGCTTTCCTTTTAAGACCGGCTTCATGTGCAGACAATAGAAGATGATAACACATTGTGAAAGCAATGAGGAGTCTTGTGGTGCCTTAAAAATCTAACAAATTTATTACGGCATAAGCGTTCATGGACTAGATTCCACAATATTAAATGCATAAAGTGAAATCGTAAGTAGACAGGTATATGTGTATACACATGGGTATAGAGAAAAAAACATGTAGGTAATGACTTCAACCTGTAAAGTCTGAAATAGCCAGAATTGAAAAGCCTGCATTTAAAAGGGCTTTTTCAAGGGGAGTGTGCAGGAGGGCAGGCAGGCTCCGAGTCAGAGGGGAGAGGCACAATTCCCACCCCCCTGGGCCTGCATGCTTGGCAGTAGCCAACCTGGCCAAACCCTAAGTATGCCCTTGGGAGTGATATAACACTGGGATGGGGTCCACATTGTGCTCTGGTGTGGACAAGCCCTTTCTTCAACCCCCAAGGTTAATTTGGATCTCCAAATATTTTTACAGGGATTTTTAAAACTACCAGAGTGGACATGGGCGTAGCCTGGATTTTTGTTTGGGGGGCAGGCTTTTGTTTGGGGGAGAAAGAACCTCAGATTTGTATTGATTTGTATAAATTTAGGGGAGCAGGTGCCCCTCCTGCCCCCCTTGGCTACACCCATGAGAGTGGACTCAAATTTTATTTATAGCACAGGAGGAATCAATAGCATTACTATTCCTGATATAGTGCAGTTCAGTACAACCGTGCCTCTGACCATACACACCTGCAAGGTAAATTACATGGGTCAGTAATATGAACCAGTTGTATATCTATCTACACATACCGTACCTAATGTGTAGGCACAAAATCAGATTGTACTGTATCATTCTCACCAGTAGGGGGAGAACGAGGCAGTGTTATGCAGATCAGCTGATAGAAATGGTGAAATTGTTATTTCCTCCTCAAAATTCAGATTTTAAATTATTATTTGCAACTTGGAAACAGTCACATTTTAAAAGTGTCTTTGGCGGAAGGATTTGCTATGACATGTTTCGGGGGGGTGGGAATCATTTCTTAGGGACCTATTGCTCAGAAGGGCAGACAAAACGGAGGCTGATGAATGAGAAACAATATTTCACTTACGAATAGGAACGATCATAGTGTAACATAATATACCTATATATATTACAAACGAAGAAAGGCGGAATGTTCTTAAGTAAAGCATCTCACAAGACAATTCTATCTCAAGTAATGCTCACTAAATGAGGAGAGGATTACTACTGGTGTGCGTGTGTGCTAGGAAAGTCAGAAATTGTACCAGTGAATACACACAGTGACATCCTTATATCTGTGGTATCCTATTGCCAGTGGAACCCTACCGCTCGCAGGGCACTATCAATATAAGGTTGTGGAGATGGAGTCAGGGGTGTGGCAATAGCAAGGCTTAATCAAAATTATTTTCTTAAAGACTCATGTTCCCTTCACAACTTTTTGCTCTTGCTGCACATTGATTGATACCTTCCACAAATTGATAATTAGATCAGATCAACAAGGGTCATTCTGACTGGTGTGTGGTAACAGAGTTGCTAGGGATGCTTCATGGGGCGGCTGTCTTGGTTGGCATATTAGTTGTTACAGTATTTCTGCTGCTAGTTTGTTGTTTTCTGCTTTGCTTTAGTGCCTAGGGATAAGCGTTCGAGCTATGTTATGTGAGACCGGTGTGGTGTAATGTTAAAGCCCTACACAGCTTCGGCCCAGTACACCTGAAGGAGCATTTCCACCCTCATCGTTCAGCCTGGACACTGAGGTCCAGCTCTGAGGGCCTTCTGGCAGTTCCCTCACTGTGAGATGTTAAGCTACAGGGAACCAGGCACAGGACTTTCTCTGTGGAACACCCTCCCATCAGAGGTCAAATAGATAAACAACAATTTGACTTTTAGAAGACATCTGAAAGTATCCCTGTTTCAGGAAGCTTTTAATGTTTGTTGTTGTCCCCCCCCCCTTGTATTGTATTATTGTTGGAAGCTGCCCAGTCAGATGGGTGGGGTATAAGAAATTTATAATTAAAATTATTGTTATTATTTTGAACTGTGACCTGGAAGACCAGGGTTCGAATCCTTATTCAGCCATAAAGTTCACTAAGTAACCTTAAGCCAGTCGCTGTCTCTCAGGCTAACCTACCTCAGAAGGTTGTTGTGAGGATAAAACAGGGAACAGAAATACATGTACACCACTTGAGCTCCTTGGAGGAAATGGTGGTATATAAATTAAATAATAAATGTTGGCAATAGCCCTGGCATAACAGAACTGCAGGACCATAGGCCTCACCTGTTCATAAAGAAAGCACTTCATTGAAGTTTTCACCATGCAACCTAGACATGATTTTAAAGGTATCTTATATCCAAATAGGCATAACATTACCATGTTCAGCTCAGGAGACCTGAAGCTATAACTGCTTGAAACAACAAAGCAGCAGGAGGTTATGTGATCACCTAACAATTGTGAGTGACACAACAATAATGTGCCAGCAGCTTCTTCATGGGGGAGAGGTCATGGCCAGACATTGGACCTTACCCCTGCACGTCTGGAAGGACCTGTTTAGCAAAAACTGCCCATGCTCTTGCTTCACCTGTGTTTGGAAATGTCGTCCCCTTATCTTAGGCTTGTTTCGAAATGTCACCTCTCTACCCTAGCCAAGCAAACACAAGAGACCTCACCAAAGCTGCAGTCTTGGGCCGTGACTTTGGGGCAGAAGCCCAGGGTACTCCTCTGCAGAGTGAGAGGAGCATAACACTACTGGGCTTGTATCCAGTGCACACTGAGAGGATGACTTCCAAGCCATCCTAAATATCTTCACAGAAGCCCATGAAAAGCTTTACCTCTTGCTCAACATCCCCCCAAAAAAACCAAAGTCCTGCACCAACAAGCACAAAACAACCCCTCTGCAGTGCCACAAATCCAATGGTGAAATATTGGAAAATGTTGGTCACTTCTCCTACCTGGGCAGTTACCTTTCCACAAGGTTTCTTTCTCCTGAATGAAGTACAGAGTGTTTGAGGAGTGGGACATTCGCAGGGAAACCAAAATGCTTGTTTACAAAGCTATTGCACTACCAACCTTACTGTATGCTTGTGTAACATGGACCACTTATAAATGCCATCTCCAACTCCTTGAAAGATTCCATCAACGGTGTCTCTGTCTCCGAAAAAATTTACATATCACTTGGGAAGACAAGCGTACTGGAAGAAGCAAAGATCACCAGTGTCGAAGCAATGATTCTTCAACAGCAACTTTGTTGGACTGGTCATGTTATTCGGATGCCTGATTATCGTCTTTCAAAGCAACTACTCTATTCTGAAGTTAAAAATGGAAAGCGTAATGCTGGTGGTCAACAAAAGAGGTTTAAAGACTCTCTCAAGGCAAATCTTTAAAAATGTAGTATAATAAACACAGACAACTGGGGAACACTGGCCTGCGAGTGCTCCAATTGGAGAACAGCTTTTACCAAAGGTGTCATGGACTTTGAAGACACTCAAACTCAGGACAAAAGGGAGAAACATGCTAAGAAGAAGGCACATATGGAAAACTCACCATGATCAACTCCCACCCGGAAACCTATGTCTCTACTTTGGAAGGACGTGTGGATCCAGAATTGGCCTCCACAGTCACTTACGGACTCACTGTTAAGACCATGTTCATGGAAGACAATCTTACTCAGCTACACTTGATTGCCAAAGAAGATGCCTTAGTGCTGCCATTGGATACAAGTCACTAGGTACAGAGCTTAAAGTTACCTAGCTGTAACCACTAGTCTCAAATACAAATCACAGCACATCAGTTGTGTTGTGAGTAACAGGCAGAGTTGAGACCCTCTCAACATCAGACCCAGCATATAAATAATTATGCCATCACCTCTACCCATATGTTGGGCCTAAAACACTGAGACAAGAAGCCGGTGATGTTGAGATGAAGAATAGAGAAATGGAAGGCACAGTGCTCCAGGAGTGGATTATCTCAACTAGGACAGAAGAAATTATAATCTACAGAGCTACCAACTTCCAAGATAAAAATTCAGACCCTCTTGCTCCTCTTGATTCATGCTAGAAGGATAAAGAACACATAATTTGGGTGAGCAGATTGGCCCCCTTTGGAAATGCAGTGATGTAGAGGCCAGGAAAGCGTCCTAAGACTTCATTTGGCATTAGGTATGAAGATGTGGCGCTTGCTTCTTTAAAGGTACATTGTGTGTTGCTGCCTCAGTCATTTGCACTGTTGGGATGACTTGCAAACAGTTCTGTATCTTTAGGTCACTGACACACCTGTGGGACAGACTCACAACTCTCTGCCTCATCATATTCCAGGTTCCCACTTCACCCGTTCAGTAATTCCACCAGGAAAGATTCCAATGCCACTTGCAGCAAGTGCTTCCATCTCAGAATGTTTCAGAAGTTCCCATCCAGGAACTGCCTGTCACTACCTAAAAGCTATTTCCTCTGTCACATCCTGAAAGGGGAAGTTCCTCTGGGCTTGTTTCCCTTTTTCTGCACACCACTTTT
This sequence comes from Podarcis tiliguerta, assembly GCF_965153285.1. Lineage (NCBI taxonomy): Eukaryota > Metazoa > Chordata > Lepidosauria > Squamata > Lacertidae > Podarcis > Podarcis tiliguerta. Next base: position 50,795,993 of record NC_139539.1, read on the forward strand.
TTTGGTTTTCCCCCTGAAAAGTCCCTGAGGCCAGAATACTGTTGTGCCTGTTGCTATGAGACTTGTATTGTTCACAGGGTGCTGGTGTACCTATGCTAAACCAGTCTTTGCAGAGCCCTCCAATGTTCTCTTGATGTACATAGACTTCTCTTTGTTTCTGAATCTGTTTGGATACAGTCAGTCTCTTCTGCTGCTTGATCTACATAGAGTGCTTAATATTCCTTTGCTGGATGGTCCCATCATAATTCATTCAGTAGATAAAATACTTCTGATTGTGGGATGAAACTGATATTGTAGAAGAGAAGTTGTCACCAAGAACCCAAGCAAAGTTATTCCAAACAGAGCTAAAAAAAACTTCCCGATTCTACTTTGGCCCTCCTCTAGGCCGATTCCTACAATGAAGCATAATTTCCCCCCACTGCTGTGTGAAAGTTCTGCCCTAGCAACCAACTCAATCACGTTGGGATTGGGAAGCCTTGCATCAGGGGTAGAGATGCTCTGGCCTACAGGCAAAATGCGGGATTGCACTCTCTAGGCCAGGAGGGTCCAACACAAAGCAGCCACTATGCTGCCTTCCCAAAGCCAGGTAAGTGAGGCACTGGGCTTTGGGAAGGTGGCATGAGGCTCTGGCAGGGTCCTAGAGTCTCCCCTTCTCCTTTCCAAAACCTAGTTAGTGCTTTCCCAGCTTTAGGAAGGAGCTGGGAGGACTCTAGGACCCTGCCAGAGCCTCATGCCACCTTCCCAAAGCTCTGCTGTCAGTAGGAGGAAAGGTTTCTAGGGAGTTGTCTTGACCCTGTTATGTTCAATGCAAATTTTGCAACTGATCATGGCAAGATCAGGAAGATAGCTTACAATTTTGAACTGCCAACCTTCATTTGACGTATACTGAACGTAAAAATTGTGAAGCACCAGTGATCTCTCAGCAGTTTCATAAACCCAAGGCTCTAATTGAGGATTGAGAGGATCAGAGTGTTTGGTAGCTGGATCAACCCCACATAGCACACACACACAAAATACAATTATGTAGTTTTAAAACAACCAGTTGTGAAAACATGATGGTAGCAAGCTTTTGGATTACACATAACTCTTCCTCAGTCTTGGAATTAAAGCTAAAAGATGCCAAGCGATGCAGGTTCAGACCCTCCAAGTGTCCCTATTTTCCAGGGATGTCCCTGATTTAGAGAAGCCGTCCCAGTTCCTGTTTTGATCCCGAAATGTCCCACTTTTCCTTAGAATGTCCCTATTTTCATTGGAGGAATGTTGGAGGGTATGCAGGTTGGTTTCAATCCATCATTCTTTACACAAATTGTGTAGGTTTGCTCCAAATTTTGTGCTTTTGGATTTGTGTCACTTGGTTCTTCTGTCAGATGACCCAAATCTCAAGGCACAAAACTAAAATGGAACTGGGTAAGCATATCCAAATAGACTTTTCCAGAGCAGATATACATTGCTAGAGCTGCTGAGAGGCCCTAGTGGCCAATTAATCAGCCAGTCAGTTCATGCTCCCCCAGGTGCCTGCATGTTTCGCAGTTAAACCACTAGCCTAGGTTTTTCCCTGGGTAGTAAGAGTTACTACCCAGGCCCAAGGGGCCAATTAATCAGTACATCAGTGCCTATAAGTGCATATAAGGAGGATTGTTTCTACCTCTTTTGGTTGGGCAAGAAGGGGAACCCCAATGTTAATTTGCTTATATTAATAATCCACTTTACGCTTGTAATTCTAAAGCCGAGTATTGTTTACTGTGAGGTTGAGCTAACAAAACTGACCCACTCAAATCCTCCCTCCAGTTTGATGAAGGACCATTGATGAGCAGGAAGGTGCATTGCAGAGGCATCAGGGAGGAGTATTGTCATGAAGAGAGTGACAAAAGCCAGATTTCCAGCAACTGCCTGGAAAGCAAAGTTTTGGAACACCCCACCCACCCCTGCTACATTGGCAAATGCTGATATACCTGCTTCCAGAAGGGATTCAAGCAGGTGCAGCAGGTGGCGCTGTGGGTTAAACCACAGAGCCTAGGACTTGCCAATCAGAAGGTTGGCAGTTCGAATCCCTGCGATGGGGTGAGCTCCCGTTGCTCGGTCCCTGCTCCTGCCAACCTAGCAGTTCGAAAGCACGTCAAAGTGCAAGTAGATAAATAGGTACCACTCCAGCAGGAAGGTAAACGGCGTTTCCGTGCGCTGCTCTGGTTCACGAGAAGCGGCTTAGTCATGCTGGCCACATGACCCGGAAGCTGTACGCCGGCTCCCTCGGCCAATAAAGCAAGATGAGCACTGCAACCCCAGAGTCGGTCACGACTGGACCTAATGGTCAGGGGTCCCTTTAACTTTACCTTGCCAGTCTGTTACAGGAGCCAGCCACACGACAAGGCCACCTTGCATCTCCCTTAACATGTGGGTTGCTGGAAGAGCAAAAGACCTGTGGGCTACTGCCACTGAACTCGGTAGGGCAGAAAGAGAAACCAAATACAGAAGCTTAGAGAAAAGGGTGTAGAGAGGCCTGGGGGCTGGAGAAGGAGAAAAGTTGGGTGACATAGAGGTGGGGTATTTGCTGTAGTACTATGAGGTGCAATGAGGAGCAGAGGGTGTGATTTATTTGCAGTGGCAGGAGGAAAGAGGATGTATATTTGAGGTGTCTGGGAAAGCAGCGAGTTCTGTGAATGCAGATGGGGAAAGAGAATAATAGTAGCACAAGTGAGGGAAGGATGCAGATCTTGTGCAAAGAGAGGAAAGAGTGCATTTGACTCTGAGTGCAGAGAGAAAAGAGTATTCCTGCGTAAAGGAAAAGGGCTAGCAGAGAAAAGGAGCTGTGTGCAAAAGGTGATTAACAGCGGGTGGGGGTGGGGGTAAAGCAAAGCACCCAGAGTTAAACTGTAACAAAATTGCTTCTCCCTGGTTAATGTTGCAATGCGGGATTCGGAATTAACAAATCAGTAAAACCAGGCTAGGTGGTGGGTCATTGGAAAGGGGCTTGAATTGTGCATGCTTTCGAGGCCATAAGCCATGAGGTGTCTATGTTCCTGCTGCACTGGCTGTACAAACATCCTGGCATCAGGACAGACAAATGGCCTCTGAAATCACTGACTCAGACAGGCCCCCACCTTCGCACACACACCTGCCCCTCTGCGCACTTGGAAGTATAAGTTATTTTCATGCACCTTCCTCCCATGTAAGTCAGATGTATAATAGAATGCCAAAACGATCTCTCTAGCCTTGTACAGACCACACTGACTATCAATAGCTCTCCAGTGTTAGGAGTCCAACAGCACCTTGAGGGCCATAATTTCTCCATCCTTGTTCTAAAGCTCCAGTTCAATGTCCTGGCTCCCGAAAGCGCATTCCCCTCGAGGCAAAGGATCTAGTCCCCACAAGCAAGTTCTGAAGTGAATGCTTTGGCTGTACTGCTTCCATTTATTCCCCTGAGGCTAGCTCAGTAAATTCTCTGGTGGGTACTGCTTTATATATATATAAAGATGAAGGTTCTATTAGATCAATTTCTCTTGGTGCAAACTTCCCAGTTGCACAGAACTCTTCAGCAGGTGATCACAAGGTGGATTTCGCAGCCTGGGTAAAAAACAGAGGCCAGGCGGCCAGGACGCCAAGAGAACCACATTTCTTTCAGCAGAGCCCAAATGCAAGGTGCGGGAAAGAGGTTTGTCCTGGCTTTTAGATGCGAGCAGTGTGCTGGGTGAGCGGATCGTGGTGCTGAGGCGCCTGCCGGCTTGCTTCTAGCCCAGGCGAGGCGCCGTTTGCAACAGTTCCGCGGGGGCCACGCCCCGGGGAAGAAGGCAGAGCCAAGTGCTGCCCGGCGGCAGAGATCGCGCACCGCCAGGCAGCTCGGAGCGCCCGAGGTATGGAAGAACCTTGAGAGAGGCTCCACGCAACGCGCCCAGAGAATGGGACGGGACGGGGCAGGTGAGTGCCTGGACACCTTAAGGGCTGGGCGCGCCACCCCCGCCGCCCTGGGCGAGGCGGGTGGGGTTCGCCTAGGGTTCCCCTTACCCCTCCCGCCCGAGAGCGCCCCCTTGCGTTTCTTGCTCCCTTACGAGCGTCCGTCCAGCGCAGCCGAGATATTGGATGAATGAATCAGTGGGTCAATGAGACTTTGGGGCGAGGCGGGGGGGTCAGGTTGTATCTCCACCCATCTATAGGGGGAGCCCTCGTCTAATCCCCGCTACACCCTAAGAATTTGGGGGTGGGGATCGCGCGCAGCTGCCCTGCTCGCCTGCGTGGGAAAAGCGAGCTGCGTTGTTCCCAGGAACGCTGGCTGATCTGTCAAGGGGGAAAGCAATCTGGGACGGAGACGAGGGTCTCCCTGCCATTTCTTGGCTCGGCCCGAAGTGGTTTGCCATGAAGCAGAGAGAAGATGCCCTCTGTTTCTGACCTTGTATCCCGGGAGACCAGGCTCCCTCTGGTCAAGTTATTTTGGGGGGAGAAGAACGCGGAGTTTCGGCCGGCGAGTCTTAAAGAAACAGGGGCCTCATTGTTCCAAGTCTGATCCAGGCGGCGGGGGGGGGGGGAGAGAGGCGGCCACTGCGGAGGAAAATCCGCTTTCTTGCCTCCCTGGTTTGCCCCGCAGTCAAAGAGCCCTGAGTATCCGTTTCTCCTCTTTTCAGCCAAACATGAAGGGGAGGGGGGAGAGCCTTCACCCTTTCCAAAAATGCAAACAGGTGGGGTGGGGGGATAGGACTGCTCTTCAGAGTATTTTGTGTGCCGCAGGGCGTAACAAAAGAAGGTAAAAAGATACCTCTTGCTGGACCGTATTGTCGTGGGTGAAAGTGCGTGAGCATCAGGGCAGCATTTAGCTCTTCTGGGGGAGAAATGAAACGTTTCTCTCATCGCCACTGCCTGGCGGCGCGAAGCAGGTCCAAGGGAGGGTATCGCTTTCCATCTTTTCGGCCGGGTTTCCCACAGTTCCTCAATTGCCCTTCTCTCCGAGTCACTTGCACCCCCAGGACTCTAGGGGGCAGCAGTCCCTGGGAGAGGAATGGGTGGCTCTGTAAAGGCTTGATAGCTTGTTTGCTGTATTTTTGTAACCAGGCAAATAGTAAACTTCAGGAAAGGTCACCAAGGGTGCACTACCTGTGCTGGTATAATTGTTACACACCAGGCAATTCCCCTGAGGCAGCTGCTTTCTCTCCAGGTTTACATACTCCCCCTGGCACAGAATTGGTTACGTTCAGCGTACAGTGGTGGCACCATGCGTTTGTGTGTCAGCACCCCCAAGTTCTACTCCTCCTTTGAAGAAGAGCTGGGGAAGGAATAACCAGAGCTGGTCCCGAAGCCAGTCCTAACATTAGGCAAAGTGAAGCAGCTGCCTCAGGTGGCAACTGCTCAGGGGCGGCAAGCAGGTATTGGAGGGTGGAGCTGTGTGTGCTACAGGTGCCTGCCCTCGTGTGATGGAGGATGCTGCCCTGTCACAAATGTTGAAGTAAGGTTCAAGAACCTGTCCTGTCAGCTTCTGTACATGGAATTGTGGTGTGCAGGGGGCAGGGGAACGATCTGAGGGGGGTGGAGGCTGAGGGCCCCTTACATGTTCAAGTAGAGGCTGAGCCACCTCAAAATTCCATGGCAACTGTGCACACGCCATGCATGCACGTTGTGCGACGTCCTCGCATCACTTGTGCAAGTCACACAGCATGGACGCAACACTTCATTTGTCTATCCTGGTCCAATGTAGCATGTGAGACCTATGAGAAGGGAGCAGGTGAAAAGAGCAGTGTCTCTCACAGGGTTACAGTGTGGGATATAGGCATCCTATTGCAAGATATCACAATGCAGACCTGGGTGTAAGGTGTGGAGCAGGGTAGGACAAGCAGGGTAGCTTGCCTGACGGGTTAGGCAGAAAACAACATTAGAGCCATCGCTAGGATGTCTGAGCAAGAAGTATGTGGTGACGGTAAGTTCTGAATCACTGTTCAGAGGCAAATGAGATGCTACATCCCACCCCTTGCAGGCAGACAACTGTGGTCTAGTGTACATGGGGAGTATTAAAATAGGCAGTCTTTCAGCTGCACTGTGAAGCGGTGCAATGCCTAGCACCCGTGAGCATTCTGGTCATTTGTTTCTGCCCGCAAGAGAGCTATTTTACCCTGGTAACAAGGCTGTAAACAGAGGTCTAGCGATGGGAAGTGGCCACCTTAGGGCAGCATTTCACAATGCAGGAAATGGTGAGAGTGTGCCTGTGAGTCAGCTGCATACCTGGATTTTGTGCTTTCAGAATAACATGGAAACGGAGAACTCATGACCTCCCCTAGCAGGGAGAGGGTCAATGCATTCTGCCTTACTTTGAAGCTCATTAACTTCCCTACCAGGGATATATGGTTCAGCTTTCCATGTGCATGTTATGCTAGAAAAGGAGGCGGGGGAGAGATGTGCACTCACCACCTGAGAGAGCTACCTGGACCAGGTATGGGAAATGGGGTAAGAAGAATAAAACCCATAGCTGACCCAATAATTTTGCCGCCTGGGACAAAGGACAATATTCCCTCCTCAGTTGCACACACAGACGCGGACTAGACTAGCAACTGAATCCTACTTCAGTGCTTTTGATGGGGCAGCATCTCTCACTTCACCCAAGCGCAGCAGGCTAGCTTAGTGGGTAGGACGAGTGTTGTCATGCTCACATATTGCCTGTGGGCTTCCTGTGGACATCAACATGTTGACCATGTTGAGAACAGAATGCTGGACTAGATGGGCCTTTGGTTTGATCCAGCAGGGCTTTTCTTATGTACTAATGGGGTGCAGGCCAGGTTGCATGACACACACACAGCTCTGTCTTCCAGCACCTTGCTTCCACTCTGCTTGACGCCTATATGCTACCTGCAGAAAGTAATGCTGTGTTGTAGCAGCTGCACCAATAGATATCACATGATTGGAGTGTGTGATGCCTGTGGGAGTTCATGGCCTGGGCTGGGTGGTGCCTCTTTGCCTGCTCACAGTTGTGCTGTCTGTGACACATTGGGAGAAGGAGCCTAGGGGACACAGCAAACATTCCCACTACTGAGATCTTACTTCTGCCAGCTCAAGGAGGATGGTTGCTGCCACCCCCATCCAGTATCCACTGCTCAAGGCAACTGCCTCAATCGGCATAATGTTAGGGCCGGCCCAGAGGCTGTAAACAAAGGGATCACAGACTGCCTTTTGAATGCTATGGATCTAATCTAATATCCTGTGCCTAACAGCAGCCTGAGTCAGATGCTTCAAAGGAAATGGTACAACAAAAGCACATTTGTGAAGCAAGCCATCCATTGTCAAGCATTTTAGTAGCTAGAAAATTTCGGGTCTGTATCCCTCCCACAAAATTGTACCTTAACAGATATTGTTTTGGCCTGACTACCATGAATTTGTCTCAATTTTTTGGGAAACTCATTAGTACTGTACTAATTTTCATCCTCTGATTCCATGTCAAATACAAATCTACAGTTTAATCATGACCCTTCTGGAAAAAAACAATTTTGCTCCTGGCCAAAATAGTGCAGGTTTCTGTTCACACCAACAGAGGTACGGCTGCTGCTCTTTGCCACTTATACATTTCTCATGGAATTGGGCACTAATTTTAATAAGCTGCTTTACGAGTTGGTAATGGTCACTGGACCTTTAAGGACAATAGCCTGGGGAGGAAAAGCTGACATCGCTGCTCAGGAAGAGTCCAGGGAGGGACCCTATTCCGGCTCAAGGTATTTTAATTGTTCCAGCACTGCCTAGATAAAATCAATGTCTCCTGAACGGGTTCCAAAGCACCACAGCTTCCGATTACACACAATGGCAGAATCATAACATTGTAGAAACACAAGTAGCGGCTGGCTTGGCTATAAGATGAGAGGTTGTCAAGAGAGACAAATAAGAAGCAATTTAGCTTTTAGAAATCTAGGTCTGAGGTCTTAAAAGCTCAGAATTAAGCTGTTCCAGATCAGAACAATGTAAAATACAACTTTAAAAACACCTTAAAACAAATTACAATCGCAACTAGAGTGGGTCCTAAATTTATTTATATCTCTCAAGTGTCAAAGGCAAGGGTTAAGAGGTGTGTATCTTCAGCATAGGATGAAAGCTGTACAATGAAAATGCCAGACACACCTCTGTGGGGACTGAACTCCACAGTGTAGGGGCAGCCACTCTCTCTCATGGGTCAACCCCACGCCTGAGCTTCTGAGGGTGGAGGACCTTAACCCCAAGAGGGTCTGCAAGGAAGACTGTCTTTCAGATATTTGGGACTGAAGTCACTTATTTATATAAGTAAAATGACATCCAGTTACAGCAGATAAATGTTGTAAATACATGATATATATATATGAGCACCAGTTTGAGGTTGTGCCTCCCCGCCCCTGGAATCTACTAGCAAGAGTTTCTACATGGTACATTCTAGTCCAGGGATTTCCAAACTGTGTGCCAAGACATGCCTTTAAAAAGTTAAGCCAGTGTTTTGGATTCATCCACCACTCTCTGCCTGTTGAAACACAGAGGCCCCAAGCAGCATTGATCCTCCCTCTTTCTGCCCATACATGGGCAGTGGCATCTTTCCAAGGGAATGAGTCTCCCTGACAGGCATGAGAGAATTCCAGAAACATCACCATTGCCCAGGAAGCCTGGCCTCATCCTGAACCCTTGAGTAAAGGGGAAGAGTGGACAGAGTTGCAGGCAATATTGATCATTAGTTGCAAGGATGCCTGCCCATCGTTCTGGGAGCAGTACCATTTGAAACCCAGGACCACATGGATGGGGCCAGTTTGTGGCTTTCCCCACATCACAGAATCAAAACTCCTTCTGGGAGGATAGATAACAATTCCAAGGAAAGGTCTTCATGCTCAGCCCTGCCCAGGCTGTGGTGAGTAATATCTGTACTAAGGGCTCGCTCACTCCTTGGAAAATGCCTCCCATGGTGCTGATATAATGTCTAAAGGCCACCTTAGCAAGAGTGTGATTACTTCTCTGAGCTGTGTTAACAGCAAAGATGGAACTAATCACTGTTTGCAAGGGATTTGGAGGCAATTCTTTGTTTGCATTTGGTCTGGTTGCTTCAGAAACCCTATCAGCATATGAGAGTGCCTAGGTAACCAACACAGGAAGGGCTGAGGGAGACACCTCAATACAAGTGGCAGGGAGTGGTTGGCTCTGCACTGAAGATCAGTGGGGCAAACCTAGAGGGAACACAATTACTTAGATCCTTCTTCCCGGCTTCCTTAAAGAAGGAGCAGAGAATGTGTGGCATTCCAGATATTGCTGGACTACAGCTGCCACCATCCCTGACCATTGGCCATGCTGGCGGGGGCTGAAGGGAGTTGGAGCCCAACAACATTTAGGGTGATAGTCAATGCTAGTCTTAGGTACAGTAGACCCAGCCTAGCACTTGTGTGTTCAACCTTTGTGTTTCATGGCTTTTTGCAGCTACTGGAAAGGGACTAGGTTCAGGAGATGATAAATGCCTTCCTAGCACAGGGAATGGTTCCAGCTGCCAGGAAGGAAGAATATGCAAGGCCACTCCTGAAGGAAGCCTCCTTCGATTCAGAGGATTATAATACTAAACAGTTGCAAATGTCTCTTTCTTGGGCTAGGTGTTCGAGTCAGTGATTGATGGCCAATGAAAGCACTAAATTATGTGTCTGGATAGGTTTGCTGGAACAGATGAGTTTTTAGCAAGCATCTAAAAGTGAAGGGGTGCCTGCCTAGTGTCAGTAGTTCCAGAGGACAGGTGTTGCAATACTAAAGGAGTGACTTCCTGCAAATCGGAATTATATACAGTGGTACCTCGGGTTACAGACACTTCAGGTTACAGACTCCACTAACCCAAAAATAGTACCTCGGGTTAAGAACTTTGCTTCAGGAGGAGAACAGAAATCGTGTAGCGGCAGTATGGCAGCAGCAGGAGGCCCCATTAGCTAAAGTGGTACCTCAGGTTAAGAACAGTTTCAGGTTAAGAATGGACCTCCAGAATGAATTAAGTTCTTAACCTGAGGTACCACTGTATGCAGAATTCATCATGCGAAAGGCTGGGCTGGATGAATCCCAAGTCAGAATTAAGATTGCTGGAAGAAATATCAGCAACCTCAGATATGCAGATGACACAACCTTGATGGCAGAAAGTGAGGAGGAATTAAAGAACCTTTTAATGAGGGTGAAAGAGGAGAGTGCAAAATATGGTCTGAAGCTCAACATAAAAAAACCTAAGATCATGGCCACTGGTCCCATCACCTCCTGGTAAATAGAAGGGGAAGAAATGAAGGCAGTGAGAGATTTTATTTTCTTGGGCTCCATGATCACTGCAGAGAGAAAAGCAATGACAAACCTGGACAGCATCTTAAAAAGCAGAGACATCACCTTGCCAACAAAGGTCCGTATTGTTAAAGCTATGTTTTTCCCAGTAGTGATGTATGGAAGTGAGAGCTGGACCATAAAGAAGGCTGATCACTGAAGAATTGATGCTTTTGAATTATGGTGCTGGAGGGGACTCTTGAGAGTCCCATGGACTGCAACAAGATCAAACATATCCATTCTTAAGGAAATCAGCCCTAAGTGCTCACTGGAAGGACAGATCCTGAAGCTGAGGCTCCAATACTTTGGCCACCTCAGGAGAAGAGAAGACTCCCTGGAAAAGACCCTGATGTTGGGAAAGATGGAGGGCACAAGGAGAAGGGGACGACAGAGGACGAGATGGTTGGATAATGTTCTCGAAGCTACCAGCATGAGTTTGACCAAACTGCGGGAAGCAGTGGAAGACAGGAGTGCCTGGTGTGCTCTGGTCCATGGGGCCATGAAGAGTTGGACATGACTAAACGACTAAACAACAACCAAGTTATAAAGCTGTAAATTATGAAGTTTAAATGTACTCCTATCAGCCTCAACCGACAGGATATATATATCCAGGCCCAGATTTGGACATCCTGCTGCCTGAATCTGGTCAGTAGTAGCTGCCCTTTCTCATACCAGCAACTTAGCACTTGGAGGAGAGTCATGCTGTTCACTGTGACTCCACAGTGCCCCCAGTGACAAGCGTGGTGTGATTAAGGTCACCAGGCTATTGGGGGGGGGGGTGAAGTACAGGTGCAGTGGTATAGCACAGTCTTCCTCAGAGCCCTTGGTTGCTGATAAGAGGAGGAGAGCACTCAACCCTTTGGCCTCTGGGTCTTGATCCTTATCGACATTCAAGGAAGAATATTGTTCTGTGATGCCACACTTGTATGGTAATACGCTCCAGCGACCAGCAGGGGCACAAACCAGTGATGTCATCAGCCCACGCAGCCACCAGAAGCTTCCAGGTGTGTGTTCCCATTGAAATGCTAGGAAGTAATGGAGTTGTTGCTTCATAAGTTATAATTGCAAGAATGGAATAGTCAAATATGTACCACTCTAAGCTCCTTTCGCAGTGAGCTGAAGCTGATACTCATTACAGTGGTACCTCGGGTTACATACACTTCAGGTTACAGTCTCTGCTAACCCAGAAATATTACCTCAGGTTAAGAACTTCGCTTCAGGGTGAGAACAGAAATTGTGCAGCGGCGGTGCAGCGGCAGCAGGAGGCCCCATTAGCTAAAGTGGTGCTTCAGGTTAAGAACAGTTTCAGGTTAAGAACAGACCTCCAGAATGAATTAAGTTCTTAACCCAAGGTATCACTGTATAGGTTTCACTGGACAGGAGTTAAATTTCCAAAGAGGGCATATGAACCCAAATCCAGCCCAGTTAAAACTTTTAATAATTTAATTGAACGTTTACTGTGTTTAAGCATACATTGCCCCTAGGGGGTGCTAATGTATTAAATAAAATGGTATTCCTGGTTCTTTAAAACCTAATTCACATTATAATATGAATTTTAGCTCAGACACATTAATATTTTCTGTGTGTCTGTGTGTGTGTGTGTGTGTGTGTGTGTGTATTAAAAATACCTATGCATTATTTGTGAATTTGGTGAACAACTACTGGAATCCAATTTAGAGGCAATGGCACTTCACAGATTATTGTCTTATATCTGTGAGTGAACCAGGAACAACAATGTTCCCATCTAGTTCCCGCCTGTAACCTGTGAGAAATCACTGATGCTTGTCATCTTTTTGCTATAGGTCAGAAGAGGTGGACACTCATACTCTTTGGCGTGGTCCTCTTAGCAAGAGAACTCGTGTTAGGAGCGCTGGAAGAGACGTGCAACTGCAGTGCAGAAGTTGATTTCCAGGAACTGCAGACCAAATTGGCTCCTGAGATGTGTTGCTTGAATCTCACCAGGACTAAAATCAACTCCTTGGACTGGAGCATCTTTGCCGGAACTGCGGGTTTGAGGGAGCTCTACCTATCAAACTGTGGCATATCAGACATTATCAACGCAGAGAATGGCTCTTCTACACTGGAGATTCTACACTTAGACCATAACCAGCTAAGTTTGCTCCCAGATGGTTTCCTAAGAAATGCACCCAGCTTGCGTGTCATTCATTTGGAGAGCAACCAACTCCAGAAGCTGCCTGAGTCATTCCTGAAAGCATCTGACCAAATCCAGGAGGTCCACCTTGCCTTCAATAACTTGTCTTCCCTTCCCTCAGGGATTTTCAAACCCTCCCTCCTCACGCTAGGTCTCTCCAACAACAGCTGGCACTGTACTTGCAGCTTGCTTGAAGATCTGGAAAAATGCCTACCTGCACCATTTAACGTTGAGGTGGCTTGTAGCACCCCAGAACGTTACCATGGCATGAATCTCAGAGATATCCCTAAGCAGGAGGTGTGCCGGAACCATAGCCTAACGGCTCTCTTTGTTTGCCTGCCTGTGGTGGCTATTCTGGTTTTGGTCACCTGGTGCTTTTGCAAGCGGCAGAAGAAAACCAGCTACCATCCTCACGCCGGGAAGGAATGCCGTCTGGCTACAGTGGAGAGGAACGGTTCCAAAGAGCCTGGGGACCATCGCTGCTACATCCCATGTGAGCTGCCTATGGCATCGGCTGCAGAGAGCGAGAAGAACATCTTGTTGAGGAACCAGGTCTTGCTTAAGCCTTCAGCTGCACTACTAGGGAGCAGCAGGGACCTCTATGAAGAGGTGGAGATCAAACTGGGAGCTTCTGATGATTCCTTGGCGAAGGCCAATGGGGAAAGCCTTGAGCAAGATAAGTCGGGATCCAAAAAACCGACCGTTGCAGAGGAGGGTTACACAGGTGGGGAGTCTGAAGCCGAGACAGTGAGTGTGACAGACGTTCTGAAGGATTCTGCAGACCGTGAAAAGCTCTATATGAACCAGTCGGTAGATTATTACAACCTGGTTCCTGGCATTGAACTGGAGGACTCAGACCACATGGAATATGAGAACATTGACCTTTGCTGAGGCTGCTTGTTGAGCCATAGAATGATAAGGACACAAAATAGGCTAATTCTTATCCATTTTATGAAAGGGGCAGCAGGACCACCAGCTCCCAACATTATGCAAACTTCACAAATAATGAGAGTTCTCTTGTAAATGATTTTGTGCTCCGGGATTTGTTCTTCTTTCTTCTGAGCCTTTGGAATGACACAGGTGTTGTTATTAATATGCCTAGAAGAACATTTGTATTAGGGTCTGTTCCAGTTTGGGGAGTGTGTGATGGAGGGACAGTATGAACTGCAGTTTCTAGCCCTTTGATAGAATTATTATTTTAAAAAATTGCATTGCAGTTTCCAGTAGAGGAGAAGATTTCTCATGATCTAGCCTCCTTCCAGGAAATAAGATGTGGAACACAAGACTTGGGGGCAGCGGGGAGCCCATATGAGCAGGGATGAAGGTTGCAAACGGGGACAGGACAACAGCTGTGCCCATTATTTTTTAATCTGCCATTTTATTTAGATAATTTTTTGGCATTTTTAGATTTTTTTGGGTATTACATATCCCTGCCTGGCTTTGCCTGAAGCTCCCACCTAAATCTCCAAACTGACTCTTCACTGACGTCCTTTTCTGCTGTGTGAGCTGGTCTCTGCAGTTTCTTTCCCTGTCAAACACCAGTCATAGATGGGCTCTGCATTCTAGGAATCTCCTCCAGTTATTTAAAGGCTCAGGTTTTCTCTGCAAGGAGGAGAGTGACATCTAGTGGAGAGGCCTGCACATAGCCACCTTTCTTTCTGCCGTCCTTCTAAACATTGAAAAACTTTTTCAGCATATTTTCACTACATCCAATTAACATTTCTCTGACCTAAGTTAAGTGCATTCGTTTCCTTCTGTTTATTCTCATGGAACTTGCTATGCATGCAGCCTGATCTGGGGTGACAGATAGGTGGGTGGGTGGTCCTGCCTCTTGTTTTAAAGATGGTCTTTTGGCCCCTTCTGCTTTTATGATTCAGCAGCTGAGCATCACAGAAATTTATGTGGCACGGAGGTTAATGAAACTAGAGTGGCTGGTTAGTAGAAATCAACATATGAAACACACACAGAGAGAGAGTTCTTGTTTCATGTTTTCCCTTTAGGACTGCCATTGGCAGGAGAAGCCACAACTGGCAGAATTCCCCATCTCAGCACCGGCCCTTCCATTTGCCAGACAGAGGCAAGTACCTCAGGTAGCAGATGCTGGGGGTGCAGATCAGTAGCAAGAAGTTGGTAGACAGTGTGGTGTGTGCCAAGCTTCCTAAGCTGGGCTTCTGCTCTCATAAGCATTACTGCCTCTGACTATAAAGGCAGCTGTGGCGATCACACAGGGCCCCTGAACGTTTGACGGTCTATTGACCCTGTGCCACCACTGTGATTGCTTTCTTCGCTGCCACCAACCCGTTTCTCACGGGTACACACGGAGTCCAGTCAGTTGGTAACATTAACAAATAATCAAGTTTATTTTATAGGCATGAACAAGCTTATGGTTTCAGTTAGTTTTTCTTGGCAGTTTCTTAATCTTAGTTCCTTAACTGTCCTATTCGTTCCTAACAACTTCAAATTGATTATCCCAACTAACTATCTGACTCCACCTAACAGTTCCTCTCACTCTCTCACCACGCAACTAGACCAACCCACAGACAAGGAGAAGGGGACGACAGAGGACAAGATGGTTGGACAGTGTTCTCGAAGCTACCAGCATGAGTTTGACCAAACTGCGGGAGGCAGTGGAAGACAGGAGTGCCTGGTGTGCTCTGGTCCATGGGGTCACGAAGAGTCGGACACGACTATACGACTAAACAACAACAACAGGCCAGGATCTCCAGCTGTTGTTGGACTACAGCTCCCATCATCCCTAGCTAACCAGGACCAGTGGTCAGGGATGATGGGAATTGTAGTCCAAAAACAGCTAGAGACCCAAGTTTGGGAAACCCTGTTCTAGGCTGAGGATGAGGCACCTCAGGCCTGCAAGGTGTCTAATGCGTATCTCTCTCTGGCCCCCTGGGGCTCTCCCCATGCCTTACACTACTCCTCCACAACCACCTCAAGTGCTTTTCTCTGGTTAGACTGTGTCCTTGAATTTTGATATTGTAAAGCTCTTTCTACCGTCTTGCAATGCTTCCCAGTTTTCTCAGGAGCAAGATGTATAGCTGTACAAATGTATTCCATATGACAGATGAAAGCTCTGCTTCCCAAAGAGACACTGGCATCTTAACTCCCCATCGTTATAAACCACAATACACTGAATGTAAAAGACTTAACATATATTTTGTCCTGATCTAACTTTTGCAGTAAACTATTCAATCTATGATCTTTCTGGACTGCATCCCTTTCAAAAAGAGAAGAAAAGAATAGCGTATGTGTGGGGGGGGGATGTAAATAACATGGAATACATGGCTATGTTCTACTTTTGTAAGAGTTTAACAAAGATGCAAAAGCGTGTCTTTTTCTTGCTTTCGTCTTGCTGTTATACGGACGGAGATGGCCCAGGACATTTTGCCACCTGAGGTGGACCAGCAAATGATGCCCCTGCCACCCCACCTCCTCCTCCTCCTCCTCCTAAATACTGCCCCCCTCCCATGCTGCAGTGATAGACTTGCTGCTGGCTTCTCCTCTTCCTGCAGCCATTTTTCTGCACCCTTACTCAGAATGAGGCACTGTGGAACAACTGGGTGGGATATGCCTATTGAGACAGACATTCAGCAGGTGCAGCATTAATGACTTACTATATCTGCAAAATATGCTCTTTTCATCAAAGATGTACAACTATGGAATATGCTCTGTCCTACCAGGCAATACCACCCACCCACCACAACTTAGCCTAATGCAGTCCAAACCACAATTGTGTCACAACTTTTGTGGTTGTAATTTGGTCAGCTCTGCTTTAATGCTTCCTCTTACTACACTCCCTCCCCTCCCCAAATTGGAACTGGCTGGGGAAAATAATTCATTGTAATTTTGAAAGGCATTACTTACATTATCCAACAATCTTTAGATAGCTGAACTCCGAAACATGAGGGACAGGTGGGAAACAGGCGAGTTTGCTTTAATCGTGAAGAAGAACTGAAAAATTAGATTTAGATCAGCAACATGCTGCTTATGACAAATACTGCCTTGTACAGAGTCAGGCCATTTGTCTATCTAGGTCAGTACTGTCCATGCTGGCTGGCAGTGGCTTTCCATGGTTTCAGAAAAGCAACAATTGCAGCCCTACCTGGAGATGCTGTGGATTGAACCTTGGGACCTTCTGCCTCAACTCTGCTACTGAACTACGACCCTTCCCTAAAGCAAATGAGAAAGCTCTCTTGAAGGATGGATTTACAAGCAGCAATAACCATTGCCATCCAAGCCTACATCCCCGGGGGATAAATTACTTCTTTATGACACCACAGAACTGTAAATTCATTATCTGTGTAAAGTCCAGCTATGTTTCCCAGGGGAATTTTCACAGAGGATATATTTCATCCCTTCTTCAGAGACAACTGTTAGCAACAAGTTACTATGACAGGGTGTGAAATGGGAATCAATGAACAATGATGTAGGTCTCCTGCAGGCAGGTGTTTCTGAGCTAATGCTCCCTGTTCACTCCTGTTCTCTGTTTCTGGCACCAGGCTGTCTGGTGCAGGTTAATCCACAGCCCTTTTGTAGATGTCCAGTGAGTGAGCATGTGGATGAGGGAGGAACTGTGATCAGATCCACTATGTCTTCCCTTTCTGCTATTATTTTATTATGGTCCCCCCCTCCTCTTTTCATCCAAATATCACAAGAAAACAAAAAATCCTTTAGTGCCGAAATCATAAGGAACATTAACATTCTTTGGCTGAAACCCTGGTCACTCATTAATGGAGATCCAGAAAAGCTAAGATCACAGCAATGCACTGACAATACACACCTATTTATGTGGCTATGTTCTTTATGCACATAGACACATGCTCAACCTGTAAAGTGTGACACTGGAGATCAGCTTCTCACAATGACGATTGTGTTAGTTTGGAATTGTGGAAACCTTACCAGAATAAACACAGCACATGATTGCATGATCTGTACAGACAAGAGCACACATGGCTTGGAGTAGTATTGATGTGATATACATTACAGACATACCTGGTGTCTTGAAGCATCAGTAGTCTTTAAGGTTTTGGTTACTTATTTATTTAACATAATTCATATACTGCTTGATTGTCGTAAAACCTCAAGTGAGTTTACAAAAAATATCAAAAATTGAAGTTAAAAGCAGGTCTTTAACTACTTTAAAGTAGTTCAAAAACTACTTTAAAGCAGCAAAAACTAAACAACAATGAAAACACATGTAACTTCTACACGTCTGCATAAGCCTGCCTAAACAAAAATGTTTTAAGCAGGCATTGGAAAGAGGACAGTGAAAGTGTCAATAGGCAGGGAGTTCCAAAGCGCCACACTAAAATATCGGTTTCTTAGAGAATGAGTACTGTATGGCAGATGTAGCAGTGCCAGTTCTGCAGAGCAAAACACTCAAATGGGCATATATAGGGCAAGGCGATCCCGCAAGTAAACTAGTCCCAACTTGCTAAGTTCTAATAGTAACACATTGAACTTGGTCCGATTTAGAGGCAGGCCTGCTATAAAAATGGTGGAAGGGAGAAGAGCTCTTTAGGAAAAAAGGTGAGGTGTAAATGTCATGAATAAATTAGAATGGAATTTCCATCTATGGCTTAATTTTCACAAAAGTAAATTATAACCATGAACATCACATAGGCATTTACACAGTTCCCTGTTCTTGGGCTACTAACAGCCCACCATCAATCATTCTGAGCAGTCTAGTTTATTTACCATGAGTAAGATATTTAAAGGAAGTGGGTAACAGCTTTTCTTCTTTCTCTGCATTAGTGAGACAGTTATAACCAGCCTCAACTGAACTCCCAGGACAGGTAAGAAGTTCTAGCTTCTTTTCATCAGGGAGGTATTGTCACTTTGTGGTTGCCACTCCACCCTTCCACTCTGCCCTAAGCAAAGCTCCTGTCCCTTTATTGACTGAATGGCAGTAGAAATCTAACAGTGACAGCAATAGTTTTATCTAATGCTGCTCACACCTGCTGAATATCCACTTAGTAAGCCAAAGGTAGAGGAGCTCTCTCTCACACGCAGCAGCTCCAGCGCTGGGCTGGCCATGCAAGCAGTCTTTCATTTCTCCATGTGTCCCAGCAGCTGTCTTGCTCAAGATTGCCTGTAATTCTGAGACTCACAGTGCAAGTCTAAGCATGTTTACCCAAAAATAAGGCCCTTTGGTTTCAATGGGACTTACTCCATTGTAAGTGTGCCTAGGATTGCGGCCTATGGAAAGTCATCTTATGCTGCCTGCTATGTTTTTGTGGACCTCCAAATCCGAGTTACTCTATCGTCTCCTCCTATTTACCTTCTTAGGTCACCCCCTGGTTCACCTCCACTGTTGTTTCTCAGTATCTCTCCAGACATGAGTAGTAGTATTAGGGCTGCCATACGTCCGGAATTTCCTGGAAATATCTGGGATTCGGCTGTCCGAAAGTGTCTAGGAGCAAAGTTTGAAAATTGGTCAAAATGTTCAATAGCAGCCCATATCAGAAGTGTAGATTTTTTGTGAATTTCCCCCCAAATAGCTTAAAATGTTTTTGAGAGATTTTGCTCAACAGTTTTTTGTGTTCGGTTTTCACTTTTTGAAATATGGCAACCCTATTACTTGTAATCCCTGTCAACGGTGTAAAAGCTGAGGCTTTCTTTGCTACCACATTAGCAGTTCCTGCCCCCTTGAGATTGCCATTACCTGTTCACTCACTTTTTATAGAACACCCATATGATGATGATGATGATCTCAGCTCATTGCGTTCTAGTGTTTTCTGTGTAGTCCTCTATGCTTTCTTCCATAGCCAGTTTTCTTGCAATTTTCTTTTGGTAATAAAATTCAATGGCAGCACCAGCTTGACCTGTGTGGACAGGCAATGCAGGACTGAGGCTTTTAACTGTTCTTGTGCCTTTAATTAAACCCTTCCTGTTTTATTGCTTGCCAATGAACAGGAGTCGGGGATTAGTGATAAATTGCATTTATATCCACCATTGAAAAGCCTCTATTGCTTGTCTCATGCAGGAGGCTCTAATTACTGCTTTCTTCTCCTCATTTCTTTTAATTGTAGTGAAATCTCACATAGGAAGCACTCAGTTCAGTAGTGTTTTATTGACACCTTTATTGGCTGTATACTTTTTTATTGGGTACCTGTCACCTCCAGGATCTGACACCCCCCCCCCTTGCCTATGCATACCTGTTGCTGGGGAACAACCCTGAGAGAGGACTCTTGCTCTCATGTCTTGCTTCTGGGCCTCCCATGAGCATGTTTGGGAAACAGAATAGTGGACTAGATGGGCCATTTGCCTGATCCTGCAGGACTCTGATTATGTTCCTATCACAGTAAAAATACAGGTCCTTGATTTTGTTTAGTTCTTATGCCACAAGAACTATTATGTCTATTCTATTCTTTTTATATATCCTTTTATTGCACTTTAAACAAATACAGATAAATATAAACAACCAAAATTACAAAAGAAAAATCCTTAATAATAATAATGGAAAAAGCTAAAAAAAACCTACAACAAATATCAAAGTACATGGCATAAAACATAAGCTATTATGGGAAAGAAAAAAGAAAAAAGGAAATTTCCTCTAGGAAGGGGCCACTCACATGTTGTACACATGCCAACGCTCTTTAGAAAGATTGCAAAACATGTTATGCGGTGGGACTCCTTTTCCTGTATAATTCTGCTGCTAGGCCGTGGAGAACTGCCATTTATTTGGATCACCAGAAAAGAACTGTTGCCCCTCAAGCTGATGGGTAATTGTGAAAATGGAAAGATCTGTAGCTAGAAAAAGGTCAGATTATCTGGATGTAAGTAATGGGTGCAATTAGTGGCCCTTGAGTAAGTCCCTTGAATAAGGCAAGCACGCACTATCAAAACAGCTTGTGCAAAGCCAGGGCTTTTTTCAGCCAGAACTTGCTCTGTTTCTGCACCTCTCAGGTGGGTGCCAGAAAACAAAGGAGGCAGGCGTTGTGAGTTCCAGCCACCTCTTTTTCTAGAAAAATAGCACTGTGCAAAACCATTCCTGCAGAATATCTTATGGTGAAGTAAATGACCTTTCTGATATGTGATGAATTCTTTGTACTGGCTACCAACTTTTAAGCAGGGCCATCTTGGCAAACTACTATGTAAAATCACCCAAAACCTTAGATGTCTTCAAGTGATGTAAAATGCTAACTTCACTTGCCGCTCCTGTATAAAAGTGACAGCAGCACTAGGACCCACCTGGATGGCCCAACCCACAATGCCACACTCTGAGGGAAGACCCCTTCCTCAGACTGAGGTCCAGGCTGCTCACACTGCCACCACTTTGTCAACGATGAATGGGTGAGCGACAACCCTTCCCTCAGAATAATGCCTGGAGTGCTCTTACAGGTACTTTGTTAGCAGCAGGTGGGTGATCAATTCAGCAGTTGAGCAGGTGAAGGTGGAAGGGAAGAAGAGTGGTGAACAGATCGTACAGTAGCTCCAGTGACCCGCTGGCTGACCAATCATTCGCAGGCAGCTCTATGGGCGGGAGATTTGGCCCACGATTCACCGCCTCTCCCAATTTGTTGCCTGAGCCCTGTGGCTCAATTCAGCTCCTGGTAGGTCCAGCCCTACACTTAGCTTCCCATAATCAAGGTGGCAGGAGAGAAAAGAGAAGTGATATTTTCCTCCCTGGGTGTTATTTCTCTCTGTGTCTCAGCTGCTGCCTGCATGAGGCACAGACAAGGCAGCCATGACAGTCTCCTACACCTTGAAAGTGGCCAATGCTCGCTTTGGGGGCTTCTCCAAGCTACTTTTTCGTTGGAAAGGGAGCATCTACAAGCTGCTCTACAAGGAGTTCATTGTCTTCGTCTTGCTTTATGGAACACTAAGTGTCATCTACCGGTAAGTTGGCAATATCCTGTTTAATGGAATGAAACCTCTCCAGGGGGACATAATTAAAGACGTCTGAAATGGTTGAAGAACGTAAAATTGCTGTTCTTTTTTTAGGAGCGTTCAATGTTGTGGTACTTTTGCTCTCAACTTTCAGAGCTTCCTTAGCAATCTGCTTGCCCCACTTTAAACCAACCTCAGAATTACACTGTTTAGTGGGAAGGAAGGCTTCCAGGGGCGACTTTCTTGCTGGGCCTTTCTCTCCATTACAATTGCATTCCACGCAGCCCACCAGGTCATTTACATGGGGATGGCTCTCCAGGCTTTCTTCCCATCACAATCATGCTCTTTCCAGACCACCAAATGGGCTGCAAGGAGACCAAATACATGGTGCTCCCCACCCCCCTGCCACCCCTGAAGCAAAATTTGGCAGTGCTCAAGGGGCAAATTTGGCTGTGGGAGGCAGACTGAATACCTGCAGTGGGCTGCACAGATGGCCTGCAAAGGGCTATGGGTTGTCCTCATGTGTTTTAAATATTGTGTTTTTAATATTTTGTTGGGAGCCACCCAGACTGGGCCAGCCCAGTCATATGGGAGACATATAAATAAAATAATAGTAATAGTAATCATTCTAGTAAATAAATCAAATTGTTCTAACATTCAGGAGAATCTGTTTCCCCTGAACATTATTTAGTTGGCCAGGATGGATGAGTGGGGTATTGTTGGATTCTGCTGAGAAGGGTAGAGCTTAGACTACAGAGACTGCCACATTTATGCCTAGAGGCTCATGCCCTGCAACCCATAAATGACTTAAGCCCCAAATATCTGAAAGACCACCAATGTCAGAATTGATGGAGTGTTTAAATCAGCAGAGTCCTCTTGGTAGGGCTTTGAGGGTTTGAAGGGTACCACCTTCCCAAGAAGGCATTATCTGTAGCAGCCCCTAAGTTGTGGAGGTCCCACCCCACAGGGGAGTGTCTGGCACGTTCTTTATATAGCTCTTAGCAAATGCTGAAGATACATCTCTGTACCCTGGCCTTTGATATCAGTGCTGTGTATTTTGGGGACTATTCCTGTGACTGCAATTTGTTTTAGCTGTTTTTAATACAGAATTTTAAATAGTTGTAACCAGCCCTGGGACCTGCTAGTGAAATCTGTTGGAGGTGGTATTAGTGTTGTTGTTGTTGTTGTTTTAATATTCCTTGTATCCTTGAAAGAATCCTATTGTTTGCCATTGTGACAGTTATTATGGTACTTAACCAAGCAGAGGGATTGCTTTGGCAGGGACAGAGAAGAGCCCTGGCTCCTGTTTAATTGAAGAAGAATGTTTATATCATGACAGAGTTCAAGCCTGTTATTCTTCCCCATCTCCTGTAGGCACCTTCTGAATGTGGATCAGAAACGTCTCTTTGCAAAGGTGGCTGAATACTGCAACCGCTCAACTGACCTCATCCCTCTGTCCTTCGTCCTAGGTATGATTATGTACCTGCTCTTGATAGGAGGCCTTGTTGCTATGGTTTCTTGATTGCTTGCTTTAATTAAGGCCAGATGCATACATTTGGCAAAAGCCCCTTTAATCTTTCGATTGCACAGAATCCCAAATTATTTCCCATTGGGAGGTACCACAAATCAGTGGCAGAGCTCATGGTATGCATCCAGGAGTGAATGAGGAGTCAGATGATCTGAAGGACTCTTGCCATAGACCACTCTAAAAGTCTTGCTCTGAATTACTGCGGAGGCTGACCCTGATTTTTGTGTGTGTGCGTGTGTGAAAGTGAGATTGATGCAGCAAACACCACATCACGAAAAAAGAAATGTGAGTGGTGTCACAAAACGAAAAAAGGGAAGTTAAAAAGTAGGAGGTGGATAATTAAAATGGAGAAGGAAGTGACAGCTTGACAGGTGAGAGAGTTTATGTCTAAATGATGTACAGCTAGGGCTGCAAAAATGCACAATAAACATGCCTGACTCTCCTGAGTAAACAGACCTAGTTTTTGCATTAGAAGTGTCTATATCAGAAATGCAAGCCTAAATTGATCTGCTTAAAAATGATTCCCTCATGAATTTTCATTGCCTTTGCAAAACTTTCCTGTAAAAAGGTCAGCTAAAGTAAAACTGCAGTTCTCCCTAGCCTGTTGACTCGCTATTCCTAGAAGGAAGGCATTGGAAGGAGTAAACAATGACTGTCCACGTGGGCCAGGTGTTCTTTAGAGCTTCCAAGAAGCCTATATCATGCCATAGCAAGCATTGGAAGGGAAGGGTAAGATGGGACAACCCTTCTATTAGGCAGATGGGGCAGCTGCCTCAGGCAGAAGATACTGATGATTAAGGACCAGAGGTGAAGTGTTGGAAGGCAGAGATCTGTGTACCATGGGGCCTGCCCTGCACTTCCTAAGCTAGCCTTCAGGCATGGTTGAGGTTGCTGGCACATCAGTACTGTTGTTGACTCTGTTTCCGTACATGCAATATGCAGGTGAGGTGGGAAGAGGTGTTCTTTGTCTGGATGGGAAACATACCATTTCCCCCCCTCATAGGAAAGCTTCAAAAAGGGAAAATGGGAGGGCTGGGGGGAACCCAGTGGTTTTGAATGTGTTGATCTTTTGTTAATATGTGCAAATATAGATAAGAGCAAGGGTTGGTTTTGCTTCCATGTCTGCCAGAATCTCTGAATATTGATAAATATGACTCTTTGCACTTCCCTGTTTTGTATGTCTGCTGTTTAGTTTTTGACTCAGCCACAGCCTGAAAAATGCTCTTATTTCTTTCCAAGAATGTTAACTCTTTTAAAAAGAGTGAAATTTCAGCAGATAAGATCAGTACTCAACTGAAGATTATGATAAATCCTAAGCACCCTGGCAATTTCCTAGAGAAATGGTTCCCACCATTAACATGTGTGGACTCTTTGAAGGATTTTTGTAAACAAACTGCCTCTAAATTGTGATTGCAGACTTCTGCATTAAGTATTAAAGAATTTTATTTGCCTAACAAGAAATAGCAAGCTGTGAGGTACACAGTATACTGAAACTTTTCATTACCAAATTCTAAATGTAAAAAATAATTTGACAACTTCATAAATCTTTAGTTTTGTAGCTTTCATAAATGTTTTTGCTTCTTTTGTAAAGATGACCAACCAACAAAAAGGGGAGTGAAATTTTGTCTTGTGTCATACAGATAACTTCTTTAACAATTCCTTAACAAAATTATTTGACAAGTTAACCAACTCCTAAAGCTCAAATGGGTAGAATGTTTCTGCTCTCAATGCCAACATGCTAAAATGGCAGCAGTTCATTATGCCTGATGACCTTGCCTCATGCTCTCTCACTGTTTCCAAGTCCTCATCCCTCATCCCTGCTAATGCCTCTTCCACCTCTTTCCTGGCAGGTTTCTATGTCACACTGATTGTGAACCGCTGGTGGGCGCAGTATACCAGCATCCCTCTGCCAGACCAGCTCATGTGCGTCATTTCCAGCAATGTGCATGGGAAGGATGACAAGGGCCGCATCTTGCGCCGCACTCTCATCCGTTACGCCAACCTCTCCTCTGTGCTCATCCTGCGCTCGGTCAGTGCTAGAGTCCTTAAGAGGTTCCCCACTATGGACCACTTAGTTGAAGCTGGTGAGTTTAACTTGAGGAAATGAACAGGATGGTCTGGGAGTCTACTTTTATTAGTCTTTCTAAGGTGCCACAGGGATCAAGAGATTATTCCACCAGAACGTATTAGGACCCAGTGTCACTGACTGGTGGCCCCTGAAGCGCTTCCCAGTATCAAGGAGCAGATGGAGAGGCAGTGCTCCAACTTCCCATTTCTCTCTTGCAGGTTTCATGACACAAGATGAGCGCAAGAAGTTTGAGAGTCACCACTCAGACTTCAACAAGTATTGGATCCCTTGTGTGTGGTTCACTAATCTAGCAGCCCAAGCCAGGCGGGAAGGAAGGATCCGGGATGACGTGGCGCTCAGATTGCTCATAGATGTAAGTATTGCAGTGGAATTGCTTTACCAGCTATGCAAACATGAAATAACCACCTGTCTTTCTCTGTCCAGGAACTGAACCTCTACCGCTCCAAATGCAGCATGCTTTTCCACTATGACTGGATAAGCATCCCTTTGGTGTACACACAGGTGAGCAAGGAGCACTCCACATCTTCTGGATACTCTTGCACGTCTCAATGCTCATCTCTCAGTAGCAGTTTTGTTCCTACGAGCAGACTAAATGTTACTTTCCCCATACACTTTCTAAATCTGTCTCTCTTGGTGCATCTCCACAGCACAACTCTACTTAGTTTTACTTAATGTCTCATTTTTTTATTGCAGAGGAAAGGAACAAGTTTCCAGCTCCAAAATAGTCAGCTGTTTCCCAACAAACATCAAGTAACAAGCTAGGAAATAGATCAGTTTGTGAAAGTGCCAGTTTAATTGTTTTTGAATTGGTAGGGTGCACAGGACATGCTAGGGCATAATGTGCAGACCTCCTGTACTGCAGGAGAATGTTTTGGTTTCTGCAATGAAAAGCATAGTTCCATGATGCTCTCTCCTGGCAAATGTTTAACAGCCGCTTCTCCACAGGTGGTCACCATCGCTGTCTATTCCTTTTTTGCTTTGTGTGTGATTGGGCGTCAGTTCCTACAACCTGTGGACCCAAGTCAAAACAAAACAATGACAAAAAAAGATGAGGACCTAGATCTGTATGTTCCCTTACCCACTCTTCTACAGTTCTTCTTCTATGCTGGTTGGCTGAAGGTGAGGATATTGGCTCCCATTTTCCATGCAGATGGCTTCATTTGACTTGATCTTCAGTCTTCAAATTACAGTGGTACCTCGGGTTAAGAACTTAATTCATTCCGGAGGTCCGTTCTTAACCTGAAACTGTTCTTAACCTGAAGCACCACTTTAGCTAATGGGGCCTCTTGCTGCCGCTGCGCTGCCTGAGCACGATTTCTGTTCTCATCCTGAAGCAAAGTTCTTAACCCGAGGTAATATTTCTGGGTTAGCGAAATCTGTAACCTGAAGCGTATGTAACCTGAAGCATATGTAACCCGAGGTACCACTGTATAAGATATGGGGTGCTGAGACAGAGTTGGTGTGAGCATCAATGAGTCCCATGCATTGTTTGAACCAGATGAGAAGATTCAGGGGCGCAAGAGGCTGTCCCCATCTGCAGATTCTGTCCCTTCTGGATTTTACAGTACTGAAAAGAGAAGTGGGTTGGGGGTGTTCTTCCATTCCAGCCTCAATTCCACTCTCCCTGCCATTGAGTCAGCATCCTGACTGAGCATGTGCAATCCTCGTTGGACTGGTTTATTGTGGTTCCTCCCTGGTTTATTGTAAGGTTCCCCCAGGCTGCTGTTACCTCTCCTTGTAGCAGGGTGGTGATGATTTGCCTACACAAACAACACTCACAGCCTAAATGCTGGAAATAAAGGGAGCAAAGACTTGCAACAGAAGGTGCAAGTCAGATGCTCACCTGAAGAAGTAAACTGTTCTGATTGCGGCTGCCTAGTCCCCAGCCTTTCTGATGAGTGGGTAAGGTCTGCAGAGGACTTCTTGTGCCCACTGGACTAGAATCCTCCATAAAATCAAGGACCCCAGTAAATCTCAATGGGGGAGGTTTCATGCTAAAGGGTTGCATGTGCAACACGCCACCCACCCCATTCGCAGTTTGAACATTTGTGTGTTCAGGCATGAACATGGCTAAAATACAGCAGCTTCACTGTTCTGGATTGCAAGCACTGTTTTGTGTGTGTGTGCACACTGTCATTTTGGATAGGAACCAGCACCCAAAGAACTAGCAAGCATATTAGTATATGCAACACAGCAGCTCAGCTACCTCTTTAATACTTTTTAATCACATCAAAGCAGAATGCTTTGCAATGTTTGTCTGTTTTCCAGAGAATGCCATTGGCAGTGAAGACAAGCTAGATGAGACTGTGCTTAGAAGGGCTGCCTGCTAAAATTTAGAAAAAAGGATAGCCCTAATGCCACTCAGTTCCCTCCCACATTCAAATATGGAATATTCATATGCTACACCTTTCTTTTCCTATAGGTGGCAGAGCAGATAATTAATCCCTTCGGAGAGGATGACGATGACTTTGAAACTAACAAATTGATAGACAGGAACCTTCAAGTGAGTCTTAAAACAAAGGCCTAGTCACACTTCACACAGGTATATCCAGCATACAACTTGGCATCCTGGGTGTTTGGGTATTTTTTCATATAATGCTTAATGACTGCCATTCTGGCCTGAAGAATCTGGTAAGCTATTTGTCATCTATACTGTTCTACCTCTGTGTATACCCTTTCCCCATTTCTGCTCTCCACAGTCTGAACCTTTAACTTTCTCTAAACTTTTTATGCAAAGCAATGGATGCAGAATAGACCATATATCAAAGAATCAATTGTCTTTACCCACATGCTGAATATAGCGCCCTGAATATTCAGTTTGTCTATTAATGCTCCCCTTCCCACACTTTTGATAGGATACTTTCTTTGACAGTACACACAATCCCCTTGTAGGCTTGGACATAACCCAGTTCACCTTTTATTGGGACAACCAATTGCTTACTTCAAATCTCTAGTAACACACAGAAAAAGTGGCACTTAAGAGTGAGGCAATTTGTCCTTTTTGTAGTATCATGAGGAGCATTCTAAGATCTTGTTAATTGGATCTTTTTTCCCTGGTTATTAAATGATTTTTGTTTTACAGATCTGCAAGTCACTTTGAGACTTTTTGTA
The DNA here is from genome assembly GCF_965153285.1 of Podarcis tiliguerta. Classification (NCBI taxonomy): domain Eukaryota; kingdom Metazoa; phylum Chordata; class Lepidosauria; order Squamata; family Lacertidae; genus Podarcis; species Podarcis tiliguerta. Next base: position 50,823,965 of record NC_139539.1, read on the forward strand.
CAAAGCAATGAATAAATGTAATCAATGTTAGTAATATAAAGGGTGCAATTGTCGATCTGAGACAGAAACATTTTTATTTAGCTGCCTCTTATATTGCTGGTGTTTTGATACTTTTTCCTATTGAGAACCTTGTGTTAAAGCACAACTGTAATTAAAGCACAATTGTAATTAAAGCAATTACAAGTCTTATGCAGGTTTTTGATGAGAAATATTCCTTTGTCTGCTCAGGTGTCTTTCCTTTCAGTGGATGACATGTATCAGAACTTACCACCAACTGGAAAAGACAAATACTGGAATGAATCTACAGCTCAGCCCCCATACACAATCGCCACAGTGGCAGAGACCTTGAAACCTTCCTTCATGGGTTCTACCTTTGACATGCGGTAAGTTCAGCTATGTTGCCATGGCAAAAGGCTGACAACCTGAGCCTGGCAACTTTGCCAGATACAATCTCTTCCATCAGCTATAAGGGAGGGGACCATTTTCCTGGATTGCATTTTACCATCTCAGCCTTTATTTATAGAGCTTTTACAATTAGCCCTGAATCCAGTGTTAAGAGGGAATATTTACACAATGCATAATGAACACAGGATGCATACTGTGAGCAACACAGGGCCACATCCAAAAATGGCAAAGTGGCCTAATCCAAACCCTGGTTAGCTAACAGGCCCAACCACTTTTGAGAGATACAAGAACCTACAACAATATCAGATCATTTGGTAAGATTGTATGAATGCATCCACCCCACTGTTGCTTCATTTTCCTTTGAATTTCATAGTAGGAAATCTGACCATTCTGATGGTATGGGCTAATTTCAGTGCTTCAATCAGGTGTATGTTTACTTCACCCAGTCTGTTCCCCTTCTGCAGGATGAGCGATGACCCAGAGCAGAGCCAGCAGGTGGAAGCATCACCCAGCATGAGCCGCATTCAGACTCCCCTGCTCAACCGCTTCCTCACTGCAGCTGCCTCTCCTGCAGTCAGCCTCAAAAATTTTGGCAAGGGCAGTCGGATTCAGCATCCCCAGCTACTGCGCCTAAGGACTGAGGGCACTTTCCCCTCTTCCAGCCCCAGCTTCTATCGCAGAGAAGATCCTGAAGCAGTTGGTCGCATTGATGAAGAAGACATGGAAGATGGAGAGACCAGACTTAGTGAAACCTCCTCCCCTGGCTCCCACCTCAAAGTCCCCCATAAGAACACAAACGCTGAGAATCTGAGAAAAGAGCTGCCCAGCATTACAGTGGTGGAGCCCCCAGATGAGATCAGTATCAGTGACCAACCATATAACTAAGGCCCAATCCTTTTAAGGCAGAATTTAGGACTAATGTGCCACTCAAGCCACACAGGTCCAGTATATACAAGAGAAACTTGCCCTATCTAAACATGCATACATCAAGGGATAAAAACACTAATGCCAAAGATTTGCAGCTGCCCATTCTCATATTGAAAGCCACACACTCAAAATAGGAAGAAAGTACTGACATATGAACACACATACAAACATCATCCTTTTACCTAGCAGGGTTGTCCTTGAACAGGTAAAAAAAAGCTTGAATAAACAGGTACTTGCAGTGATGCAGCTTTTTGGAATCAGCACTCAGTTGAAGAGTTAATTTAGTTTATTTTATTTATATTTATCAAACAAATCTAAGAAATGTTAATTTTACATACTGTATAAATAGCTGAAAGGTTTTTTTCAATAGAGAAATGTGTGTGGTTAAACTGAAATGTTGGGAGGAAATTCTAGGGAAGCACAATGAAACAAATTCAAAGCTTACTTTCAAAATGTTTATTGTAAGGCTGCAATCCTATACTTATTTACCTGAGTTAATGAACTCAAAATAATTTACTTCTGAGTAAACATGTACAGGATTGCTCTCCCTCCTCCTATTAGTATAAATATGCATATTTATTAGTAAATAGGTCAATGGGGCTTACTTCTTAGTAAGTATATTTGAAAGTGCAGCCTGAGAAGGGGCTATGAATGAAGGCATTGAAATTTGACCATATAAGCATTCCTAGAGCTATACACACAAAATAACTTTCTTAGGATAATCTGAATAAAAGTTAACTCCAACTTTGATTTTAGACTATTACTGTAAAATTTTAGTAGTGGGATGAGCACTGTATCTAGCTGCATATGCTTTCTGTAAAGTTATGTGGAAGTCTGGAGATTTGCTATCTGTCCAAACCCATATAAGCAAGCCATTTATTTGTCTGGTATGTTCTTAGAGATCCATGCTCCCATTCATAGAACTGGTCCTTACCCTCTCAAACTGATGAAAATGTATCTTGTTAGAAGATAGTATTGTTCCCAGCCTTCGAAAGGACCAGACTTTTGGAAAGAGGCCTGGCCCTTCTGCTAGAAGGGAGTTAATCTTGCACTGGAATGAGACCAGAATGTCACGAAGAAGACAATCTAGACACTTAGCAGTGCACCAGTTGATTTGTCGCTAAATGTAGTAATAATCATGTAAAAAATTCAACTAACAGCTTCCAATTTGGGCAGTTCAACTGCCAACAACAAACGCATTAATAATTTTCTCAGCTTCCATTCATTAATACCCTGTGCACTTACCTAATCATTAGAAATATATGCTATGCATTGGAAGAGGATGAAGGCTCTGAAAATCTGTTCTCCATGGGGCCACCAAAAGCAGGATATTTTGAAGTGCACACTACAAAGCTCATGTTGCAAGGGAACTGGGAGAACAAATAGAAGACAACACACCTGTGCTGCTGACATTTATAGCGCCATACTGTATAATGAGAGTTCATCATACCTAGTATAGAGCTTCAACCCTATTCAGGGGAACTTAGCGTTAAGACTTGGGCAATTTAGCAAAGACGTAAATGCAAAGCAAAACTTTGCTGCTGTTATACTACAGAGTACTCAACACACAAATGAAACAACCATGGCAGATTGATGGTCATTAAGTCCTTAGTTACTTCTATACTAAACAAAAGTGAACCTACACCCCCTCAATGCATGTTGGAGGGAGTAGTATTAGTAGGCATGCCTGATGGCATTTGGAGACTACCAATTCTACACCGTGAAGAATCCCGTTCAGCAATCCTGCCTGCCAAAATCACAGCTCTAAGGGTGGCATTTTAGTATAGTGGTAAGGAAAAGCCTGACCCTACCATTACAACAGCATGTGCTTTTTAAGGCGGATGACGCTTCCAAGTCAAACAACTTTCACTCATATTTTTTTTAAAAAAACTTCCATACAAGCATACTTAGTGTGAATGCACTAGCTCCTAAACAGGAGGAAGCAACTGCTTCCTGGGTTTTTAGTATCAATGTAGAACAGCAGCTAAACAAATGTCTGGCCTTAGTATTTTGTCCAAACCCAGGATCCTGGTTAATGTGTCTCCTCCTTAACCACAACGTGTAACCACAGGACAAACATTGGCTACAGATCATGGTTAAGGAGGAGGAACCCTAACTAGGATCCCAGGTTTAGAAGACATATTAAGACAAACCTTGCATTAGCTTTCATCCCATAGCACTTAAAAATCCTGGGAGAAAGCTAAGTAGGTGTGAGCTCCTCGTGAGCAACCAACACGTTCACATGGTCACAGTAAACCATACTCAAGTCTTTGCCTCACTGTCCATAAATAATCACATCAATCATTTATACAAGACTCTGTAGGTATTTATTCAGCACATTAGATACAGTTACTGTTCATTTGCCTTTCCTGGCTTTGATCTTCCTCATGTAGAATTCTAGTTCCTTGCCTTCCAGAAGGTATCCATCTGCTCGACCACACTGCCCAGGCCGGGAGGCAATACAAGCTGCAAAACAAAATCATATTAGAAATGGGGAAGTATCAAGTAAGAAGAACTGGGCTGCTTTTCCCTGTGTAATGTACTTCTTGCCAGTCTTTCATGCCAGGACATCATTGCTAACCTCTTGAGACAAAGCAATTTAATGCTAATGAACCCATCTTTTTTCCAAATTGGGGTGGGTGGGAGGATCATACCATCTCCCCTCCCCAAGTTGCAAAGTCTAAGGAACCACCAAACCATCCTGATGAAGTCACCTTCAGAATTTGAATTGTCACCACTTGCATTCAGCAGCAGAACTGGACAAAGTTTTCGTCACAAGGCCAACTTCAAAACACCAGGGAACACAATGTTGCCTGCCACTTGAATGACTTTACACATGTAGCAATCGTGGTTGAAAAAAGCCTGTAACACTTTTCTAGTAGAGTCTCTCAGCTTTTGCCAACTACTATTCCAAGAGTTGAATGAGCAAATCAGCAATGCAAAGTCAGATTTGCTGAATTAGTACCGTAGGGTTTCCTGAAATCCAGAAGGTAATAAAATGCAATTTTATAATAACTGTAAGATAAAACAGCATCCACCCACCACAGCACCTAGGCTACTGGCAAACACAGCACCCTTTCCTGTTTCAGAGTCTCACCAAGTAGCTTCCCTTGCTGGAACTGCTCCTCCAGAAGACTACTGATCTTCGCATTCTTTTTTCTTTCATCATACTTCTTCTGAATTTTCTTTGAACGCTTCTTGTTTAAGATTTCTTCTTCCTCAGGAGTCTGGAACAAGAGCAGAAGCATGTGAATAGAACTGGAGTTCAATTGATAGTCAGTTCCCATAATTTCACCCATTTAATGTCTATGTAATTGGTTTTTGTAACCAACATAGAAGTCTCATTTGGCATTAAGCAGTATATAATTTACTAACAAGTGATTGAAGGAGCTTGAATGAGCTGGTTATGTTTAGCCTGGAAAAGAGGAGATAGCCATTTTAAGGGCTGTCACATGGAGGAGGGAGCATGCTTGTTTTCTCCTGCTCTGGAGGGTAGAACTCAAACCAATGGCTTCAAGTTCCAAGAAAGGAGATTCAGACTAAACATTCAGAAAAACTTTCTGACAGTAAGAGCTGTTCAGCAGTGGAGACGTGGTGGACTCTCCTTCCTTGGAGGTTTTTAAACAGAGGTTGGACGGCCATCTGTCATGGATGCTTTAGCTGAGATTTCTGCATTGCAGGGGGTTGGACAACATGACCCTTGGGGTCCCTTCCAACTCTTAAGATTCTATGATTACAATATTGAGGATCTGAGCCTGGCCAAGTGACAAGTAATAGAAAGAGCCAGTACCTGCACTGTGTACATTAAGAATTCATTTAACTTTCTGCATTTTTAATTCAAATCATCTGTACCCATATCAGCAAAGAGATGCTGTAACTGGATAAGAACCAACAATGGAGGGTGGTCAGATGTCTTCTTCAGATTAATGTCAGTCATCACTCTCCATTCAGAAGCAGAACTGGACAAAGGTATCCTCACCAGAAGACAGAAGAACCCTAAACTCTAGGGCAGTGGCTGAACACTTAACAATTAAAAAGCACAAGACAACCATCTGCCTCTGCAGACCCACTTAATACATACCAACTTGGCACCCTTTTTGCGCCCGAGTGGCAGGGCATAGTGGGCTTCATACCACTGTCGGTATGGTGTGCTGTCAATGAGGACAATGCAATTTTTGACCAGGGTCTTTGTGCGCACCAATTCATTGTTAGACGCATTGTACACTACGTCAATGATTCTGGTTTTGCGGGTACAGCCTGTAAAGAGAAGAGACCATGTTACAAATTCCAAGAACAAAATACAAATCCATGGCAAAAGAGCCTCTCATGTACATAAAAACCATAGGCCCCGAAATCCCCTTGGAGGTTGAAGTTTGCAGGATCTGTACAGCTTCTGCTTTAAAAATACAGCTGTGAAGTTTCTATTACATCTACTTTTAAAACACCCATTTAAAGATCATGAGGAAAATTGGAATTTGCATACTACAATTTGGAAAGAATTTCCCCAGACCCTAGTTTAACCAACCCAATCTTTCTGCAAACCTCAACTTTTAAAAAATATAATCTGTTACAGAGCAGTACCATAAGGAAGGTGCATTTTCTGCACTTACTACTATAAGACAAAACAATAGCATAGAAGCAGTCCTAGAAATGTGCACTATTACCCGATTTCAGTAGAACAACTTATCCCTTTCTGTGAAAGTCAAATGCTTTACAAACAACTCCGTGTCTGTGAATAGGTTGCGTTTTGGGCCTTCACACGTTGGCAGCCCATCCCGCCCCCTTCCAGGTTGAAAACAACCTACGTGTTCCAGGTTCCACGTCAACTGAACGTGTGCCTGTACCTTCTGTTTTTAAATTTATGATTACCTTTTGCCTTTGGAAGATAGTCTGGAATATTGGTCATAAGCCAATGGTCTACAACCAATTAATGAAAAGGTGTGTTCCAATTGCCCATCTGCACAAAATTTTAATGATCAAGTTCAATATTAAATATGGAATGGTGGAAATACAGAATCTGCAATCAAGTGAATAATCTCCACCAAATTAGAAAAAAATAGTAACAAGATTGTAATCTGACACTTCCATAAAGTAAGAAACTTTGGGCAGACTAACCCAAATAGGCACTCTAAGGCACCAACAAGGAATCACACTCAATGTACACTCAGTATTTGATTTTCACAGCAGGGGATTTTCTTTGCCTGTTACTGTCTCTGTAGCCACAAAACGTTTAGACCAGGCCTCCTCCCTTCTTGTCCCTTGGCCACAGAATTGAAGTTTTTCAATCCATCTTTAACATCTCACAGCATTACTCAATGTTTAACAGCATCTGTGATCAAAATCAATTCACACAATAAAGTTCTTGGGAAAATACACCTCAAATGTAGTATACAAACAATTTTGTTTCCCCTTTATATTTACATAACTGCCCTTGAAGCAACAATGCACTCACTCAGGGTAACTATGACACTACCATCACCGAGAGTTTAGGAATTCACCAAAACTCTCTTAAGGTCAAAGTTATCATCACTGTTCTCGTTTTAGCTTCCAGGTCACTAGCATGTACAATCCTAGCTAATGCCACACAGAGGAGCCATTTTGCACTTACATTCAGACCCCCAAGAGAAGTTTCCAACATCGAGACGCAGAGCACGGTATTTTTTATTCCCTCCACGTACCCTTACTGTGTGAATTCTCCTAGGGCCAATCTACAACAAAACAGAACAGACTAGGTCAAACCACACGCGTACACAGCACTAAAATCTTCTTACAAATACTCAAACTACATGGCAACATGGTCAGTGTAACTATGACAACCCCTAGCATTGGTGAGTGCAACAATGACCAAAACGGTCTCGCACCCACCTAAGGTGTAGCTCTCATCACTCCAGTTGCCTCCCATTCCAAATATAATGGTTCAGATCTACTTATTTATGCAACTACTCCAACACACCAGATTTTGGACTTGTGTTTAACTCCTCATACTGCACTATAGTCTAAGGGGAAATTCAGATGCAATTTGTGACACGGCACATTTGTGGTGTGCCTCAGTTGCTTGAAGTCAAGCTTCCCACCAAGAGTGCACTTGAATTCCCACTTGAATGCATACAAAGGAGATTGGATCCTGGTCCATACATATAAGTACAAGAAAGGAATCGCTGCATGCTACTCGCAGTCAGAAAAATAAACTGGGGAACAGTTACTACTGGGAAATTCAAGGGCACACTTTTATTAAGTTATAATTTATGAGTTCTAATCTGAAAATAAGTCTAATTTTTGCACATTCATGCTGCTTCCAGGTCAAGCACACAAAAATAGATTAGTATCTTTTATAACATGAACCTCCTTTATAGCATGAACCTTTGATGACTCTAAACTAGGATAATCACATACGATCAGCATTTTAAAATGTGCTCTTTCAGGTTACTCAAGAACAAAGAACTCCTGCAACGAATACTGGGGGGTCCTGAGCAGTGCATGGAGGTCTCAAGTACTCCAAGAAACATATATATGCTTTCCAATTTAAAGAGGGATTTTGCAGTCATAAGATGAGCACCAAAAACACAAAGAGACAGCTAGCTGCACAAATAATTATTCGGTAGAGAGCTACAAGAACATACTTTGGTATTGGCAGGGGGTCGTCCCAACTCATACTTCCTCTTCTTGTGGTAGGGCTTTCGCTTCCCCCCGGTCTTGCGGCGCTTGTGCCAGTTGTCCCTGGAGATACCTGAGCGGACAGAACAAAAGCCAAATAGTGAAGACGAGCGCGCGGCACACAGCAGAGCCTTTTCACCTCAGCCGACTGCAAGAGTTCCTTATGCCCAGAGTTACTCAGCTCTCCAAGGTAAAAAATGTCTCCGCACGGCATTCTCGGTGGAAGATGCTTCATCACAGCAACACGGGGCAAAGGAACGCGAAGGGGGCCCTTGGCTCAACGCCAGGGGGAGGCCGCTTCCCGCAGACCCTTCCTCCAGGGTAGGCAGCCAACGCGTCAAAATGGCAAAGGCACGCAGGCCCAGGCACAACCTGCGGCCGAGGCGGGGCCCAACCATGAAAGCGGCAAAAAGGAGCCACCGGCCCAAATAGACCGTGCATTGAATCGTGCAAACGCCCCCGTCCCCCATTACTTGAGCTGCATCCCCGCTGGATCGACCACCTGGCCGGATGGGAACGGATGTAAGGACCTCACCATCCAGCTTCCCAAGCTACTCACCCATCCTTCTCCGGAGGCGCCGACTGCAAAGAGAAGGCCGCAAAGCACCACGGGGCGGTTTGTTGCCCGTCAAATCTCGCGATGGCTTTTGCGTTATCTCAGCGCGTCCTCTGTGCGTCTGAACGTCATCGAAGTGAGACGCGCCTGCGCGGTCGGCGAAGGAATGCGACCGCGGCAAAGACAAGAACCGAAGTGTGTCCGATGGCAGGTGTGCGCGGAGGAGAGCGAGCTATTTGTACCCAGCCATGGATGACCGCTCCACGCCGGATTAGTGCTTCTGTGCTTTGCTACTCTGCGCAGGTCTGTTTCTCCACTTGCAGTAGCTGTAGAAAAGGGAGCTTCTCGCACGTTTTCCGCAGTTCTGCAGCCATGACAGGTAAGCTAAGCCTGCTAATGTTCCCTCTCCTGCATGACCGTTAAAAAGATACACGGCTCTTGTAAAATAATTGTATCTGGTAGTTTAAAAAAATACGCACGCAACGAAACGAAAAGGCAGATTAACACAAAATGTAGGTGGTGTCAACTACGCCTGTCCTTCAGTTTGATATGACATTGGCGACAATGGCATACAGTGAAGGGTTGTAACAGTCTGAGAAAGATGGAAACCAGAACATTTGGAATAGGCTAGCGCTGATCTCAAAAATAATAGTACTTGAATTAAAAATTAGGATTTCTCAACAAATCTTACTCCAGTCACATTATCCCCCACGACAGGTGCTAAATTAGATACGAAGGAAACATCAGTTACAACTATTATGATAAGGGTATCTTCTATAAATTTGGGCTTTGCATAGGTATGTAAAAAACCCACTGCACCCCATATATACATGCACACACATACACATTTACACACACATTGAAGACAACGCTTTATACATCTAACAAATGGGCTCTAGTTTATGAAAGCATGTACCACAATCTTTTTTAGACTTTAAGGTGTCAATGCAGGAAAGCCAGTATTTCAGCATAGAATCAGAGCTGGATGGGACCTTGAAGTTCAACACTTTGCTGATGCAGAAAATCTACAAAATCCCAAATAGGAGACCAAGACTTGGTTAGGAAAAAACCCCGATACCCCATTCTAATCCTCCACTGTGCATCAAAACTGACGACCAAATTCTTCACAAATATCACCTGTCATACCAAGCATCGTCATATCCCCAGCTGAGAGTATAGTCATGTCATATCAATACAGCTCTAGGAAAGTTCCAGATTTTACTATGCAATTCTTGCAACCTAGTTGAAATTAATTTGAAAAGAGTTGATAAATGTTTAAGTACATGTGAACCTATAGCCATCCAACAAGTTCAGCTAAGTTTATTTTTTATTACAGTAGTCCAGAGTCACAATAAATGTTATCCTTTGGTGAGTCAGCATTCTTCTGCTGTTACCTGAACATGTGATTGAGAGTACTTGCAGCAGATGATTTCTGCATATTGGCGAGCAGAGGATACAGTCTCCTATGCTGGCTGTGTATATGTAAGTTGCCTGTAGCATGTTGATTCATAATATATTCCTGCTATTTCTGCAAATTCAATATTTTGGTTGTTCATGTTGAGTTTGATGCAAAGGCCCTCTTAAGATTGCACATTCCTAGTGAGGTTTTGTTGTTGAATAGCAGGTTCCCATGCTGTATAATGCATTGCTTTTAGAAGTGATTTGCCATGTAGCAATGAGAGTGTTGTTCAGGACGCTTCAAGCCCAAGGAACTGCTGAGCATAAGGAACTAAGTTCTTTGGGTGCAATAATTGTGTCTTTGAATTTTATGAATTGAAGCTGTTTCTAGAGCCTGTGGATTATTATATTTATTTCCCACTTTCCCCCAAGGAACTCAATATAGCATATGGGGGGGGGGTTATTGGGCTGTTTTGTATTTTGTGATTTTATATTGTAACCACCCCGAGACCTGCGGGTATAGGGCGGTATACAAATTAAATAGTGTATGTGTATACTTGGTTCCCCGCCCCCTGTTTTATCCTCAGAACAACCCTGTGAGTTAGTCTAGGTTGAGACTGACACAATGAGTATCAATTAAAGTAGGTTTGATTTGAATTCTCTATATTTTCTTCAGTGTATAAACATTAGCATTTCAACTTAGCCTCTCTCCCTCACTTTACACTCAGATGTTAATTTATGTTCAGTTCTGATAATATCTGCGTTGTAATGTAAAATTGCTCTGCACAGAGAGAAAGAGAAGTACAACTATTCAACTGGTAAGGTAAAGGTAAAGGGACCCCTGACCATTAGGTCCAGTCGTGGCCGACTCTGGGGTTGCGGCGCTCATCTCGCTTTATTGGCCGAGGGAGCCGGTGTACAGCTTCCGGGTCATGTGGCCAGCATGACTAAGCCGCTTCTGGCAAACCAGAGCAGCACATGGAAACACCGTTTACCTTCCCGCGGGAGCGGTACCTATTTATCTACTTGCACTTTGATGTGCTTTCGAACTGCTAGGTTGGCAGGAGCCTTAAAAACCAAATCAGGATTTATTCAAGTTACTCAAAACTTTTCTTTAAAGCAGGTTCTGTTATATGAAGGCCACAATAACACAAAATAAGGATAGCCAAGTTGCCTTACTTATATAGTATTTCATGAGAAATGAGACACAGAATTGGCAAACTGATGCAAAATATTTATTCCAAGTTAGTTATCTTTGTTGCAGTAGTTTTCCCCCTCATACAGACTCAATGTGATAGTCACTTTTTTAAATCTGTAAATAATGTTATCAAAATAATCTTAATCTTTGAAGTCCCACAAAAATTTATATTTTACAATCCACCCTGAATATCAAGGTTGCAAGAACACAAACAATTCCTATATCCAAATATTTTACAGCTGTACCCCCAAAAAAGAAAAAAAACCAAACACGCCTGGTTAAGTGATGAAGCTCCCCGAGCCGCCAAAAAACAAAATAAAAAAGTTCCATGTTATTAGCATTAATTTAACACAATTAGAACTTCCATAGCCATTTTGTCATTGACAATGATTGTTTTAGCACATTATTGCCGCACAGCATTTTGCTATGTGGACGGCAGTATGAGAAGCATGTGGCTGCCCAACTCAGTCCCTTACATCCTGCTGCTGATGAGACTGAAACTATGCCTTGCACCAGAAGGCCATGAGTCACCCATCTGCATGGACTGTTCTCTATGAAGCATAGAAGGGCAAAACCAAAAATAAGCCAATAGCTTTCTTCTTTGGGATATAATTCTTTCCCTTGTGCATGAAGTTTTCAACAATAAAAAGAAACTGAACAGACTTGAGACAGAATAAACTCTGCTTCATTTGAACCCCAAACATTTATGTGCTGAACTACAAACTGAGTTTGCTGGGTTGTTTTGTACTGTGGGTTTTTGTGCCTATTTTCAGGCATCATCGTCTGAAGTTTCACTGCTACTTGTTTCTGTATCCGACTCCTCAAACTCTGTCTTAAAAGTGCTTCTCCAGTGGGAGAATAGTTGACTGTTGCCACGGCCTTGAAGAAATCCATTCTTCCTAAAGCCATTTCTTCTTAGCTGCAGGAAAGAAAGGAAAATGAATTCATATTTGTTTCCCTTTTCCATTCAGAGCTCAAAGCAGAGTACACTCTAATACTATGTACATATAAAACAAAGTCTATATAGGCTTGTCAACATGCAAAAAAATAATTGAGTAGACGCTTTTGCAGTCATCTCACAGGTTTTATGAAATAAAACTGGGAAATGACCAATGCTAAAAGACTGATAATAATATTAAACACAAAAGCTAAACATACCTGCTCTGACTTTATTTGGAACTCTTTGAGCTCATCCTCTGTGAGGGGAAGGCAATTCTCATCATTTTCAGGGTACTCTTGCCACCCCATTGCTTTCAATAACCTAGCAATTTAAAGGAGATGGGGTGGGTTGAGAAAGAGAGGTTGGATTAACAATGGAAGAAAGACCCACCCCCACACACAATGCATACAAAATTGACACGTTTTCTATAGATACTCACCACTGATTTTTACCTGAATTAGTTAAGTTCTATTTAACAAGCATTGTTAACATTGTTAACAATTATTTAACAAGTATTCTTCAGCTGCAAAGGAACATGGGGTGACTTTATGAAGAAGGACCTAGGTAATGAAAGTAAATGATGTGGTTATGAGGGACTGGGGAATGAAAAAGGAATATGGCAGGAATCGGGAGCTTTTTTGTGACAGGCCCACTCCTGAGGGTTAATGTGAGAAAGAACTGGACCAGTGATGGCTAGAGCTAGAAGCCAAGTGGATGGGGTTGCCCCCTTCTCCCTCTCAGGTTATAACTGAGTAGAATACACCTCTTGTATTCTTTATTCATTAGTAAGAAAGCAACTCTTCTTGAGGAATAGTTTTTTTGTGTATGCATGCTGACATGCATGTATTAGGTGCCTGTCAGCATGTCAAAATCTGAGGGGTGATAAATAATGGGGGAAATAATTGTGTCATCTGCCTCTTCCAGAGCAAATGGGAGAAAATGTCTCTTCCCCAACTCACTCTACCTTGTGGCAGCAACATCACTGTCAACAGGGACTCTGTGACAAATGATGGCAAATACACCTTGCTCCCTACTCCTGTTATGAATCATAGAACTGTAGAGTTGGAAGCTATCCCAAGGGTTATCTAGTCCAACTCCCTGCAATGCAGGAATCACAACTAAAGCATCCCTAACAGATAAGGAGCCATTACTCCTATGCCTGCTCTGAGGAAGCAGCACTGCAGCATCAGAGGTTGAGCAATTACTGGGTTCAGGTTTATGCAGGCCTGATCTAGCCGTGACATTAAGTATCTACTGTTGTGCTCAAACAGCTGGGGTAGTGTCAGAAGACTTAATGATTTATTCCACAAAAACATTCTGGTCTTATGTGTGATAGATAGCTATTAGGGAGTTACACCCTTGCCATCACCTTTGAAATAATATGCCTCTGTGCATTATGAGCACCCACTGCAGGACAGCACACTACGCTGCAAGAACAGCATGATCAAACAATAGAAGCAAAAACTGACAATAACTTGTGGTTGGTGATAGAACTTTAAGAAGTTTCAGGTTCTACTTTTACTTCTGACTCTTATTCCACTAATTTATCTACAACGCTGGTAGAAAAAGATTTTCCTTAGCAGTCGGTCTTCCCTCTTACCTGTGTTCTGCTTCTAATGAGTGAGAAAGGTTCTCCCCTTCTTCTAAAGGCAGAGAAAGACCATTCTGGTGACAATTCTCTTCCCAGTTTTCCTTTGGTTCTGGTGTGCTGCCATCCTCCATCTGGCAAGGGAGAAAAAAATAAGTCAAATTGCCTGGTGAAGGCTGCTGAGCCTTTAGATCATAGTATCAAACAACCACTCTTGTACTGCTATCTATCCAATCAAAACCGCACTTGCTATGGACTAAGCCCAGCAAGACTTCAAAACATGCACAAATTGCTCTGTAAGGAGTTTACTTTTGGGGAAATAATCAATATATACCCTGCCTTCCTGACCATAATTAATACTAACAAATTACATTGTAAAAATATTCTTTTTTCCCCAAGATCCCTCTATCTAGAAGCTGTAGTTTCTAGATTGGTTAAGCAAGTCCTACTAATAAGAACACAATCCAGCAAAGTAAAAACACATGTCCAACAGGGTGCTATGTGTACAATTTTCGAGCCTTGATGAATCCTACAATCAGGATTGTGAATGGGTTCCCAACAAATAACTTAACCATGTATTCTGCACACATTGGATCTGGTCCCACAGACATCTGACAAAATGCTTAGTTATAACCTTATTGTAACCAATAAGGTCTTTTGCTTCCAAGATCAGTAGCCAGTACTCTTTAATACCTCTATCACCCTTTATTTCCCAAAAGTAAAAAGACTTTAAAAGCTTTCAATTACCTTAATGTAATTGTGCACAATTACCTTAATGTAATGTGCACAATTATTTTGGGAGTGGGGGAATGAAAATGTCTATACTGTTTTGTGTTATGCACTTTACATTTCTAAAAATTAAATATAGCTTTGTTTTATTTGTTGAAAAAACTAGTATATATAGATTAAAAATGAATTTCTGCAGGGGTTATTCACTAAATGGACATACTGTGCATGAAGAGGACACATATTTTGTTTATACGAAAACTCACTCCTTTAACTATCATTTATCACCTATCTGCACAAGTCAAAGAACAGAACCAAAAATCAAATTCCCATAAAAAGTAGCTGATTACCAGACAAGTCAAACACTTAGAATAGTTGGAAAATACCAGCTCTGCCATACCTTTAACACAGCATTTCATTTCACACTCAAAAATCCCTATTGTTTTAATACTCTAGAAAGAAAAAACGGAGGTGCACCCTTACATCCTCCAATTTGTTGCTCTCATGGCGCTCTGGCAACTCCCCATTCCGGTCATCCTTCAAGGCCTTCAAGAACTCACTCTTCTTATCTGTGGTGCGGCGCATCAGCTTTGTCAAGCGAGAGGAGTTTATTTCAATGGGAGGGGTGATGCTGGAAGGACTCTGTAGAGAGAATAAAAGTGCTGCAAATCTTCCAGAGTTTACTTTTTACCAGAGGGATCCTGTCCTCCCTACCTCATTTCTATTTGTGTCATTTAAGTTGGGTGATCATAAGTATATGTTCACTGATGTTCAAATACTTTCAAATCCAGTTTTTTAATTCAACCTTTCAAGCTTACCTCTTTGGAAGAGGTGAGAACAGAGCCACTGGCCAGTACAGCAGGTTTGGTTACAGACACTGGACTTGTAAAAGCAGAATCACGGCTGGAGGAGAGCGAGCCTGGTTTATGTTCACTTCTGTTAGCTTTCCATTGGCTTGGCTACCATGAGAAGAGAACAAATACAGTAACATTAGGGAGCAAGAAACTGCATAAAAGCAACATCAATAATTAATCTAGTAACTTAATTTTTTATCTTGCTTAAAACTAGACAGTCACCTTGATTACTATTTATATTTTTGTCAGCAGGCTGAAAAAACTGGCACCAGCCTCATCACGGATCCAGGAAAAGGAAAAGGAAAAGGAAAAGAAAGTGGTCGGAGTAATGTAGAAAGTTTCCCATCCCCATTTCTACTTGTGACGGGCTTTGGCAGGCCTTGCTTATTCCTACAAAGAGGTGAGAAGGTGCATTCCCCTGAATGTGTGCAAATAGAGGGGGCTGCATTTATCAAACAAGACACATGTTGTGCATGGTGATTATATGGTAACACCCTGTGTAAAACTGGAAAGGAAGCACTAAGAATTGAAGACAGGGAAAACAAAAGTAGAAGCCAGGAACAGCTGGGGAGAAAGCACACAGAACTGGAGTAACGAGGAAACCTGGCATGTGTCCCAAAGTCACAAGTAAATAGAGATTGTTGAGAGCTTAATACCAAATGTTCCTGTGTCTACTGGTTGTCATAATGCAGCCCTTCTCAGCAAAGGAGAGAGGGCACACCTTCACATTGGGGAGCGGGGAAAAAAGAGAAAAGGAGGGAAGTGCATATAGAACACCAACTCAAGATAACCAGTTTTTTAAAGAAAACTTAACCTTCAACAGGAACCCCATATTTCCATTTACATTCTAATAGTATTGTATAGGCTTAGTACAGCACAATTTAATATTCCCTTAGGTTAGTCAACAGAATGTTAAAACTTCCCCTGCAGTGGTACCTTTACCTTTTATCTGAGTGAACGTATGCATACCTTGGAAGGGGGTGTTGCAGGCTTGGGAACCAGATTTTTGTAGACACTTGGGACAATGGTAGTTGCCTTGTTGCCATTTGAAAGCTGAGGCCCTGGTGACGTAAATGCAGCTGAGAAGGCAGCAGCAGGATCTTCTTTTGAAACCTTTTTGATGACCAGCATCTTGGTAGGTTGCTTGGCACTAGGAGGGTTTTCTAGTAAAAGGGGTGGGGAAGAGAAACACACCAAATTTTCATTAAAAATGCAGTTCATCCCTAGTTCAAATGGGAATGGATGGTTTTATAGACACTACTTGTTACAGGAAGGCAGAAACATAGTCTTCAAGAGTTACAAGTTCACTCTTTTCTCAGTCCAGTTATTTTAGCACCTGCTCAAACAGGAAATATTTGGTGACAGCTCATCATATAGGACAGGATCTGAGAAGGACTAGTCTGGAAATGTAGTTAACAAATAGATTTATTTTAGGTTTTCAACTAAGATATTCAGTTCAAATAAAGCCCATTTCTAAAGGACAGTGCTTTATATAATTGCAATCTGATGAAACAAGTTATATTCACTATTCTTCCATGAGAGTCTTTGGAGGGAACAAACCTGGACCAGTAGGAATTATCAGTTGTGCATATTGTTACAAGCTCATCTTTACGCCCAATATAGTTTAGATGAGCTCTAAGATGCAAGTAGCTATGCTTAGCTTAGGCTTCTCACAAAAAGTCTTGACTTTCAATTAGTATGTTCCATTCTGGCTATATGTCTGTAACCAGTGGTATGCATAGGGCTTAACAATTTTAAGGACTACTTTGGATGTTACATAGCTGAACATTGGTACAGTAGATGTGTGATTAATGGTTAGTAGATGACATGGGCTGGTTTGGGCATTAAAAAGAATCCATAACTCATTGAATCAAGTCCTTCCTTTACTATGTGGCTTCTTAAGGCTCAGGGCTCAAGCATCACTCTCTTGCTTGTGCCATGTGTCTGGTGGTTTGGATGAGGGATGGGAAACACAGCACTTTCCACATTGCTGGAAAGAACTGGAGAAGTGCTCTAGATACTGAATGGGCAGAATTTAAATGTCTAGGATGCTGAATGTCAAATATGATGGGGGTGGGGGGAGAAGAGAAGAGAACATAGACATTTCTTGGTGAGACCCAAGGACTCTACAACTCTACCACTAAATATCCAAGGCATCTTTGAAAATACTAAGATTCAGCTCAATCTGCTTCAGAATTCATGGGATTGAAAATGGAAAGACAATTTATATATTTTACTAAGAAGATGCCTGTTCGATGACGCCTCAATACCTACCCCAAACACCAGATGGAGTCCCAACTGGTTTACTCTGGCTGTTCTGTTTTCCAGCTTCTGGATTCAATGATGGCTAGAAAACAAAAAGAAAAACATACGACTTACTATGATACAGAATTTTATTAACTCCAATTTCAAGTTACTTAGCTAGGACTATGTTTAAAAACTTAATTTAATTTAATTTAAATTCAACATTATTCTCTCACAATTTATATACCGACATCTTGACAATGTTCCTTTGCTGTTGTACTTAATTACTCTGCAAACCAGTGTGAGCAAATAGCAAATTTATTAAAGAACTAGGTTGGAGATACAAATAGGTTTAAGTGAAGCAGATGTACTGCATTAAAAGATGATTTAATTTTTTATATAGTCTAAACATGGAATAATCAGTATGTCTAATCAGCATCTAGCCTTAGGGAGAGCTGTGAGTTGGAAGGAGGAAGAAACTAAAATGATACTGGTTGCCCAACTGGCACATGGTAGGAACTTCCCATTTATCCAAAGAAAGGAGTTTTCCTTTGAACATGTAAGTGGACACATGTTCTGGATACATCTCTGGGGGCAGAGCCTTCACACATTATGCAGTTTGGGGAAACACAGATGCATGAAAGCATAGAAGAAATCAGTGCTTGTGAAAAATCAGCAGGAAACCTTGTTGAAAACACAATACTGTACACTTACAAAGTCTTCCTCCTCAAATTGCAGTTTCTCCTTTTCTTCCTTTTCCTCCCTCGTCTCAGCAGGTGGCTTTTCCTGAAAGGCTGAACCCTTTCGGGAGTGGAAATTGCCATTCCAGTGGCGATGGGATCCAGTTCCTCCTCCTCCTCTTTGATTCATGCCATCATGGCCTCGTGAAGAACCATACCAGCCAGGTTGATTGCCAGCTAGCCCAACATGAACTCCTTTAGAAGCACCAGAGTCCACAGAATCATGACGGTGCAGGGAAGGCTGATGCCAGCAGTCTGCATGAGAGGAAGGTTGTTGTATGAATAAAAATAGTCAGTACCTAAAATATCTGCCATAGTACAGATCTCTAATGAAGCCAGCGTGCAACAACAATGCACTTTGTCAGGGGTTGGGAACCTCTGGTGCGGGAGACAATTTGGACCTACAATGCAGCCCAGCTACCTCTGGCAAATCACACCTATCTATTTCCCTCCCCTCAATGTCATATGCAGCTATTGAAGTGGCTTCAATGGAACAATTAGAAGCAAGTTCATCATTGTTCCCTTGCCGAAGCAGGGCACACTCTAACCATCCATCAGTTGATTTTTATGGAAACACCATAGCAATCCTGGAACAAATCTCTTTGATGGCATACTGGGAGTGCTCTTTCATAGAGGCACATCACCTCATTGTGATAGTGGGTGACTGACAGATGGGAGACCCTGCCCAAATTTGGCCTGCAAAGTGTAGGGCAGAAACAGATTTGGCCCACCTGGGGGAAAGGTCCCCCATCCCTGCTCTATGTCAGTTCAGAATATCACCCTTACTACTCCAACCAGATCTTGGGATTACAGCCTTTATTATGAAGTCCAAGTGAACAATATACCCTAACCATTCTACCATACAAGCAATGACATTATAGTCTTCTATCACAGCTGTCTTCTTGACGTTTGCTTAAGTATGCCAACAAACTCCTAGCACATCATGAAAAATCAGAATACTACCTACGGAGTGCTCACAGTTTGCTCTCTCATAGGAAACAATTGTTACAAAGTCCTGGGTAAGTTGAAAACCTCCACACTTTTATCTCAGACAATCAGGTTTTTCAAGCATTTAAATGTTTGCAGCACCTAAGTGAGTAATAAAACCTAAGACCTAAGACTTGTGTGTACAAGTTCTAGTATGAGCCCTTTTATATACCTCCTGCAGTTCTGAGGGGACCATTATTAAAAAAGCCATCAGAGGAGTTGTGGCGTCTCCGGCTTACTCCAAAGCGGCCCTCTCCCCGAGGAAGATGCTCTCCGTGCTTCTCAAGAGTGGTTCCAGGGGCCTATTAAGGAAAAAATAATAATCAAAACATGCAAAGACTCTGGAATTGTGAGCTCCGCATGCATTTTCAGGAGTTTATCAGACTGTTTCCTACTTTGTTCAAAAGTGATATTCCAGTGACCACCAGAACCAACCAACAAAGCTATATTTGGTATATATGTACCAGCTTCAGCCACACGTTTGCAATTGTGTAGAATCTGCTCCTTCCTTGATTCCTTTTAAATACACTGTGACAGCAAATTATATCACTATTATTTCAGAGTAACAGATTGATCAACTGTCAAACAGTTTAGGACCCATATTGGAAAATGGCATTTAGATTCTTCATTTATAAGAAGCCACTGAAAGTGCACATTGAGTGCATTATAATAGTTCTATGCATTATGATAATCCAATCTGGATATTGTCATTAATTATTGCTACCAGTTCTGTCCTAACCAGGAATGGGAACTGCTGGTGCACCTATCAAAACTAACAAAAAGCACTTCTGGCTATAGCTGCTACTGGGCACACAGGAGCAATGTCACACCCCCATGCTGCACATTTGAATCTTAATGGTAAATACAACCGTATCCAAATTATATATACAGTGGTACCTCTAGATACAAACGGGATCCGTTCCAGAGCCCCGTTCGTATCTAGAAGTAAACGTAACTAGCGACAACGCATCTGCGCATGCCGCTTTTGGCCGCTTCTGCACATGCACGTGACGTCATTTTGATCGTCTGCGCATGCGCAAGCGGCGAAACCCGGAAGTAACACGGTTCGTTACTTCCGGGTTGCAGAGGAGCGCAACTCGAACACGCTCAACTCAAAGCGTCTTCAACCCGAGGTATGACTGTATACTCTTACAAGGGGCTCCCAGTAGTCTGGCTTCCAGGACAACACCAGCTTAGCTTCAGTCATATTTTAGCATTTGTTGTTCCCAGAACATCCACTTTGTCCCTCAGGGCACATACTTTGCCCACATATTAATTAACAATTTTGTGTGTTACTGTAATGGTAAATGTTTGTATTTTCTCTGTGCGTGACTTTGAGAGACTGGCTGTTCCAAACCAGGGGTAGAGAACCTTTTTCAACCCGAGGTCTACATTCCCTGAGAACCTTCCAGGGGATGCATGCCAGTGGTGGGTGGCACCGGCCAGAGGCAAAAGTGCATGGATCAATTAATGTAACTAGAATAGGCTACATTGCAGCCACAGAAAACGCAAGAGTTTAAACCAACCCTTCCCAATGAAACAAAAAACAGTTTGAAGAGGGCACTGGTTACATTTAAGTTTTGCAGCTTTTCCCATGTCATGACGACAGATCATTAGTGACAAATTGTCCAAAAATGCAATTTGTATGTTAGTTTTTTTTAATGCAAGCATTAGTTTGACAAATGGGCTATCAACTCTGGTAGCAATGTCCTACCCTTTTATTGTTGATGCACTTTTAATGCGGGCTCAGTATGGCCAATATAACTTAACTATTTTACAAAGCCATGTATGCATTTCATAATCAAATAGGCAACCTGGCCATAACTTGTCTAAATGTTATTGAAGAGTTTGATCCAAGATTCAGTCGTTTACCTTAGCAGACTGTGGTGTAGAGAAGTTAAGCCAGGCAGGAACAAAGTCATGCTGCGCCATTTAGGTCCAGTGTCTCTCCTTCAATAAAGCGAGGCATCAAACCTCATGGCCAGGATCTAAGACAAGATGAAGAACACATATCCACTGTCAGCCCTTCCCAGAGCAAAGACAACACAGCAAAGACAGGTCTGGGCCTGCCCCCAACAGCTTGGACAGCAACTCAGTATCTTTCCAAGAGCTAATTGAAGGATATACAACTTGATACAGATCCATTCTGAACTACTGTAGTTCAATGGCTCCTGTTGATTTCCACCCTCCATGCTCAATTCAAACCAATAAAAGTAGAAACTGAGCTCCATCAACCTTTATAGTTTCTGCTGGGAACTAGAAAAAGTTGATGAAGAATTCAGTATTAATTTCCCCTCCAGCATATTAGTATTTCACTCATGTCTCCCTCTGTACACTATAAATCATGGGTAGGCAAACTAAGGCCCGGGGGCTGGATCTGGCCCAATCGCCTTCTAAATCCGGTCCACGGACGGTCCAGGAATCAGCATGTTTTTACTTGAGTAGAATGTGTGCTTTTATTTAAAATGCATCTCTGGGTTATTCGTGGGGCATAGGAATTCATTCATTCCCCCCCCCCAAAAAAAATAGTCCGGCCCCCCCACAAAGTCTGAGGGACAGTGGACCGCCCCCTGCTGAAAAAGTTTGCTGACCCCTGCTATAAATCTTTCACAATAAGCATGTTTGAACTGTATCATGGCTTTTCCATGAGCACATAACAAGAAATCCACAGTCAACAATATCCCATTTCCCATTTTGTCTGAACTGGGAAACTCTTCAAACTTCTTCAGTTATCTAAAGGAGTGTCACGTGGAGGATGGAGCAAGCTTGTTTCCTCCTGTCCCAGAGGCTAGGACCCAAACCAAAGGATTCAAGTTACAAGAAAGGTAATACTGGCTAAACATCAGGAAGAACTTTCTGACAGTCGGGCTGTTCAACAGTAGAAAAGACTCTCTTGTAAGGTGGTGCATTCTCCTTCATTGGAGGTTTTTAAGCAGAGGTTGTATGGTCTTCTGTCATGCTTTAGTTAAGATTCCTGCATTGCAGGGGTTGAACTTGACGACGCTTGGGCCCCTTCCAACTTACGATTCTATGCTTCTAGACACCATCTGAAGGCAACCTCAAGCCATAGCTTCAAATACTGGTGAGTTCCAAAGCTACTAAACAGGATATTATTTTTAACTAAAGACTTCCCTGTTCTTTGCCACCTCATGCAAAGACAGGAAAGGAGCAGCTGCATGTGGGTGCACAAGACTTCTTATTTCTTCATATTAAATCAAGATATGATCATTTGAACATACCTGTTGTGAAAGATCACAAACAGAGATGGAAATGAAGGCGCAAAGATTGTGTGTTTTCATATAGCTATAAACAAAAGAAGTCCCACAATGACTTACCTAGTCCGGCCTCTGCAGTCCACCACTCTCACTTTTAGCACTTCTCTTGGTTCTCCAGATTTCTTCCTTCTCCAGGGTGCACCTATGCCAGCTTTGTGGCAAGGGTGAGTCCCAAAGGAAGCACGAGAAGCCGCACTTCGTGCCGACTGCACCCCTCACCCCTCTAGCTGCTCATCTTAATTGCTCTCTGCACTTATATGAGAAAAAAAATACCTAAAAGGGAGTGTGCATTTTTGAAAAGCCACAACTACATTCACCTCATTAATTTTTCTGTTGTTGTTACAATGCTATGCAACTCAGCTTTTACATTACAACAGGACTTATCAGATATGCACAGCATTCAGAAAGACACCATGATTAATGGTGAACTCCACAAATCCACTTTGTTCATCTTCTGCAACAACTTGATTTGGAATGGGGGCGGGGAGGTGGGTGGCAGGACCATGAAGTATCTTGCAAATTCTGAAAATGTGTGTTAAAACTTATATTTGTAGAAGTTCTAAAATGCAAGACTCATCTTCACCACTTTTATAGTTGCTTAAAAAGTTGTTAGCATTCTTAAAACTGTATCTTGAAAGGATTTTCACATAATGTAACTTAATTTTCCTTGCTGAGGAACTAAAAGCAACTTGATGAAGAGGTAAGATTCACAATGATTTCTGTCCTATTGTTGCTGTGAATGCATTCAATTAAAGCTAAAAGTAAGGGGCTAAGCCAGAAAATAATCTCTCCCTGAACTAATTTAGTTGAGTTGTTGCTTTTAAAAAGAGAAAGTTGGTGTATTATAATGAATTTGGGTGATGATCTTCTGAAAAGTGCAGAATTCACGAAGTATTCTCTGAAAGAAAGACAGTATTACCTATCAGTAAATGAAGCAAAAAGGATCCAAAAGCTCAATAACATATAAGTTTTCCATGTCT
Organism: Podarcis tiliguerta; assembly: GCF_965153285.1. Taxonomy (NCBI): domain Eukaryota; kingdom Metazoa; phylum Chordata; class Lepidosauria; order Squamata; family Lacertidae; genus Podarcis; species Podarcis tiliguerta. The sequence continues at coordinate 50,847,437 of NC_139539.1, forward strand.
TCTTCAGTTTCTACATGAAGCAAGCCAGTTTTTAAGTTACCTGTGGTTATTTTCAATCAACACCCTATTTCAGCATTTTTAACTTGAAAGTTATCCTATTTGTACCCCATCCGTCCATGTATTACCTTCTTTTGTCTTCATAAAATAGCTTCATGAAGTAGGTTAGGCTGAGAGACTTTACCACCCACAGTGGCTGGGGCAACCCAGTCAGATAGGCGGGGTACAAATTATTATCATCATAATCATTATTATTATTACCACCATCAAAGCTACCTTGTGAGCTTCATGAATAAGGATTTGAACTCCAAAACTCCAGACATACCTACTTTGTAGGTGCCGCCATGTTGAAACACAGGTCTGCCAACATGCACTACCAAGAGAGGATACAAATAACACTCTCTAATTGCAAATTCACTAAATATCGACAAAAGCCCCAAAAAAGGGCCAGAAAGAAACAAAAGGAAAGTTGTCTGCCTGCTCAGAGGGAACCTTGAGGCTTGCAGATATATAAAAAAAAACTCTTTACAAGGCGGCAAAACCCCCAAAGTCAACCAAAAGAGGACTGAGCACAGTCAATACTATGCAATGCTGATTATGTAAATCTAGCTCAGAAAAACTGTTATGAAAGGTTTAGATTTTATTACCTACCAAACAACCCTCACTAATACAGTGTCTATAATTAATCAACCCTAACAACTACTAAGCTATGACTTATTTGACATTGGAAGCACACATACACACCACAGAACACTAGCACATCACTAAGGATGCTATGCATTTTAGAATTTAAAAATTCCACGTTCCGTTGATTTATCACCATTGCAGAAATCATAGGCCTAGAATCACAAAAGGTAAATTATGGAAGGTTTCCTACTGGTCAAAAAGAAACCCCAGAACAGCAGCATTTAAGGTATTCTGCATAGCATTCATTTCTTTAAGTCCTGAATTTCTCTTGGATACATACTTCCTGTAAAGTTATATTTGACTGGAGAACTGGGCCCAGGCTAACAAAATGAACTTCAATAGGGACAAATCTAAGGTTCTGCACTTAGGCAGGAAGAACCAGATGCACAAATATAGGATGGGGGACACCTGGACTACTAGCAGTAAATGTGAAAAGCATCTAGGGGTCTTGGTGGACCACAAGCTTAACATGAGTCAACAGGGTAATGCAGCAGCAGCAAAAAAAAAAAGCTAACACTATTCTAGGCTGCATCAACAGAAGTATAGTGTCCAAGTGAAGTAATAGTACCATTCTATTCTGCCTTGGTCAGACCACACCTGGAATACTGTGTCCAAATTCTGGGCACCACAATTTAAGAAGGAAGTTCACAAGCTGGAACATGTGCAGAGGGCAACCAAGATGATTAAGGGTCTGGAAACTAAGGCTTACAAGGAGCGCTTGAAGGAGCTGGGTATGTTTAGCCTGGAAAAGAGGATAGGTGATATGATAGCCATCCTCAGATATCTTAAAGACTGTCACGTGGAAGAGGGAACATGCTTGTTTTCTCCCTCTCTGGAGGGTAAGACTTGAACCAATGCCTTCAAGTTGTCAGGAGATTCTGGCTAAACATTTGGAAAAAACTTTCTGACAGTAAGAGCTGTTTGGCAGCGGAACAAACTCCCACAAGAGGTAGTGGACTCTCCTTCCTTGGAGGTTTTTAAGCAGAGGTCGAATGGCCACCTGTCATGGGTGCTTTAGCTGAGATTCCGGCATTGCAGGGGGTTGGACTAGATGACCCTTGCATCCCTTCCAACTCGATTCTATGATCTCATAAAGCTCAATGTGGAGCTATAATCATGGCAAAGAAGTTTATATTCTCTAGTCCAGCCTTTTCCAGCCTGATGCTCTCACGACATTTTGGACTACAATTGCCATCATCCCTAATCATTAGCTATGCTAGCTGGAGCTGTAGTTGGGGGTGGAGGGGGCTCCAAGTCAGGGAAAGCTCCTCTAGCCTGATTCAAAAAGTTCTATGTCAAGATTGACACATTATTTTTAAAAGAATCACCGATTTAATATCCTGACCCCATAATTACTATGCTGGGAATGGGAAATCTGTGGTTCTCTAGATTTTACTGAACTCCAGCTCCCATCACTGCAGCCAGCATGGCCAAGAACTGTGGTCCTCTAGCAACACCTCCTCATGCAAGTCCCCAGTGAACTGATAACTTCTTTTATTGATTGGGGCAGGAAGGGAGGTTAGCGATCCATTCACCTCTCTCCTAGATGGGAATTCAACATTATTTGGCAAGAGACATTCACACACACACACACACACACACACACGCCTTCTCAGGATTCAACTCAAACCAGAAATGTTGATTTCCTGGAACATATCCTGATGCCCTAAGTTGAATAGATTCCAATTTAACATTATTAAAGTAAACAAAACTAAAAAGATAGGTTAGTTTTACCTAATGAAGTATCTCAAAAAATAATAATTAAGAAGATGAACCCTGCTGAATGAGACCAAAAGTTCATCAACACACCATTCTGCTCCCAAGAGTATTTGAACTTAAATATATGATGGGGTTAGAGGGAATCAAAACACTAAATGTGATTTAGATGTTAAATCCAAACAAATGCAAAGCTTTTCAGATTTTTATTACAATACTTTTATTTTTGACATGACAACACACTGTAGTTCACACATCACACTGCATACTTAATGTTTATTGTGAACATGTTTTGCTGGGCTGTTGTGTTCTCTCTGCTAGCACAAGTAGAAACAAAGCATAATTCACAAACCATGGTCTGTTTGGGAGTGAAATAAATAATAATTCCCAATTCAGATGCAATACTAAGCCAGGGATCATAGTTTGCTTCCACTGTGCCCTAGAAGGGAAATGGTAACAGGCCAGAAAGGTATGCTCACAGTAAATCATTAAGTATACCATTAAGTATGCCATTTACAAAGGCAGGAATGTAAGGCCAGCAGCACTTCCCTTATACCAGGCATCCCCAAACTTGGCCCCCCAGCTGTTTTGGGACTACAACTCCCATCATCCCTAGCTAACAGAACCAGTGGTCAGGGATGATGGGAATTGTTGTCCCAAAACAGCTGGAGGGCCAAGTTTGGGGATGCCTGTCTTATATAGTTTAAATTTTAAGTAAAAAATGCACTGAAAATGTAACTTGATTTTAGCATGCTCAAAAGCCTGTGGATGGAACTCAGTTATATTTTACTCACAGTAGACCTGTTGGGCTAAGTAGTTCTGCTAGCTAGCAGGAGCCAACACAAGGGTTTCTGCTGGTGCAATGAGGCTTACCCACTCTCATCCACCTGCACCACCCTCACAATCATTCAATCATGAAAGCAGAGATGCCCATTACTCTGCATTTAGAATAACTAGTCACAGTTGCTATATTACCTCAGCATCAGAGGCAGAATGCCTCTAAAAACCAGTTGGGTGGATCACAAGTGGGAGTGCATCATAGCACTCATGTCCTTTGGGTGGGCTTCCATCTGTTCGCCACTTTGAGAACACAAAGCTGGATTATATGGACCCCTATCTGATCTGACAGGGCTCCTCTTATGGTTTAAATGTGCTGCGTAGAGCAAAGCATTTGGTGTCAAGACTAGGACCCAGCTGAAAGCCCAGATTGGAATGTTGGATTTGGTATGCAAGGAGTGGGTGAGCTACAAGACGCAGCAAACATTTAAATTGTTTGAAAAAAATACAGAACCCTTTTCTAGATTCTGATTAGTCATCTTCTCCTGATCTGTGTTACACATAAGCATCTCCCCCACCTCTTTTTCCTATACAGAGTGTAGCTTAAGTGCCGCAAGATAAGGTTGTAGCCCAACTTCAACTTTTCCTTCAGAAGTGAGGATCCTTTGAAGGAAAACAAGGACAAGTAGAATGTATACCATATACCTTTAGATTCGATTATACTGTACTTTTTTCTTGCTTCCATTCCTAAAGTTAGGGTTTTTTTTGTCCTATTGTTCAATTATTGTGTTTCTGGGTGTGTACTTGTATTTTAGTTGTTCAAAAATGTCAGTATTATTAATAGAAAAGCACATTGCAGTGCTGTGTCATCTATCACTACAGCTCTCTAGCAGAAACAGATCCATGGATAACTAGTATTTACCCTTCTAGCAAGTAACAATTGAGAATGAATGACGTAATATACTTGTCTAAACTAAAAGTGAAAGTTAGTACACAGTATAATTCAGGAATTTAACATTACAACTCTTGGGAGGAAAAGTTATTCACTTAACTCAAATGCTAAAATTATTTTCCTTTCAGCAAAGTTGCAACTGGGTTCTATTTTGGGATAAAAGTTCCAAGCTATTGGCTCAGCTTACTAGAGGTTTGACTGAGAAGCAAAGCAGAGAAGGGTTAAATTAACACAATGCAGTTACATGTAAATCTGCAAATACCTGTGCATTTATTAAAGACCTAACAGATGTTACCATAGACACTGATTAACCAATAGAATTGAGAACAAAAAAGGTTGTGTAATCCCCTTAGAACAGCCCTTACTTGTAATGTTTTTAGTACTGTCCTTTCTAAAGAGTTTTAAAATGGCTATTTGCATGTCTGGCGGCTTTGCAATTTATATCTAGTGAAACACTATGAAATCATGCCCCCTTCAAAAACGTAAACGTATATAATATTGCAAGTTTGTATGCCACATCCATATTATAGTGGTCAAAATCTTGTATGTAAATGTTAATTAAAGGAACCTACTGTCCCAGGGAGCCTCTCAACAATCTGACAGATAAGCTATCACTCATCAGTCTGAAAGTTAGCAATATGACAATTCATCCATCTCATTACCTCCTCGAGTGCCTTACTTCAATGCTTCAAAGGTTTGTCAAACCACAACTTCACAGGAAACTGTGACTTAAGTGCAACTAATAAACCAATATGGCAAACAGCTGAGTGTGCAGAAGAGCCTAGTTTACTCTAGAAAACTGCATGTTTTATGCATTCAGCTTTCTAATCACTGATGCATACAGTTACAGCTCAATGTTTGTTAGGTATACACAAATTACTGAGTGATTCACATGGGATTTACTATCTAACAAACAGAAATCTGCAAAAAACCAGTCCAGATTCCATTAATTCTACCCAATCATGATTAGTTACTATGTTCTCAATTAAAAACACAGTTCATCCTACTTCTTCCGAAACCTAATTTGCTCCATATATCTCTTGATTGCATAACTTCCAATGCCATGTGTAGTAGTTCTTTGCTAGTTAGTGCTACATTGCATTTTCCCATATAAATGCATTCTGAGCAATGGAATTCTGTATTGGAAGGCACTGGTAGGCAAAAACACTCGGATGTGCTGTTCAGCCACATACTAAGACTTACTGGCCCAATAGGTCACAAGCAGCACTAGCATCTGGACCATCAGAACTTGAAGGATTGAACTTATTCCCACACCAAAGAAAACATCTTCATATATTAACAATTTTGAATTTGATCTTTCAGTTTAGTATGGCAGAATGTATTTATGATGAACCAATGTAATCAACTAACACTGCTTCAGTCTAAATCCTAGTCTATTTTCAAGCACAGAAAAAAGGAGCAACAGCAGTCTGGCCCAACTCATGTAGAACAGAGTACAAACATTTCACACCACATCTTTTCACCTTCTACAAAAGCGAACAACAGCCCTTACTTCCATCCTTAGGATGACAAAATTCAAACTGGTATGGTCAACCCTGATCAATAAAAATTTCAAAAGGTATGTGATTAATATAACCTGCAGAGCAGAGGCAGTGACTGAAGGCCAAACTAAATGTTAGGAGGGGAATATGGGATTCATCAGATCATTATGCGATTGTTCGCCTAATGAGTGATTTTCTAGGAACGCATTATGTTCAGATAATGGGATCTGCATGTATTACTTCCGAGAAAGCGTCAAATCAAGTAACTGTCATGTTAAATCTGAAATTTGAAGCCATGTACTGGAGATGGTTCTTCCACCTTCATTTCCTTCCACTGAAACCTTGAATATGGTTGATTAGATGGAAGAAGGTGATTTGGCGGGATGTTCTTAGGTGGTTCAGACAACTGCTGCAGTGCTATGATTTACACCAGTGGTTTTCAGATTTTTATTTTATGGGAACCCATTCTGCACCAACTTATCTGCTGAGGAACTCCTGTGTCCTATAAAGAGTTATGGGGCTTTTGACACCCAGCTCTGTCAATTCCTGATGAAGCACTGCTGTCTTGGTACTTGGCAGAGAACCAATAAATTGTAACTAGATGGAAGTGCTGTTGGTGGGTGGCTCATCTGCCCAGGAAGGTGCTGTTCAACCAGTTCTGAAAAGGATTTCACTCTCCCTGAAGGATCAGGTGTGCATCCTGTGGGTGCTTATGGATTCAACTTTGCCATTTCAACGTGTGATTGCTTCAGTGGCACGTAGTGCATTTTATCAGCTATGCCTGATATGCTGACTGCAACCTTTTCTTGACAAGAGACAGCCTGGCCATGGCTGGTTAATTTCTAGACTGGAATAATGCAATGAGCTTTTCAAGGGGTTGTTTTTGAAGACATTTTGGAAACTGCAGTTTAGACTATTGCAGCTAGACTGCCAACAAGAATGCTATGCAATCATATCTTGCTTGTGTTATTGGTATTGGTATTAACCTTTTAAATGGGAGTGAGAAAGGTCTCAGCCAAAGGGCTGCAGAAAGGGCCAGGTACAAGAGTGGACAGAATATCAAATACAAGTCTTACCTTCCAGTGTTTGAAACAGATTTGAAAGCTAGGAGCTAAATGGCACCTTAAACCTAGGTTATGGGTGCAACAACGGAATGCTTTTTAAGTAACAAGAATACAAAGCTGAAAATGAGTGAACTGCAGCTAAAATATTATGTTCATTTTTCACATGGTCTAGTCCTTCCCTTGCCCACCCCCCTAATATTCTTAAGAGGGTCTCTTCTCCAGTTTTCAGAGAGTAGCTGGAAGTGGGGAGTCAGAAAAGGTCCTCCCTTCCTTCCACTGCAATTTTAATCTGAAATCTTAGGCGTAGTACTGCACCCAGAGCTCAGAAACTGCTCACACTAATAAAATTTCCTGTCCCACAATGCGCCTAAAACAATGGGAGTTTCGAACACTGTTACCTTCGTACAGTAGGCTACATTGTGGCCACAAAAATCATATATTTCCATTCACGCAAGAGGGTGTATTTCTATATACAAACCGCAGGTGCCCCTGGAAAGTGTGTAGTGTAAACGGTATCTCCACACATGTGGGTTTATACACACACACACACACACATAACGTGCATCAAAACAACAAGTATTTCACTAGTAGCTTAATATGTCCCACATGAATCTACTAAAGCTTTTGTGAAACCGTTGAAAATCAGAACTACAGGTTAACATACGAAGAATTTACCCTTTGTACACTGAAACAAGAGAGGCATCACTACTGATATCATTGTGAAGTGGGCCATTACTAGACTATTATTATTTTTGCCATCCATAATGCCACACATATAAGCCATGGCTCAACTGTAATTTGATCACTGAGTTGCTTCATCCAAGTCAACATATTGGTTGCTGAACCCATATTAATTTGTGCATACTTTATACATGGGTGATGTTCAGAGGATGATCTTGGCTTAGTAAATCAAGATTTACACAAGTTTCAGGCACTCACATGCAACCATTTCACCTCTTCCTTTGCACAAATGAGCAAGCCAGGAAGCTGCAGCCGACAGCTTCTTGATACATTCACACTTGGAACTAGTTAATGCAGTGACCACCTTAACACCATGGCTTCATACTGTGGTTTGTTTGAAAGCCGTAACTATGGCTCTTGGTCTGGATGCAGCTTCCAGGCTGCTTCACTCTGGTGAAGGAAGGAGTGAAATGGCTGTGTGTGGATGCTGACTCTTGTTTGTATCTCAGGTTAATACAGATGTCTATCAACATCAAATGGTGATGACCATCACAACACATATATTTATCCATAAACAAAGTCTAAGGTGACCAGTTCCACTGCCGCACTATTTAAAACTTCCCAAGCTTTAAAATGTTCTGGGTTGTATCCGAAAAGATCATTGCACAAGTGGAATGGCTTTCATTCATATACTTCTCCTCCCCCCTCCATGCACCCCCACCTCCCCAACCCACTACCTCAGATTTGGGGGTCATGAGGAGGAGACGTTCCACTGCAGGAGCAGAAGTCATTCTATTTATCCAATGGTTGCTGGATTCAACCCATAATGGGCTGCAAGTAAGCTCCAATTTTGGTATGGGCAAGTTTAAATGCCTGTACAAATACATAGCTATTTTGGAGATGAAATTATTTGGGTATAAACACCATACATTGTTAAATAAGTGGTCTTGAGTCTCCCCCTTTTAAAACAAATAATGTATTATAGTTCTAAAATGAAAGCAGTCTGTTTCAATATATTCTTTAAAGTCGTGTCAGACAAATTGAAGACAAGTCAGCCATTTTACACACCTAACCATTTTTTTGTAATTCAGTTACACCTGAACCTGAATTACTACTTTCCATATTTCCAAACACACACAGCTGTAAAATATCTGTGTACACTCCAGAAATTAAGCCAATGAAAGATCTGCATTAATTGTTCGTAGCATCTATTACATACTTTTAAAATCTTTTTTTAAAAAAGTGTGCTATGAGTGAATCCCGTGTTTGATTAAATACATAGTGGAATTCACCCTTCACAGAGTTTCTCTTTATTATCTAGAACAGAATTTTCTTTCCACCATGAATCAAACATATTACAGTCTTTCAAAAAGAAAGCTTAGATTTTAAGACCATCACAATTTAATTTTTTTGCATTTCTTCTTCTGACCTAATACGGTACTTGAAACTATGTTACAAGGCCGTATTTATACCATTTTACAAAAAAATGTGATAGGCCCCATATGCACAGTACACACGTTTATTTCAGAAGTCTTTCTCCATTTTTAAATAGGGCTTGTTCTATTTATGTTCTAGATACAGGATGGCAGTTTATGCTTTGGTTTAGGACTGCCATTGGGGAAAACAAGGCTGTTGTGCCTTTGACATTAGTACCTCCACAGCTGATTTCCCACGGTAAGCATGAGGTTGCTCAGGGGCAGAAAATGTATCTTCATTTTCTCTAATTTTGTGCCATGCCATTCCCCCGTGGCTGCCATATTGTAACTGGCACCATCAGCATTCTCTCAACATTCAAAATGGTCCAAAAACGTTGGCGACCCCTGATATATGGTTATGCTACAAGTACCTGAGCTTAACATTATTAATGACAAATTAGTAACATGCTGCAGCCTACTGTAGGAGACATGTTAGGAGCCCGGAAAGAGAATAAAAATTAGGCAGTCTCATCACCTTTTTGAAGAAATGTGTGCCCTAGAAATGCATTACATTGGTCTCAATCTAGCTTGACTTTACCATATAGTACTCAACTATTTTTACAGCTAAAGGAGTAGGGAAAGGGGAAGTGGAGAGATGGGAAGTATCAAAACCTCTTATCTTTCAAAGTACAGTGTTCTTTCTAAAATACAGAGGTTGCAGCAAAAGAGCAAACTAACATATTTCTTTCACAATCGTCATTCCTTCCCCCTTAACAGTTGTCCATAAGTCAGTAAAGGCTACTAAATACCATGCAAATCAACTGGTGAGGCAATACTGGCTTCTCTTTCAGTACTGTACTTGCTTTGAATGCAACATAGCCATTCTCATCTCTTTCCTTAAACATTAACAAAATTCTAGAAACTTAAATGGAAACCTATCCTCTTTGGGAATTATATTCCAGTTCTGTTCACTCTTCTACTACTAAATGTTTTTGCACTGCTACTCTTGTGTACAGAAATATTGACAATTTGTTACTAGGGCAAAGTTTCTGGAGCAATGAAGTCTTCCAGAGTGGTGAGGCTTACACTCTTCTCTTAATTTACAGTGGCAGAAAAACTAGCAAGCACCAGAATGCCTAAGTGACAAACGAGTTTCTGTATAAGCTTCACTATGTACAAAGCACTTGAGTTTAACTCAGGTATCTAAAACAAAACTGTGCAATAAACCAGTTAGCTCAGAAGTTCCACTACACTTAATGCAGCTTGAAGTTAGTGTGAATAGGAATGCAGACTATTAACTGGGTGGGCATATTTGAAGAGCATTTAGCATGACAATGTTAATATTTTGCAGGATTTAAGAAAATTTCTAATCTTATTTCCACTTCTCATTACAGTAGGGTATATGACAACAGAAGCAGAAATCTGACAACACAACTCAAAATCTAATTAAAAAATCCCCACCCACAGTCGTATCTGTCTACTACTATTAGCAAAAGTGTTAATGTAGCATTCAGTATTTGGACTGTAAGGTTAAATTTCACTTATGGTTGTTGTACAGAAAGGGAGAATTGCAAATGGTAAATCGACTAAAAAGTATTAGCTGACATACAAATAATCCCAAACCCACTAATCTCTTTGAGATACATCTAAAAAAGAACAACATGTGACTCATGCAAAAGTGTGTACAAGTTTATATAAATGAAGTACCTATCAAAATGATTGCAAAATTCTATTATCCTTTCATAATATACTTAGTTCTCATCCTTACCCTGACAATGATCACCCAAGACAGGGGTGCGGAGATTGGGGATTTAATGGAAGATCTATGTGATTTTCAGGAGGTTGGCAACGATTTCTGACTATCAATTGCTTAATAATAGCAAGACGCACAAATCAGATTGCTGAAATGAAGAAAATAGGGTGGCATAGAGCAACAAGGAGTGGATATGTGTGTGGAAGAACTGTCAGCTCAGTTCAGGTCTGGTACTAAAAACAAATTCTTGGGCTCAGATTCTTTAATTTTAAGTATGCCTTTTGCACCCAACTCTGGTTGATGGATCTTGGGGTTCCAGAAAAATACAAAAGTAGAACTTATAAGTCTGGTCTCTTCTCCCACCCCTAAGAAAACACTGGTCACTGGAACTCTTTCTTTCTATTGCATCTAAAAGTCAAACAAGTTACTAAAGTATTATTGATAGCTCTCTAGATGCAAATTCTTACTGACTGTTAAGGTTATCGGGCTGAAGTACTAGTTTAGTACATTCTCTTTAAAAGTTAAGAATTGTTCAGTTTCCTCCAGGCTATCTTCTACATAGAAGGCATATAGACAAATTGTCCTATTTCCCAAGGAATGTTGGTGCAGAACAGTCAAAGCAACTATCCTTTTAAGACACACAACAACTTCCACATTTGCACTAGATTCTATTTAACATTTATAATTTAACTCAGCTACCCAAATTTTAAAGGAAAATGTTTTTACACCCCCCCACACCCAAATAATTTCAAGCAGTATCTAGAGTTATATAGCCAACAGGAAAGACACACAAAGTGCACATTCCATTCAAGCATTAAAAAAATCTACCAGTAACTGCCAGAATCTGACACTACTCCTTACCTTGAGTCATATGCAGCAAAGAAGTATTACACAAGTAGAATACTGTATGCCTTCCTTCTGCCTTAATATTCAAAATACTCTATTTGTACCTCCCTACAAACACACCCACAAGTCAACTCCCTCCTTCTCAGCCTGCTCAGCAAGAACAACAATGCTAGATTTTACAAGGCAGTCTGCATGGAAGGCAAGATATAATTATCCAGTCCTGACACTTGTATATTTGTTCCTGAACACAGAGTCGCTGTTGTTGTTTGGGGCGGGTGTGTGTGAAATAGAAAACGAAAACAGTTCCACAGGGAAACTACGCCAAGTCAAGCATTCTTACTTAAATATTCCTAGTTTTGACCCACCACACTTTACTGTCTCGAGTTGTCCAACAAGCTCTCTACATGTTGTCCAACAAGCCAGCATTTGCCCCCTTTCCTCTAAAGAATAACTCCTCGCACTTTATAAAATCCTGTGCCCTACTCGACAGCCCCCCCCCCCCGCCTACCCCACTTCAGACCCGCCCCCTACCTCAGCCTAGTCTCACAACTGATTTGATCAGCTTCTCCCTCCCTTCCTATACCCACGCTGGAACCCCAAATCCATTTCACCCCCATGCCAACAAATAACAAAACAAAAAAACCCCTCTCCCACCTGCCCTGAAAATCACATGCCACCGACTGCCTGCCCTGGCCACTCCGCACCTCCTGCTCAACTTTGCACTCCAGAGGCCTACCGTAGCCTCCTCCTTCCGCTATTCACTCTTTACTCCAGCTGATCCTTCCTCGCACACCTCCAGTCTCCACCCCTGCCCCCCCAATTGCCCGCGCAGACACCTCCAAGCAGGTCCCCCCATTACCCTCTTATTAGCTATCGCCGCCTCCCTGCCCCCCCCGACCCTTGCCAAGCACCTCTCCGCGATGCCCCTCGTCCCGAGCGCTTCCGCAAACCAACAGCTGCCCCGAGCAACTCTCCCGGCCGCCAAGCGACCCCGCAGGGCCTCCGCCGCCCCCTCGGCTCTTTCCTGCAACAGAACCTCCACTTGTTTATGCTCCCGCCCCCTCGCCTGCTCTGGGCTTCCCCCTGCCCGCTCCCTACCTTACTCTCTCCCCAAAGGCCGCTGGCTGCCGCTCAGCGCCGCCTCAAGTCCAGCTCCTCTTCCCTTCTCTCCACACAAGGCCGTGCTTACGGGACCAGGCCCCACTCGCCCCCTCCCGCCTCACTCTCTGTGTCGCTTGAGTTCCCCACACCGAACCATAACAAAGCTCTGCCCAAAATGGCTGCCCGGCCCAACCCGGCCGGGGGCCGGAGGGGGCGGGGCTACTCACGCGTGCGAAGAGGGGGGGGGAGAGGGGGAAACACACCCACCTGGGCCCAGCCCGTGCCAAAAGACCGGGGCGCACGCGCACTCGCTTTCCGCCGCTCGTGCTCTGGCTCGTCGGAGCCAGGCGAAGTAGTCTTTCGCGTGCCGCCCACCAAAGAGGCTGCTCAGGGCTCTCGCGCGCCTTCCATTTCTGCTCTGCGCATGCGTGAGCGTGTATCCTCCTGGTTGTGTTATCGGAGGCTGCAGGCAAACCAGCCTTTCACAGCTACTTCCGTGATGCTGTGCGCTTTCCCCGCACGCTAACGTCGTGCTGCCCGAATACATTATGGACTTCACTTCTTCCTCCTTCGCCCTTATCTCCAGGCATGGCTCTGAAGTCTCTTCATTCTTAAAGCGCTAGGCACTCATTTATTCTCCCACATAATTTAAGCCAGTGGAACAAGCAGACATTTCGCCACCGAGAAGCGCGCAGGCCTGCCTAGTATTGCTGATAGGAATGAAAAGAAAAAGCTTTTCGAAACATTTGTATGTCTGTAGCTTTCTATTTATCAGCGACCGCGAGCCCAGTGGTGCAAGCAGCCCCACCACAGGCTACTTAAATTTTAAAAATGATTCTCAGGAATTCAATAGCAACTTTATCTAACCAGACTTTTTCGTTCGTGTGCATAAACCAGGCCTAAAGAAATGTAGCCAAAGCAATTTATGCATTCTTCTACAGCAAAATCTAGGTAACTGGGCCAAGCAAACTAATTTGCAGTGACAGACTCCAGAAAGGCTGCAGTCTTCTGATTCCACCATGCTCACACTGATTAAAGAGTAAATAATTAGGTATTGTCAGGTAAACCTTACATGACAATAGCTAACAGTCAGGAAGGAAAAGAGACAAACCAGTTGTGCCCTCCAAAACAGATTTAGGATTAGAATAAATAGCATTACAGCAAATAATTTTGAACGAGAAGAAAAAAACACATAAACTTTGCCTAATCTTTGTTTGCAAATGCAGAAAACTGAAATTGCAAAAACAGCAGCAGCTGCCAGATCCGGTGCTTTATACTCCTTTATGTTGACACAATGCTGACTACATGCGGTTGGCTTTCTTTTGCCATAGAGACAGGCAAAAGATGCTAGCTCTTTGGTTACTCCTGTACATTTCTCCCTGTTATTCTGATTCCTGGTGTGTTGTGCAGAGCTAATTAATTTCAGTGGTGTACAATCCATAAAGCTATGAAACATGGGGTGGGAAAATTAGGTTACTGAAAGTAAAGGAGAAATTAATGGGGGAAAGAACTAATATATTATGGCTGCCTGATTAATACAAATATTATTATACATACAGTCACAAACCATAAAGATCAAATGAAGCTAGAAAGAGTGTAATGTGAGATAGGCTGTGAAAGAAGTTACTATAATGTTGCCCCCCCCCCAAAAAAAAAATTGTTCAGCGCTTTCTACAGTACTTTCAGCCCTCCAAAGTACGGTATATTTCATGGACAGCAATAGTTGTATAATGTAACTGTTCCCTTCAAATGCTGAATCTCCCTTTCTCTCTTTCACACTTCCTTATTCTTTGCAAGGCAGGATGAGACAGCAGCAACAAGACTCAGCATGAAGAGCAAACCAGAGAATTAGTGTAGCAGAAATGATACATAACTTAATTAATATCATTTTGATATCTACTGTATCTTATTTATGGTATATACAGTGTATATGAATGGATACATAACAACTTGTGTGTAAAAACATCAAGTAGGTACATAAGAAGAGCCATTCAGGTTGAGACTCAAGGCCTATCTAATCCAGCAGTATTTTCCCACACTGGCTAACCAGATGTCAGTGGGAAACTGATCTGTGGTACAAATTTTAGCTGATCTTCTATTATTGTGGCTTTGAGTGTGTTCTGTAAAGATTTGACCTCCTTGACCAAGGTTGGGGAACCACAAGCCCAATCGCAGGCTATGGGACCTCCCTGTCAGGCCACCTCATTACCACCGACTGCCTTTTTGCCTATTTGCAGGGGGTGGAGGATAAGTGTGTACGCTGTGCACATGTGTACTGTGGGCAGTTCTTTTTTCCGGGGGGGGGGGAACGAAGGGGTACACATACCCCTAAACATTTTGTGAATCTTTGTACTTTTGTCCATTTGCTGTATTTATTTTTTTCCGATTTGAACTATAGAATGGTAATTTTATTGAGTCCAAATGAGAGCACCCCTAAACATTTTTTTTAAAAAAAGCACTGGCTGTAGGTAATGAAAAATTAAATCAGAGGGACTCAGGCATACAGCCTACCATCACCAGCCTCAACTCACAAGGGTACTGTGGTCACCATTTATAGTCAGTTTAATAACACCAGCTATGCCTGAGCATCACTTGGGGTTAACTTCTGGAATACCTTCCTTCCCATTGGCTTAATGACCACCTGCTCTGACTTATAGGAGACAGTAGTTAAAGAGTATTTAGAATTTTTAGCTCTTCGGTGTAACTGGAGCATGCATAGACTCATGTCTGTGTAAGCAGATCAGATTAGTATTTATCTTTGAGTAACAGGCTGCAGTTCTTACAGCTGTGAAGAGACTGTGCGATTGCCACCTACTGAGTGGAGGATTCCCTGGAAATATTTTTCAGACCTACCTTTTATAAAGGTAAAGGTAAAGGGACCCCTGACTGTTAGGTCCAGTCGTGACCAACTTTGTGTTTGCGTGCTCATCTTGCTCTATAGGCCGAGGGAGCCGGCATTTGTCCGCAAACAGCTTCCGGGTCATGTGGCCAGCATGACTAAGCCGCTTCTGGTGAACCAGAGCAGCGCACGGAAACACTGTTTACCTTCCCGCCGGAGCGGTCCCTATTTATCTACTTGCACTTTGACGTGCTTTCGAACTGCTAGGTTGGCAGGAGCAGGGACCGAGCAACGGGAGCTCACCCCGTCGCGGGGATTCGAATCGCCGACCTTCTGACTGGCAAGTCCTAGGCTCTGTGCTTTAACCCACAGCGCCACCCGCGTCCCCTACCTTTTATATGTGTCTTTAAATTCTATTTGTTCTATGCGTTAACCTACGGTTAACAGATTTTTTTTCAATGAATCTGGGGACACTTTTCAACTTCAAATCCAGGGACTGTCCCTGGGAAACGGGGACATCTTGTAACCTTATGTTAACCTCAAATATTTGGATCCCAGTCCTAAGCAGAGTCGGGGAGTGCCACCAAAGACTTCTACATAGGAGCAATCTGCCACTTTCCATTACCAAAATGTTTGAAGAGTTCTGCCCAAGTACATTGCAATTCTCAGGGAAGACATGCCTTGAGCAGATTGAGGTGCCAGTTAAATTAAGAAGGGAAGGCTGGATCTTCATCTTGTCAGGTTTTGAGGTGCTCCAAGACATAACAAGTTTGGCCTTGAGATAAGGAGTTGGAATGTTCAGTTTACTGGCTCATGGCCAGGAATGTGCAGGTGTCTGGTGTAGTTTGTGTAGATGGAACTTGCCCTTGTAGGGATTATTTATGTTTTTTTGAAAGCTAGAGGGAGTAGTTATGGTTATACTTTGTTCAGCTCACACTGTGGGAACTCTGGTGAAAGGATGGTTATTTTGAGGACTGTAGAGATGTAGTTGGATGTGGATTATTTTTCTTATGGAGAAGTTGAGTTGGGATCTAGCTCATGGGTAGGCAAACTAAGGCCCAAATCCAGCCCAATCGTCTTCTAAATCCGGCCTGCGGATGGTCCAGTAATCAGCGTGTTTTTACATGAGTAGAATGTGTCCTTTTATTTAAAATGCATCTCTGAGTTATTTGTGGAGCCTGCCTGGTGTTTTTACATGAGTAGAATGTGTGCTTTTATTTAAAATGCATCTCTGGGTTATTTGTGGGGCATAGGAATTCATTCATATTTTTTTTCCAAAATATAGTCCGGCCCCCCACAAGGTCTGAGGGACAGTGGACCGGCCCCCTGCTAGAAAAGTTTGCTGACCCCTGATCTAGCAAGTACTGTACAAGGATTTATGGGAAAGTGTAGGAAAGTGCAATAATGTTGTTGCCTATAGATGGCGGCAATAGGGCCTTTCATTTTGGCCTTGCAGCGCCATTAAGCGCGGGGAGGAGGATCCGCTCGTGCGTTGTTACTTTTAGTACGCAAGGGCGGGAGTCTCGCCTCTGTTCCAAGCCGAGAGACTAAGCGCGACGCACGCGCACCCGGCGGAATTAAAGCAGGGGACAGGAAACGCCCCTTCCCCAGGCGGAGTGTGGATTGAGTTTAGGTTGATGTGAAGAGTGGCTGATTTTGGAGCAAAGCTAGGGAAGGCAGAGTCAGTTTCCGCACCCGGGACAATTTTACCAAGCACGTTTTTGTAACGAAACAAAACAAATCCAAAGGCTTTGGATTGTGGGAAAGCTTTCTGTAAGAATCTACAAAGGCTGCGAGTCGCGTTTATTGTGTCTGCCGCTTAAAGGTGAAAGTTAATGAGCAACTAGGTTGATACTACAGCCCAAAGTGCCCACCGGGAGCCCCTTGCAACGCCCTCGATTTCCCCCTGCTACTAAAGGGTGAGGCTCTATGGGTTTGTGACAGGCGCGGGACGTGGGAGAAACTCGCGGAAAAGCAAAGTATTGGCGGGACCGGATGCTTAGAGAAAGGAGGGAGAGTGAATTCCCGGAAGAGTGCGGTTCTGCATGCGAGGAAGTGCATAACGTGCATGTGTTACCTTTTGCTTTTGAGAAAGTTTGCACAAATTTATTAGGGATACACCTTGTCTGCAGCAGGCTATTGGACTAGGTAGGGCCCGTGATTTGTTCACAGGCTTAAAATTCTACAATGGCTTTTAAGAAACTTGGCTTTGTTACACATGTTTAAAATCTGAGCCTTCTCTTTACAGGGTTGTGTTAACTGATGAGAGGTTGCAATAACTTTGTATTGCCTCCGGCACTGCCTTTACCTTGGAGCAATTTGGGTGGGAGGGAAATAAATGGGCACATGCAGCTATATCGTATAGTATCTGTTTTGTTTTGAATGTTGTTGCTTGTCTGACTTATATCCAGTGCAGCACTAAGCAAGCAGCACATCAGCGCAAGATTCCTGCTTGTACAATGGGATTCCCCCTGCATGCCCCTTCATTTGTTCTGGGGTTTCCCAAACCCTTCAGGGCAGATTTGGGCAAGGTTGAGGCAGATGCAGAGGAAGGAAAGGGGGAGAGATTTCCATTCACACTGATGGGATGTTCACTCAGCACTGCACTGGATACAAACCTGTGTTAGCTTCTGTGCTACTTTAATCTTGTTTTAATAGGTCTGTGGTGCTATCCACTGTTGTTGACGTCATCCACCAACATACACAGCCAAGTTCCAGCAAATCCCCAACATAACTGGGGAGCAAAGATAGTGCAACTGCTGCAGGGCTTGCAAGCCCACAGTACCATGTGGTTCCCGTTACTGGCTTGGTATGGTTGGGAATGATTTCATATGTTCACACATCAAACAGCAGCTTTGACTGCTGGACTGTCTGGGACTTGACCTCCCAAATGTCTCTGGGATATTCTGAATTTAATCCGCCAGTTCTAGTGCTGGATGAAAATTGAATCAGCATAGCATGCCACAACAATGTGGTGGATTGCACCCTTATCCATGTATTATACTTCAGATGAGGTTATGCAAGAGCATATTTTGCTAACAATTCCTATCTTTCAGAATCTCTGAAAATGTTTCACCTTCTACAGCGATGTTGTTTTCAAGTTCCTTCCAAGGTAAATGTCTCCAAAACAGTTGCATCTTCATTTGCTTTTAAGACCTGTCTATATATTGAAACACTCATTGCTCACTGAAGTGAAAGAAGGCTACCTTAATATATGTCTGTGGAAATAAATGTTACTTTGCAGCTTTTTAGAAGTGTAAAATTTAAAGAATATACAAGTCTTGCCTAGGCGAGTTTCTCATATGTTGGTGGGATTTAACTAGAGATAATGGGTAGTGTTCAGCTAAGTTTTACTTAGAGGAGACCCACTGAAACTAATGAACATGATTAAGTCAATTACTTTAAATGGATCTGTTCTGAGTAAAACTTAGTTGAATCCCCCCCAATATGCATAAGTGGTGGTGGGGAACCCTACGCCCTTGGACAAATTCATAAAAAATGGAAATATAAATCACTGTTCATTGCTAACACTTAGCTGTGGCAGAGGCCCCAATTAAGAACTGAAGCAAAAACGATGAAAATGGCACCTTAAAGACTAATACATTTTAATGATGTAAGCATTTATGGACTATGGTCCACTTTATTAGATGCATGAAGCGTCCTTCTGAAAAGTATGAAGTACTGTAGTTGGTTCTTTAAGCTACCACAAGGCTGAGTGATGTCTTTTTGCATTTGTAATTGCAGATGATGTATCTTCAAAGACTTCTGCAACCTGGAAGGAGTAAGGCAGCTGGCTCTCCTGTCCCTTTGGCTGTGCTGCCAAAATCACAGCTGCTTAGGCAGGCATCTGCCAGCATAACCAAGGCACAGGGTTTCCATTCTTCCTGCTGCAGCTGGAAGAAGAAAAAACCTCCGGAACCTGAGCCGCGACAGCTGGATTTGTTGCGATATGACATGCCCTCACTCAAGGACTCTCCAAAGCCTGCTCTGTATTTGGGCATTGCAGGATTAATTCCCTTTGTTTCAGTGCCATTGTTAATGGCTATCCAGAAGGTCTCCTACCCAGAGTTGGTGTTTGCTCAGATTGCATATGGTGCATCTATACTATCTTTCCTAGGAGGGATCAGATGGGGATTTGCTTTGCCAGAAGGCAGTCCTGCCAGTCCTGATTGGATTAATCTGGCTAACAGTGTTGTTCCTTCACTACTTGCCTGGTTTACTTTGCTTTTCAAAGATGACCTCACTCAAGCTGGACTCATGCTTATAATAGGGTTAGGGATAGCCTTGCATTATGATCTTAGTCTTCTTCCCACCTATCCCAGATGGTTTAAAGCCATGAGGGCAGTCCTGACTATAGTAGCCACAGTTTCTCTGATTACCACACTATGTCTTGCAAACACGTATCCAGAGAAACGACTAAGTCGTGATGCAAGTGAAACAAAAGTATTGAAATAAAC
Organism: Podarcis tiliguerta; assembly: GCF_965153285.1. NCBI lineage: Eukaryota > Metazoa > Chordata > Lepidosauria > Squamata > Lacertidae > Podarcis > Podarcis tiliguerta. Next base: position 50,867,224 of record NC_139539.1, read on the forward strand.
AACCAAAAACGCATTGGCCTGTCCAATGAGAGGGGACCTTTCTCCTTAACCATTTTCATAATCTGTTTTACATGTTTTCCCCTCTGAAGACTACTGTGAGGGAATGAGAAAAGGTTGGTTGACTTCTCTGCTTATGAACTTAGGGCTGAATTTATGGACTGAAAGAAGAACAAGCTCCATGGAAGGGTGGATACTGAAAACCTAAGATGAATTTGCTAGTTCCAATTTAGTAGAGGTGTGTATTGTTTCTGCTCTACTGCGCAAAGATGAGTTAGGGCATCTTCTTCCGTGGTTAGGTGGCTCAGCCACTGCTGTGGAGCACATCTCTCTCCCTGTACAAGAAAATTACTTCTTTGAATGTTATACCAGAGATAAGACTTGTGGAGACTTCTTGATAATGTGGAATGTTCTGATACACACTGAATATTGAAAGAACACCATAAATGTCCAGTTTCGCTCAGAAACTTCAATAGCCATCAAATTCTTGTGGTTTTAAATACTTCTAGGATGCTCAGCTAGAAGATGTACTAACTGCATTGCGTTTTCCACAGGCTGTTCAACTGCCATCCATCCATTGCTTTTTAAGCTACAAGTTGTATGCTGCTGTTTCTCTATATAGGCTAATTCTTAGTGAGTAAAATATTTTCACCTTTCACAGTTTTTAAAAACTGCTGTGGATGAATTATTACTAGCCATTATTAAATAACAATTATGTTATGTAATTAATACTACAGTTGTTAAATGGCAGTAAATCTCTTGTTTTAATGGAACTTACTTTCTGCTAAATCCTGATCAGTGGGCTGCTAACGCGGAAGCCTGCAATAGCAACCACTAGCTGGTAGTAATTGTTCAACCTCTGTGCAAATGTATTGGGATGGATGTTCAGTAAACAGCCAGTCTGGAAGCTCCTCATATTTAGTACTACATAAATGGGACTTCTAGTTAAGGATGGTTAGACTGTGATAAAAGTACACACAAGTCCTGCTTTCCATTCCCAGGAAACTGTTAGGCGAGCGTTTGCATAACAAGCTGATTTTTCCAAACTGTGATTTGTCCAAACTCCCTCCCTGGTTTCTGCTCCAAACTGCTGTAGCCAGCCAGCAAAAGTCAAACAAAGGAAAAAATGATTTGTCTGATTTGTCTTGTTCCAATTTGTCCAATTTCTCCTTAGAAATAGGTAGGGAAGTAGACAAACAATGGCTTTTTGGATATCTGAATCAGCTGTTTATATAACAAGGTTTGGGTATAGTTCTTTGGATTCTGATAACTCAGATTTTGGATAATTAGTGTCCCAATAGCGGGACCTGCATGTATTTTATTTATTTGTTTGTTCGTTTATTAGATTTATATGCCGCCCTTCATCATAAGATCTCAGGGCAGTTCACAGGATAAAATACAAGGTAAAAATGGATGTACAGTCGAACCTCTACTTACCACCACCTCTTACGATTGTTCCAAGTCGCAACCGTGGCAAACCTGGAAGTAACCAGTGGGTTTGCTGCTGTTTGTGCATGTGCAGGAGTGACAGTCGCCATTTGCACATGCGCAGAAGTGGGCAATCGCCTGCGCACAACGGCGCCTCTCCCAGCAACCTGTTTCAACCTCTGGATGGACCTCTGGAACAGATTATGGTCGCAAATAGAGGTTCCACTTTATATGGGAAGCAGTCCTTCATGTATTTTGTGGTCCTGAGCTGTTTAAGGCTTTATAGGTCAAAACCAGCACTCTGAATTGGGACCAGAAGCAGTTGGGCTAGGATCTGTGTAATATACCCCAGTGAGCAACCTGGCCGCCAAATTCTGCACCAGCTGAATTCGTCTTCAGAGGCAGCCCTATGTATCAGGCATTGCAGTAATCTAACATAGAGGTTACCAAAGTATAGACAACAGAAGTTAGGGGCGCAGATAGGGGTGCAGCTGAGCCACCAGCCAAAGCTGATGGAAGGCACTCTGTGCCATCAAGGCCGCTTGAGCCTCAAGCAACAGCAAAGGATCCAGGAGTACCCGCAAGCTATGTACCTGCTCCTTCAGAGGGAGTGTAACCCCATCCTCTCAGCCATTTGGTCTAAGTTGCCTCAGTCTTCTTAGGATTGAGCTTCAGTTTGTTGGCTGTCATCCAGTGCATTACTGGTCCAGCACACCCAGTGCCTCACAAAGGAGAAGTAGATTTGTGTGTCATAAGGCAGGGAACTGTTTTCCACTGACATGGTAATAGTACTCAGCCATAAATAGTGATGCTTCTCCACAGATGTAACTGTGTATGGGGTAAGGCGCTACAAAGATGGAAAAGGCATTTATGATATAATAAATGAAGAGGTAGGCTACCATATGATGTTAGCTCATTTTGCTACTGCCATTTTCCTCTCTCATCCAACTCCTTTATTGTGCTTGTTTGTATTACTTTTAACTATTTGCTTTACCATGGAAGCACAGGGCATGATGTGGATCCTTTGGAAGTCACACGGGGCAGCCTGTAAGGAAATGTGAAGACAGATTTGTTTTTGGTTTTTAATATTCCAGTTGTCTCCTGTCTTAAACAGTCCTACATAGCTAAGTATGCATATGTGGAACAAAAGCCCAAAGCCAAGGGCAGATTCTTAATACCCAACACGAGCCAGGGAATGGAATATTCTTATCTGTCTTGAGTTCCATCAGGGAAAGAGGTGGCATATGAATGTATGTATGTATGTATGTATAAATAAATAAATAAGAGTGAGATGTAAACTACTTTCATTTTGTAAGCAAGTTTGACTTATTCCTAAAGGCAATGAGCAGCTAAAACAAAAGTCCCAAACAAGTATGTAAATAATAGCTCCATCATTTTGTTGCATTTCTCCAAGGAAACTAATTTAGGCTATGGAAAGCCAACGTCTGCTCATAAATAAATAATGTAATGGATTTTCATGAGAATAAAACTATTGCTTAGGATCCCCATTAAGAAGTAATGTGGTTAGGACAATTTCAACCTTCTTGGCATGTGATGAACAGCAGACGGTTTCCCAAGTGTCAAGGGCAGCAATCAACCATCAACAAACTGGCAGAATCACCCATGAAGTTTATGTTCCACATGGAGAAGCATACGGTTTCAGTAGAGCCTGTGAACAGAAGTCTCTAGCCCAAACTGTCACCATTCCGAGAACACTTGAAAATCCACTCCCCAATCTTAGTACTTCAGAGCACGGCCACACCTCCCTCACAGCGGCTGGTGATCATGTTAGCAATTTCAGTCCAAGTATCCAAATGCGGATTATAAACTTCCACAGAATCTGATGTTACTGGGGCAGATGAATCATAACTAGCAGTCCTTCCTCCAATGGCATAAAGGAGGCCATTCACAGCTACAACACATACTCCAGCTCTTGGGACCTTCATTGAAGCAACTTCTACCCATTTCTCCTAATAAATGAAACAAACAAACAAAAATATGTTTTCTATGTAGTATGTTCCTCTCCAGAGATGTGCTTTAAATCTACAGTTAGCAGGTGTAAATAAACTGTAGGAAGGTCTGTGTTAAACTGACCATTCACTGTATTCTTAGTAGTGGAATTCCAATTCATTGTCGTCATGATTTTATTTATTAATATACTGCCCTATACCATGCACCCCCAAACTCGGCCTTCCAGCTGTTTTGGGACTACAACTCCCATCATCCCTAGCTAACAGGACCAGTGGCTCAGCTAGAGGGCTGAGTTTGGGGGTGCCTGCCCTATACCCATGGGTTTACTACTACTGTTTACTATTATTGCTGTGCATTTCTTTGCTATCCTTCCCTCCAAATGAGCCTAAGTATAGAGCCAGGGGGTGGAAATTATTCAAATTAATTCTGAGTAAAAATGAGATGGGGGGCGGGAAAGGAATATCTGCACATTCAAAGGCAAGTGTATCATGGTGTCAGAACAGGAAAACAGAAGGACTGTAACCCCCATTAGTTACTACTTGGCATAGTGGCATGAGATTTTATAGTTACTAACCTACTTATTACTTGGGAAGTAGGACCCTTAGGCTATATATAGACATAAGAACCTCCAGCAGCAGGTGAAAGTTTCTGCTGTGGGAGGAGCTCTACTTTCCCCTCTCTCCCTGCTTAGTATGTTTATCTATTTAAACCTACCCCCCCCCCCCGGAAGCAATCTGGTTTTCTTAGACTTAAAATATTGCTCTGGACACTTTGCACAGGTGAGTGGCTTCATGGCTGCCACAAGAACCAGTCAATTAATACGCTACCTAGTTGGCTTTTTATGAAAACAGGGAAAACTGGATATTCCTGAACGTCATTCAGTTGAGAAGTCTAAGTATAGGCCAACATCAGGTTCATTGCTTTAACTATGTGCATCTGAACATAACCTTACACACACACACACAACTTCAGCTGCATTAGGGGACTGGTGAACACATTACTGACAACTTCATTTCTTTGTACCTATCAATGAGACAAACTACTGCAAAGCAACATAAACAACGAATACACCTTGGAATCTGATTTGTGGGAACTGAAACCTACCTCTTCAAAGGAGTATTTCTCAACACTTGGAAGAGCATCTTCAGACTCATTCAATCCTCCAATAGCATAGATACAGTCATTCAGAGCAGCCACGCCCAGATATGCCCTTCTGGTGCCCATTTCAGGGAGTGCAGACCAGCGCTTAGATATTGGATCATAGGCATCAACAGAACACAGTTCTATTCCTTCATTACTGATGCCCCCAACAATATAAATTAAACCTGGAAATGCAAGGAATTTCTATTATACCTATGCCACACCAGCACTGTTGGTATTCAAGGATTTCTAGAAAACATGCACTGTGGACTGTAATCTGCAGCCTAGTAATTCCCAAGAATTTCAGTGGTCTTCCTTACTAGGACTGTTCTTGAATGAGTGGGTTGTGGATTGCAGTTTGAAGTTGCTTTCTAAACTATCAGCTCTTTTGCACAATGCAACAAAATTGTTGCACATAGTTTGCTCAATGCCCTTCAAGATAACACACCACTTGTTAGGTTATCAATTTTTCCAAATGCTCACCTCAATTCTATGCATGCCTACTCAGAAGTAAGTTAAATTCAAATGGGACTTGAGGTAAGTGTGTATACCACAAGCAGCCTTCCATGTCTCTCTACCTGGCCCCTAGAACACTCCACAAGCCTTGATGTATCCTGGAACCAATTTAAGGGCCTTGTAAATTAATACAAGAACCATGAACCTGACCTGATAGCCTTTGGGCTAGCTAGTGCAAGCTTTTGAGCGCCTGAGTTACGTGCTGCCGATAGCCTGTCCCCATCTGCAATCTAGCTGCAATGTTTACCACAAGTTGGGAGTGCTGAACCAGCCCAAGGGTAGTCTGTGACAGTATTAACAATAAGCAACAATTATTCAAATACAGTGGTACCTCTGGATACGAACGGGATCCGTTCCAGATCCCTGTTTGCATCCTGAAGTGAATGCAGGTCGCGATTCGCCGCTTCCATGCATGCACGTGACGTCATTTTGACCGTCTGCGCATGCGCGAGCGGCGAAACCTGGAAGTAACGGGTTCCGTTACTTCCAGGTCACCGCAGAGCGCAACCTGAAAGAGCTCAACCTGAAGCATATTTAACCCGAGGTATGATTGTATCCAAGTCCACTCACCTTGCATTTCACAGCACCCAAAATTGTAGCGCGGCACAGCCATGCTGCCCACCACTTCCCAGCTATTCTCTTCAGGATCAAAACGTTCAATCGAGGTGCCAATCTCTGCTCCAACCCAGCCTCCTGAAAACCAGAGTACGTTTGAAGGCAAGGAATAGAAAACATTGTTAATATTTCTATCTCCTTGAAGCAGCTACAATGGCAGCTGAGCCAAAAAGGCTGTCTAATGTAAAGGTGGCTAGGGCTGATGAAGTTGGAACCCAACATCTGGAAGGCCAAATTGCTAGAGCAACATAAATGTTTTCTATTTGTACATATCTCTATCTACAAAGCCTACAGGCTGTCTGGGGCTATATTACTGAAGCCTGATTTTCTGCAGCAGTAAACTCTTTTGGACCATAAGCTGCCTCTGCGTGGTGACAGTAACTGGGGGCAACTTCTGCTGCATGAGTTATCTCACTATCTCTGTTAGCAGCAGCTAGCGTTGAACCCCCCCCCCCCCAATGCGGAAGGGGCTGAGCCAGCATGGGATCCATTGGATCCTGAGCCAACCCTGCTGCTATCACATGATAACAATTTGCCCAATCCAGGCAAATTACTAAGCCAAGATTTATTCTTGCACATTTTCCCTTGTCCCCTCAGGGCTTTTTTTCTGCATTTCTACTTTCCAGGGCTATAGATGTAGCACTGGCTGCACCACCCCATCAAGCCCTGCTGCTGCAAGCCAGAGGAAAGGATTGCAGCTTAATTTATCTGCAAACTGTCTGGAGACTCCAACAGGACAGCAAGCAAGTTGTAGGCAAGGCAGCTCTCAGCTACGTCACCAACAAATATTCCAGGCTTTGGAATCTTCAAGAATTTACTGAAGGAAAATATTTGCGTTTGGCTACTGAAAAACCTAGCAGTTCAAAAGCACAAAGTGTAAGTAGATAAATAGGTACCACTCCGGCGGGAAGGTAAACGGCGTTTCTGTGCGGTCCTCTGGTTCACCAGAAGCAGCTTAGTCATGCTGGCCACATGACCCGGAAGCTGTACGCTGGCTCCCTCGGCCAATAAAGCGAGATGAGCACCGCAACCCCAGATCGGTCACGACTGGACCTAATGGTCAGGGGTCCCTTTACCTTTTTACTGAAAAAAGGATACTTTACCAGAGAAGCTACTAGTTAGTTGCTACCATACACGTTTGGGAGTTATTCCTATTTTCTACAGTATACAACACTAATGAAACTCTGCCCCTAGCTTAAGGAGGTAATGGATTCTGTAGAGTCAAAGGACTTGCCAAAAGCATAGATGGTACCATAACAAGCACACACTCCAAGTCCACAGCGAGGATGGTTCATAGATGCTACAGCTGCCCACTGTTTAGTAATAGGATCGTAACGTTCGGTACAATCAAATATCATAGAGTCTTTTTCACCTTAGAAGAGAGGCAAGAACATAGAGAAGTTAAAACATATTTTGTATGCTATCTCTTCAATATATTGATCAACTAATAGCAGAATAGTTCATCCATTGAGCATCTTAGCACAGTTGCAAGATCCAATGCTTCATTTCTGAAGCCAAAGTTCTTCTCCTTCCCCCAATGGCCAATTTCTAAATGAGTTCTCTGATGCACAGGTACCACCAGTCAAAACTGGTATGACTTTATCTCCAAAATACAAGTTATCCGGCATAAAGGAAAATGTAAATCATATCACCTTCTTTAAGTAATATGCAATAATTACATTTCTGCAAAATTCTAACTACCGAAAGGTTTGAGGGGTTAAATGGCAAAAGGAAGAAAAGCATGCAGCAGGAACAGCAATGGCAGGATGTTAATGAATAGGACAGTGAGTATCCTGCAAGCACAGGATGGAATGCTTCAACAGTTAACAGTATTTACAAAATTTTTCATTTCACACAGCAGAAGTCTGTATACTACAGATGCACTTAGAGTTTTCACTTTTGGCAGGAGCTTTACCACATCCTTAACAAGTATAACTAAGATAAGGCACAGCTCCACTTTTGGATGCAATGCCTCCCATGAGTGCCTGGTGTTCCAGTTTATAAATGAAAACACTTTGCGTGCAGAAGATTCCTGGTTCAAATCTCTGGTACCTCCTGTTGAAATGATGAGGTAGCAGGTGATGTGAAAGACCTCTCTCCACCTGAAAGTCTGGAGAACTAGAGTGGAACTGGACTAGGTGGACAAATAGCCTGACCTAGTATAAGGCAGCTTCCTACATTTCCTTAAACCTACAAAAAACAGCTGCCATTGAATGACCACAAGCAATTGTATTTTTAGCAGTAGTGGCTGTAGAACAGGAAAGAAGATCATTTGAAGCATCTACGTTTATTTGGCAACACAGAAGGTTCTGGTAGGTTTCATAGTTGTTTATATGCATATATAAATAAAACAGGGGCCATTTAATGCAAAACAGTAAACCATTTAATGCAGAACTATGGTTTAGTGCTATGTGGATCAGAATGAAGGAGCTGAGAACCAGCTCACACACTCAGCACCCTCCACCCCCAATGCAGTAAGGAGATGTCCTTCTGCTAAGTTTAGTTTAACTTTTACAGAATCCTCTCTTATTGTAATGTCTGAATCAGAGATCCTGATTTAAACCAAACTTAAGATTTGTAATATGCTAATTCCAAACCACAGTTACAAAACCAGATAATTAGAATTTGTTTTAAGCCAGGATCTAAACTCCATGGGAGAAGCACTCAAGCTCAATGCATCACTCAAGCTCATCCATATATGTAGCACTAAACCATGGTTTGTGTGTATACTACGCAAGTCTGAGAGATGATAATAGAAAAATATGTAGGCTTCAGGAAGGTGAAAGCAAATGTGATCAAAGTTTTTTCTTCCTCTTCCTCCTGCCACCCTGAAAGAAGTAAAGGGGTTCACTCAGCCTCCTCCAGAAAAAAGAGATCTTCAGTGGTGGAAGGTACAATGGGACACTGAGAAAAGTCATTGATCATTTTGCTTTGATAACCCTATATGTGAGTGGAACTACATCTGTGTGTTTGACTACATACCTATGAATGTCTGCAATATGTTAGCAAGACAATGAATGGGTTTATGTCTGCATGGTGCAAGGACTGGAGAAGTCTGGGGAAATGGACTGTACCAGAGTCCCCAAACCCCGGGAATCCCAAACAGCAAGGCCCAGATATTCTCCCCGTCAAACTCAGGACATCATTGTAACTTTTGTATACTGTGGCTTTAGAATGCTACATCTTGTCTCTGGGCGAGTTCCTTCCACTAAGTGAATAATAAGAAAGACCTGTGGCAAGTACTAAAGAACAGCCTATCCCCCACCCTCAGAAATGCAATTCTTTGCCCTTACCTCCAATAGCATAGATCATTCCTCCGACTACTGCAACTCCCAGCCCATTTCGAGCCTGGTGCAAAGAAGACACAGTAGTCCAGTACTGACTGAAAGTGTCAAAACGCTCCACACAACTGAGAGCTCTGCTGTCACTCCAACGGCCTCCCTGCAAGCGAGTATATCCACCTATTCAAAAAACAGAGATGGCAGGCACCATTAGCAGCTCCACAGGCTCTTCTCATGCAGCGTTTCTCCAGCAGTTCAGGTTCTGAAGAGACATGAAATGCTAATGAGGAGACAGGATTCTTACCTACTGCATACAGGTACTTCCTGGCTTTCCTCCTGGGACGCGCCTTTGCCGCCTGCAGGAAACTGCTAACCTTGCTCTCCTTTGGAGATTTACACACTTCGCAGTATTCTTTTAACAGGGTTTGAAGGGCCACTCGAAGGCTGAAATCAGGAACCCCTTGAGAAGACAAAAGCGTGGGACAATCAGTGATAGTCAATCTACAGATAAACCAGGTGGATGTGTAGTTTTTAGCAATTACATTGTTACTGATTTATTGCAGGGCTTGGAAACCTCAGGTCGGAGGCCAAATGCAGTCCTGCCTGCCTGACCCTTGGGACTCTCCCTAGACCATCTATTCTTCCCCAGACCCACCATCTCTCCAGGACACATCCCTCACTGCCTTTGAATCACACTCTCTTTAGGTGCTTTTGAGTGGCTAGAATGTGTCTTTGAACTCTGATAATGACTCATGCTTACCTGGATGGAAGACAGAGAGATGTTTAAGTGTGTGTGTAGAAACTAGGTGTGTAGAAAAGGTAAAATTGAAATTCCTTGCTCTCCCAACTTTTTCCTCCAGCCCCATCTATCACTGGTATGTGGACCCCAGAAGGGAATGTGGCAATGTGGCCCTTGGGCAGAAAAATGTTTCCCGCTACTGATTTATTGGATTTGCAGTTTGCCCCCAGCCAAAGAGCTCAGCATAGGTCACAGGACATTTTTTAAAAAATCAATAACCTCATATACTAAAATACATCATTTTCCTCCTGTTTCCTTAACCCCAACCATTAAGAGCCAATATAGGTACAGCAAAATGCCTCGTAGCCCTGCTGGGAAATATCCAGGCTCAGATTTTGTTCAATCTATAGGGCAGAAAGAAGTTCCCCAGACTCCTAATGCTGTCTACATTAATGGTTCTCATTAACAGCCTTTGTGAATACAAGCCAGTCCAGATTAAAAAGTATAAAGGCTCTATGTTGAACTACAGTCTTCACCCTTTCCTTTGATACATAAACCACTTCTTCACCTAGATGTATGGACACCTGAAGTTAGGCACATACTCATCCGCACCCCATCCTGCAGAAGTTTTCAGCCTTACCCCTCACACTGACCAAACTGTCAGTATTTGGGGTTTTCCGGGAGATGGGAGCATATTTTGTGGGAATGAGGGAGTTTGTTGCTGTTGTTTCTTTGTATAGTTATTTTATATCTTTTCATGATTTATGTGGAAATTGTTCCGTTTGGTTGTGTACTTTCTAATGTTTTATGACTACTTTTGTTATGTTGTAGTTATTTTTCCCCCCATGTTGTTAGCTGCCTTGAACATGGTTTGAGCTGTGAAATAAAATAAAATTATGTATGCGTGTGTGTATGTATCCAAGGTTTCCCTGCCTGTTAGAAGTGAAATGCCACCATGTTCTGCCTCATGTTGCAAGGTCTTTTTAATAGATCTTAAACCACAGAGCCTAGGGCTTGCCGATCAGGTCGGTGTTTCGAATTCCCGTGACGGGGTGAGCTCCCGTTGCTCGGTCCCTGCTCCTGCCAACCTAGCAGTTCAAAAGCACGAAGTGCAAGTAGATAAATAGCTACCACTCCGGCGGGAAGGTAAACGACATTTCCGTGTGCTGCTCTGGTTCACCAGAAGCAGCTTAGCCATGCTGGCCACATGACCTGGAAGCTGTACTCGGGCTCCCTCGGCCAGTAAAGCGAGATGAGCGCTGCAACCCCAGAGTCATCTGCAACTGGACCTAACGGTCAGGGGTCTCTTTACCTTACCCAGTATTACCCACAGCTGCAAACTTCCAAAACGATTTTCAGCTTTATCACAGGCCCCAATCTGGCAGGTGCTATATGTAATAGTGATTCCAGGCCTAAATGCTAATGAGAGGTTTTGGAGCTCTGCTGGGATGCCAGTGTTTCTAGTTGTTAGGGCTTCACAAAATTAGTCCAAAGAGCCCACAATGGGTCATTGAGTGATGTGAAAAGATATACAGATTTAGACACATAGTTGTAGTACAGACACACACTAGCCTACTCTGAGTTACCTTCTATGTATTTCAAGAGTCTTTGTGGGGGTAACAGCGGAAATCGAACTGTATCCAGTATTTCCACCACGTGTTTCTTTCTTCTCCCCAGGTCCTTCAGAATCCATTGCATTGCAGCTATGAAAACCTGGTACTCATCTTCTATGCTCAGTTCCTCACTTCGCAAGATCTTAATGAGCTGGTCCTTTGTCAGAGCCAGGAATTCCTCTCCGTCCTGGATGTCCAGGAAATGGGCATGGATGTAATTCTCTGTGAATTCTAGCAGATCGTGACAGGCAATTTGCTCGGAGAACTGGAAGAGTCCAATGCAGTTTGAAGGATCAATCTGCCCCTTCAGAAATTCACAGCAAAGGTCTACAACTTCTGTGAGTTGGAACATGTCTGCTGCCACAATCAACTCCTGGACATTACTTTCACCAATGCTGACTATGCCTAAACGAAAAACAGATAACTATTTCAGCTGGTACGAAATCTTGCCAATACAATAGCATACAATTTGACCACAAATTTGTGAATGTCCCTTGAATGATACTACTGGAGTACATTATTGCCACGTTATTAATATCTTAGGGGGAGTATCATCAGCCATTAAAATAATTAACTGATCAGGAAACGTTACAGCACAGGCACCCTTTTTAGTAAACCAAATAGCACAGATTGAATGTTTTCCCCCACCCCACTAAATGGATGATAAAACAGCTAATGCTATGGTAATTAGCTGGCTCTGTTCATAAAGAATTGCAAATGTGTCTCAATTATAACTTCAGACTGGGAACATAGACATTGACAAGACTAAATGTCGCTCCTTAACCCTCCCCAAATCCCAGCACATAGTCAGCATGACAGAGAAAACTAGATTAGAAGCCCTCTACCTCACATTTTATTTTTTCATGCAGAGTGAACTTTTCTTATGGGTGAACATTCAGTCAAGGGAGCTCCTCATATGAACTCTGAAGTGTTACAATTCAGACCAATGAAGACCCTGTGACATAATTTGGGGGATGCCTGTGATGTAGTCAGTGACAAGTTATAAAACAGCACATCCATTTGATTCACAAGCTCCAGGATACTAAGGCATTGTGAAAAAGCCTAACAAGGTCTCAAAAATGTTTTAGAAATGAAGTCTACCTGTGTAAATAAAGTCCAGCAGTATCTGAAAGATGTCAGCCTCCACACCTAGGATCCGTACAACATCCTTTGAAGACTCTTTCATCCCTCCTGCAAACAGAGCTGCAAAATAAGGACTGCTTGCAGCCAAGACAAGCCGGTGGACTTTAAATACTTCTTCACCAACCTGGAGCTGCACATCACAGAAGTGCTGCCCACATCTCATCTTGTTGATCTGGGCCAGTATAAGACGAGCATGCCTGTCTGCCAAGAAGGGGAATTCGCTGGTGTTGGAACAAGGCACACAAGCCATGGCAGGATCACAGAGAAATGGAGTGAGTGATGCCCATCATCCCCCAGTGATGATCTAGGAAGGACAAGAAACCCTTTGAAAATTAAAGATCTAATGACAGGGTTAGTAATGAACATAATTTTGAGTGACAATAACATTTCCCCCCTTTAATAAACTAAGGACACTTCCAGGTCTGATCAGCCCGGATTTCAGTTTTGGTCCCCACAGGTAATAAATCCTGTGGATTTCAATCAGATTTATTTCCAAATAAGCCTGTTTAGGGGTGCAGCCGTAATCTAATTTCACCAAAAGGAACATGACAGGCACAACACAAACAACCGTATCTGTTGAGGTACAGTACTAAGAAGACCTGAGAATGAACTCTCTATTCATTTTACCTGCATCACTTCAGGAAAATAGATGGGGACCTTGTCACATCCTCAGCACGACAATCAGAACAGGAATACGGAATTGGGAAAAGAAGAAGTGGTCTGGGTGGCATTACTGAAATGGACGCGCGGTAAGGGAGCACAATATTAATGGAATTGGCACTTTGCACACGCTCAGAGACAAGCTTCTGTTTCTATGTCCCTATGCTCAACTACAGTTCGAATTAAGCTAATTCGGCACTCAGGTCTAAAACAAGGGAAGGCTGACGCAGTGGGAGAACTTAATAAATCTATTGCATATAATACTTAAAATTAACAGTCGGGGCGGGAGGCGGGGACTGTGAGCTATCAAAACACGGGATTGCCTGGCGTGTTCATTTGCGCGCAACGGACGCTAGACACTACCTTCTTCTTCTTTTCCACTCAGCCATTCATGGTCCTTCCCCGATTTCCCAACAACTTTTGCGTCCGCCCGCCCCCCCCCGGCTTTTCCGGCACCAGAGAAAGCTGGGAAGAAGCGTTCATTCAACGTTCTCCGGGACGGGAGATACCACTGCGCATGTCTCGGGGAGCCGGAGACGGGCCGGAGAAGGAAGGCGACTCTTGGCGCTTGCGCATTATAGACTGTGAAGGCCTTTGCCCGTAATAGAAGGAGAGGGTCGAAGAGAGGATGCGCGGGAGAGAACGCTGCGCGCGCGAAAGAGAGACACCCATTCGTTAGCGAGGCAGGATGAGCCTCTCAGAGCAGGCAGGAAGGAGCAAAGCCGGCCTCGCTGCTGCCGCTACCCGCCCTTCAGCCGCAGGAATGTGGGCGGTGGGGCGGCCTCCCTACTGGCTGGGACCGGGAAAGCTGAGTGACAGCCATCAAATCAGGAGCAGCAGACCGAGGCGTTTTTTTTAATGGTCGTGGCGTTGAAAGTCGAGGGGCAGGGTTTCTCTGCCCTCCCCAAGTCCAAGATATCCCATAATAGCAGAACAATAGCATGGGAGTGGCGAGGGGGGCGATTGCCCGCGGCGCACATTTCTGAGGGGCGCAACCAGGTGCCCCCCCATGACACCATCGTTAAGTCCCATGCCTCGCCCACTCAACTTCAGAACAGAGTTCTGCCTCATTTTGTCAACCCCTTTATCTATCTTATCATGCGAGTTCTTTTGGGACACCAAAGAATCCCCGTGTTTCTCAAGGGGTGTTAGCTTTGCCCCCACCCCCTTTATTTTCGGCCTTCCCATTCTCCTAGCATTTGGTTTGCATTTTTCCTGTGGTATGCTTGCCTGAGAACAATGCACACATCAAGTTATTTTCTGCATATACTGCACCGCAAGTGGCAATCCTTACTTTTCTTCATTGTGGAATTGGTGCTGCTTGTGCACATGCTCACACATTTTTCACATGTTCCACGTGTCATCATCATAATGCCAGCCCATACTACTATTTTATTTTTTTTTTACATTTATTCTGGATTTCCACTTGCTGCAGAAAATTCAGTAAGTAAAAATATATGATATATCTGCAGTTACTAATGGTGCAAAAGTTCAGTGGTTTTGGGGGTGTATGTGGATGATTTGTCATGCTTTCACCTCACCTGATTCCTGTGGCTAACTATGCACCTTGACTGGAGTGAGTGAGCATTGTTTGCTGTTACACCTGGCAGTAATACTACTTCAATCATGATACACCAGACCTACTGCCAAGCAATCTGGTCACTTCAGGAGTCATGATGCTGAAGAGAAGAAACATTTGCATTTTTAAAATTAAAAATGAGATAAATTTGTATACTGTATAATTTAACTTTTTAGAAGACAGGGCTTGCAGGAAAATGGCAGCTCTTGTAAGCCTTACAAGTGTTAAGAGAGGGTAAAGTTCCCTTACTGATAATGGCTTCAACTTTGTACTTGAAATAATGTTGCACCACTGTTTCTATAGTTTCTATAGTTCCTAACTAGCAAATACAAACATTATCATATGCAGAAATGCACTCTTAAATACTGAAAGACTATTTATATTAAGATTTATTTTTTCACACGTCACCACAGATGTTCATATCACTTGGACATATTATCAGACAGTGCTGTTTAATAAGAGAGATCAGGAACATGTGGCTCTCCAGATTTTGTTGGACAACAGTTCCTATAATATCTTACCATTGGCCATGCTGGCTGGGGCTAGGTGGGGTTCAAAATCATCTGGAGGGCCACAAATTCCCCCGCCCCTGGTTTAAAGTAAGTGGTTTAACCAGTTTCGATATGCACAAGATCATGCTCCTTTGAAATGCACATGGATCAATTGCAATAGTTTGATTGCAACTGTTTGAAACTTGACTCTTGAGGGTTTGATAACCTAACACCACTTTTACAGTTCCTGGGGTTTGATAATGCAGACCACAAATCATCCCAGTAGGAGGGAATCCTTAACATTTCTCCAAGTAATACAACAGGAGGTGGATGCTTCCAGCAGGGGGCACAACTGCAACATGTTTTAAATACAGTGATTAATATAGGAGGAGGGTTAACAATTGTGGAAGTGGCCTGTAATAACATTTGCTTCCATTATTAAGGTTTTGTAGCTAATCTACTAAAAAAAACCCTATTCCATTTGTTTAGCTTTGTAGCATAATGGGTCAGAATACCGGGAACAATGTCACAGCAGAATAGAAGGGGTGGGGACTCTTCTGTTTAGTGCCCACTAGTATGAGGTTCATAAGACAGGATTTATAAAATTGGTCAGTGCAAAAACATACCAGGTGAATGACAGGCTGCACCTAATGCATGTTTTTTTGCTCTAGATTTACATGCTGATACCAGAAACGCTTTTACTATTCATTTATAACAATTTTTGCTTAACAATTCCTGCCTTTAAATCCTTTGCTTTCCCTCTTTTGAAAAATTTACTTATTGGAATGTTCAATATTTCTCTCACTAATTTTCTCAGAGGGACATAGGCAACTGTGGGGAAACACATTTCTCTTAAAGCATACAATGGTTTTCCAGCGACATCATTTGTTTAGAATTTGAGTCACCAGTAAAAAGATTTGCTGATGTACTGAGGTTTCAGAGAGATTGCCTCTCTGAAATTAAAGTTCTCAAAAGTTGCAGACTATACAGAAAACGTAGCTCCATGTTTTACATTTTGAAGTTTTCTGTGCAGGGGTGACCAGCTTCTTTGTTGTTGGGAGCTACTATCACACACAAGTGTATTTTGCTACACTGACTCCATCACATGTTATCAAGCAATAAGAGGGGTTTGCAGTTGCAGGCTCATGGCTGGGGCACCCCATACAAGGAGAGATGTAGCATTACAATGTGGATACTTTCTTTGTTAGAATGTTTTAAGAGCAACTTTAGTTTTGGTCAAGAAGCTTTTTACCATACCTTTATTTGGCAGGATTGCCAGAAAATAAATAAATAGATTTGGGAACCAAGTGGCCTATGACTTGGTTAATAGCCATCCCTGATAACATTCTTAAAGACTGAAAGAACAGTGAGTGTTTCTGATTTCTGCAGCAATGTTACATAGGCTGCATCTACTAAAATTATATCTTTTACAGAAGGAGTGGGGAACCTGTGGCCCTCCAGATGTTGTTGGACTACAACTCGCACCATTCCTGATCTTTGGCTATGTAGGTTGGAGTCGATGAGAGTTGGAGTCTAGCAGCACCTGGAGGCTGCAGGTTCCCTATCCCCGTTATAGAGAATCTGGGGTGGGGCATAACTGTCAGGACAAGAACAGTGAAATAGGATATGTCTAACCCAACGCTAAAACTGCACATGGGAGCATAATTGTACAACAAAACTACAGAGGGAAAGGAGGCCCCACATGCAGCTTTTCCAGCTCCTGTAGGACTGTGACATAAAAGCTGTGCTTGCCAGATCCCCTACAAAATCTTCCTCCTATGTTATAGGAGTTTTACATTTGATATGTATAGCTGAGAACAGTGTTGTTTAAACTCTTAAGCCTGGATACAATCCACTGAGGCAGCTTGTTTTTATGAGTAAACATCCCGAGCACTGCTTGTAAAACCTCAGTGTTACATTATGCTAGTTACAGTACATTTCATTTTCCCCTTGGGGACAATCACCTTCTTGAGAAGGAAAATGGCTTAACAAGGAAATTAACTCTAGAGTCTGCGTAATTAATTGATCACAGCTGTGTTGAGTGAGAGGAGACACGGAAGCTTAATTTGCCAAGGATTCAATGTGTCCGTTCCAGAGTTGGGGTAAACCAGGGACACAGCAGGGCTCAGGAGTTAAAGGGTGTGGTCCCCCACTGCAAGAGCTGCAGAGGAGTGAAAGAAAAAATATGTACACACGCATATTTCTCTTCTCAGGATTCACGCTGCTTGTAACTGTAGTAACTGTTTAGTCAGCACACACAAAAAGGAGAGGAAACTGTACTGATTCGTTGGGAAAACAATCAAAATCCACAATTGAGCAATGCCTTCACTGGGACCAGCTTTAGTGTCACAAAATAGCCAGCAAGATTTGACAGAAGTTTTGTCAATGTTTCCCTCATAACAAAAATATTTCCTCCAATAGTTAAGAGCCAGTTATTTCATTATGGCCATCAGTTGAAGCTACTAGACCCAGTTCCACATACTTGTAGTTTTAAGTATTGCCTGTAACGTGTAAGACAACCTTATGAGAAATGGTTGAGGGAACTGAGTATGTTTAGCCTGGTCCATAGGAGACTGAGAGGAGATATGATAACCATCTTCAAATATCTAAAGGAGATCATGGAGGATGGAGAAGACTTGTTTTCTCCTGCTTCGAAGACTAGGATCTGAACCAATTGATTCAAGTTACAAGAAAGGAGATTCCAACTAAACATCAGGAATAACTTTGTGACAGTAAGAGCTGTTTGCCTGTGGGAAAAGACTGCTAGCAGAGGTTGTGGGCTCTCCTTCACTGGAGGTTTTTAAGCAGCGGTTGGATGGCCACCTGTCATGTATGATCTAGTTAAGGTTCCTGCATTGCAGGGGGGTGGACTAGATAGGGTCCCTTCCAACTCTACAATTCTTTAAATCTATGACAAGAGGGCCCACCAGAGGACACTGCCCAGGGCCTTCTCAAACCAGGAGCAAGCGCTGGCTACTGCTAGGGCATTCTTTGCCCGCTCTGGTCCCTCCTAACAGTAGCAGGCTTCTGTATAGTATCCTGAGTTCTATTGACTCTCATATCGATAACAGAAAATCCTGGGGATGATCAGGTAGATCCAGTATTAATTCTGGAGTGGGAAGGTTTTTAGTAGACACCCAGCAGGTTCAAAAATTGTCCATGGTCAAAGCTAGAGAGACCTGGTATCGTTTTTCACAAATATACTGTAACACTGGGCTTCTCATTTGTCTTTTGGAAGGGTACTGTTACCTAAGGTTTTTGACTTATTTCATGCTTAGTTAAGCCTTCAATTGCTCTTCTATTTTCTTGTTTTTATCTAAGGAACTAGAGGGCCATCATTACTTCATCCATTCCACCCCTTGTAGACCTCCTAAGAGCAGCCATTATGGTAATGGTGAATTCCACACTCAGTTTTTCCTGGTTTTCTCCCTCCCTCCCTTCTGTATCCTTATCCTTATTATTATTATTTACAATTATTTTCACTGCTTATGCCCTTCTATTGTGAAAAATGACAATATAACGTTTTTTAAACTATGTTAGTCAGAGGTCATGTTTTGTGATTTGTTAATAGTGCTGGGAATTGTAGCTCTGGGGGGGGGGGTCTAACAACCATCAACACCCAACAAACTGCAGTTCCCAGGGGTCTTTGGGATAAATGTATGGTGTGGGTTTGACATCAGTTGTTGCTAAGTATCTAATCAATGAAGGCAAGCAGAACTACAGAGTTCAAATCAAGTGACATATGCCAAAGGTAACAGGCAGGAATTGTTAAAACTGCCGATATCTCCAGCCTGGAGCTTTATCCCACTTCCTTTTGTAGGGCTGCTAGGAAGCTGAGACCAGATTAGTGAAGAGTGCAGTTAGGTCTGGTTGCCATGGAAACCCGCTCAGTACGGATACAGCTAAACAGAGCTGGAAGTAGGTTCTGAAAGAACCTAATAATACAATTCTGCAATTCATTAGGATTTGCAGGTGCACTGCTTCCTTGCTCACTTGTGTATTCATTAACTGGCTTTGTAATTCTATTATGCACTGTGTAAGTAAATGAGTGAAAGGATTAAGCCAGCAGCTGATTTATGTTGCCTTTCAGCATTATGTAACCTTGTATCCCGATGTTGTTGGACTTCAGCTTCCATATCCCCAGCCAGCTGGGGTCAGAGATGATGGGAGTTAGAAGTCCAACAACATCTGTGGACCCTAGGCTGAAGAACACTGATTAAGTGGCCTACTCTCCCAAATGAAGAGAGAAGAGAGCAGGATGAACTGAAATAATCACACTAGAGTCAGCACCCAACTAGCTACAGCAGTGGCTTCAGCAATTATCTACAGCAGTCAACATGGTGCCCTCCAAATGTTGTTGGACTACAACTTTTATCACCCCAGGCAGCTTGGGCAATAGTCAGTAATGATGGGAGTTGTAGTCCAGCAACATCTAGACAATTCAAAGTGTTATCACAAATGAAGCCCTAAATGACTCAGGTCCAGGATGCCTAAGGATTGCTGCCCTCCCATGCCATTTTGCCCATACTCTGAGATCTGGTGAAAAGGCCCCTTTGTGGATCCTGACATTGACTGATGATGTACAACAGGGTCTTTTCTGTGCCAGCCCCCTGTGATGGAACTCTTTCCTATGGAGGTTTGTTTGACTCCCTCTCCTTTTAGCTTCTGCCACCAAGTGAAAGCCATTTTCTTGAGGTAGGCTTTCGGTTAGCCATGGCATTTTTAATGGTGGTTGATGCTTTAATTATCTGCCACGCTGTTTACTTTTCAGGCTTTTAATTTTTTAAAAGTTATTTTAATTGTTCAGTCACTTTATTGTATTTTTGTGTGTGTGGCTGATGGCCACCCTGAGTATTGTTTTAATAGTGAAAAGGTACAACATGCATCACTTTAAAACCTAAAGAAACCATGGCACTTAGAATGTCTCCACACCTTCGTCTTTCGGCTCCTTCAGCTTCTTTATTTTGTCCAACTTGAGGCGACAGAACTGCTCTTCATCACTTCTGCTGCTACTGCTACTATTACCGGTGGTCCTCTCCTCCAAGAGCTTGACGACCTTGCTATCCATCTCATCCATTTGCAGGCACAGGCAGGGGGAGTCACTTACCTTCAGTGAATCTCCCCACATGCTCTCACACATGTCAGTCCCATTGCCATACATCTAGGAGTCAGAGAAACAAAATAATAATAATAATAATAATAATAATAATAATAATAATTTTTTATTTATACCCCACCCTCCCCAGCCAAGGCCGGGCTCAGAGCGGCTTACAAGCAATAATAAAAGCAAGTTGAATTAAAATACAACATTAAAATATTACAACATTAAAATAAAATGTAGCCTCATCGCAGGAGGAGAAGGAAAGAAAAAAAGAAAGGGAGGGAGGGAATCAAATTGGCTCCAAGCCAAAGGCCAGGCGGAACAACTCTGTCTTACAGGCCCTGCGGAAAGAAATCAGATCCTGCAGGGCCCTGGTCTCATGAGGCAGAGCGTTCCACCAGGCCGGAGCCAGAGTTGAAAAGGCCCTGGCTCTGGTTGAAGCCAATCTAACTTCCTTAGGGCCCGGGACCACTAGGGTGTTGCTATTTATGGACCTTGAGGCTCTCCGTGGGGCATACCGGGAGAGGCGGTCTCGTAGGTACGAGGGTCCTAGGCCGCGAAGGGCTTTAAAGGTCAAAAGCAGCACCTTAAATCTGACCCTGTACTCCACCGGGAGCCAGTGCAGTTTGAAAAGCACTGGGTGAATATGCTCCCATGGCAGAGACCCCGTGAGGAGCCTCGCTGCAGCATTCTGCACCCGCTGGAGTTTCTGGGACAGCTTCAAGGGCAGCCCCGCGTAGAGCGAATTACAGTAGTCAAGCCTGGAGATGACCATCGCATGGATCACTCTGGCCAGGTCGGGGCGGGAAAGGTAAGGGACCAACTGCTTGATGCGGCGAAGGTGGAAAAATGTCGCCTTGGCTGTTGCTGTAACTTGCGCCTCCATGGAAAGGGAGGCATCAAGGATTACACCCAAACTCTTAATGGAAGACAGTGGCACTAATTGGGCCCCCGCAAGAGAAGGGAGTTGGTCCCTCATCCCCATGCCATCCCGACCCAGCCATAGGACTTCTGTCTTTGAAGGATTTAGTTTCAGTCGGCTCCCACGAAACCATCTAGCCACAGCTTCCAAGCATCTGGTCGAGGGCCGAGTCGGTGTGGCCATCCATCAGCAGATAGAGCTGAGTGTCATCAGCATACCGGTGACATGCTTCCCCCTGTGGAAGTGCCATGGTCTGTAGAGTATTGCTCCACAGGGGGAAGCATGATCACATCTATGCCAGCCCCAAAGATCAGATCCAGCATGTGGCCTGCTTGATGAGTGGGGCCCAAAACAAACTGGGAGAGCCCTAGTGTTGCCATAGAAGTCAGTAGGTCCAGAGCCTATGAGGAGGGAGCGGCATCGGCATGGACGTTGAAGTCTCCCAAAACCAGTAGGTTTGGGAACTCCAAGGCCCAGCCCGCCACCACCTCCCAGCAGGTCTGACAGGGTGGCTGCCGGTGTGCTGGGTCAGTCCCATTGCCATACATCTAGGAGTCAGAGAAACAAAACTGTCTAAATTTACGACATCCAATGCAATAGGCACAAAATGAAATGGCTCTTGATGACACACAAGCTTTGCAAAATTGGGCCACATGTTCCTCCTGCTCTAGATCTTTCTACTATGCCATGCTTGGAAAAGCTTGGTCCAGGATTAACAACAGCTCATGTAGGTCACATAGCACTCGCCTTCCACTGCTCCTTTCTGCCATTTGTACAAATTGGGGGGGGGGGGGGGGGAGCAGCTGATTGCTTTACTGTATGAGCTAAAAGCAGTGGAAATAAAGAGACAAATCCTCTTCCCGCTTTGCGCTGTCCAGCTCTATTCCTTTTGGATCTTAGTCACTTTTATTTTCAGCTGTGAGCCAACTCAAACAGAAATCTCAATTTTCTTTGCTTCCACAAGAACACAGGAAGCTGGCTTATACGGTGTTTCCATCTAGCCCATTTTTTAACCTGCTCTGACTGGCAATTGCTCTCTAGGCCAGGGCTCAACCAACTTTTTCAGCAGGGGGCCAGTCCACTGTCCCTCAGATCTTGTCAGGGGCCGGACTATATTTTGAAAAAAAATGATGAATGAATTCCTATGCCCCGCAAATAACCAGAGATGCATTTTAAATAAAAGGATACATTCTACTCATGTAAAAACATGCTGATTCCGATTTAGAAGGTGAGTGGGCCGGATTCGGCCCCGGGCCTTAGTTTGTCTACCCATGCTCTAGGCTCTCAGAGGTTTTTCCTATCACTAGTTGGCCTGATCCTTTTAACCAGGAACTGAAGTATGGACATTTTTGCATGCGAAGCATGGTCGCATTCACACCATGCATTTAAAGCACACTTTAAATAAAGAATTGTGGGAACTGTAGTTTACCCCTCACATAATTTTGATTCTCACCACCCTTAAACTACAATCCCCAAGATTCTTTGGGGGAAGCCATGTACTTTAAGTGTACGGTGTGGATGTCACCCAAGTCATCTCCAGCTGAGATACACGGCCCCTTTCTGTCTTGCCAAATGTAGAAGCAGTAACATACTTTGGGATGTGATTGGGCAGCACATGGCAGTGGTTTGATGAATAGACTGCAAGCTGGTAAATTAGCATGTATTATGGGCCATTATTAAAGGGCAAAATTGATATTGCTTTGAGAAAGTAATCAGAAAGCCCGTGTGATAGTTAAGAGTGGCAGTCTACGACTGGGAAGACTCAAACTGAAATCCCCACTCAGCTTTAAAGCTCATTGGATGACCTAGGGCCAATCACTATTTCTCAGCCTAATGCACCTCGTAGAGTCATTTTGTGGTTAAAAATGGAGAGGAACCATGCATAATGCCTTGAGTTTCTTGGCGGAAAGGTGCAATGTAAAAGTTAGGAATAAATACAAAACCTGCATCCTTTTAATCTAGATCAATGATTCCCAAACTGAGGACTGTTAGTGAAATAAGCACTATTCACAAAAGCCCTCTACTCACTCACTGCTCTTCCTTTATTTCCTTTCAATCAGCCTCCACTAGGGCTGGGTAATTAACTTATGTCTCTGCATCAGAGGTGTTTGAGATAAATTCAGTCTGCTATGTTAGATCCACTTCTCCAGGAGCAAGTCCTCTGTATAGACATGCAAAGTATTGCACTGCCAATTCCTTCAAATGCAGATGAAGCAGAATTATTTGCCTTAAGATAAGGTTGAATTTTTGTGTCTTTGTATGATCACTCTGGACATGACTTCTGAATGAAAGTTCACAGCAGTGCACAAACACAGGTGTTAAGCTCCTCCTTTCACTCTAAAACAGTTCTCTTTTAATTCAGAAAAAGTAGGTCAGCTATTGGAAGCTTGGAAAACCTATTTTTAGATGTATCTATTTCTAACAAATAACAACACATCTCTTCATTCTAACACATGGTTTAGAATTGTCTTATGGATGTCACAATTTAGAAATTCAATTAAGTGACTTATTGCAGATTATTGTTAATCTTTACTACTCTACTACTGTGCACAAGTTCTACTAAAGGACATTGGAATACCGGTGGGGTTTGAGTAGGTGAGTTTTTTCTTGTTGAAGGAACATCTACTAGACTAGATCCCTGGTGTTGAATGCAGAGCTATATGTAGCCTTCTGGCTCCTTCACATAGGTGCACTGTTTGTGGTTCATTATGATACACTACCTCGTGGTAGGGGATGCACGCGTTCTTACAGTGGTTTTCTCCTTTTTCATCAATTGCCCAGTCTGTCAGCCAGTTGCTAACACAAGTGAAGTCATTTTTACAAGCTTCATACCTGCAAGGTAAAGAAAGCATAGATGACTGATTTATGTGCCGTCTCTCATAAATCAACACAGAGGAAGGTGTGTAGGCTGGGCTGATAGCATTTGCTTCCATTCCATCAGCTCAAAGCTGTTGCATCACACTGTTGACTCATGCTAAGCTTGTGGTTTACTAAGACCCCTAGATCCTTTTCACATGTACTACTGGAAAGCCAGGTGTCCCCATCTTATATCTGTGCATCTGGTTCTTCCTGCCTAAGTGTAAAACCTTGTGCATTGTTTTTGTATGGTGAATGTGAATGTGGAAAATTTGTAAATGTGAAAATTATAAACAAAATATAGAACATTGTATTTGTTCCTATTGAAATTCATTTTGTTAGTTTGGGCCCAGTTTTCCAATCTGTTAGGGTCAGTAACAGGGTCCTATACACCTCACACACACAATCCCTCTCCTTTCCACCTCTCTCCACTAAAACGGCATCAATAGGAAGTATGTGTAAGTAGTGACATCACTAAGAAGCAAATTTAAGTCTGTGCATTGCCAGAGTAGCCAAGCACTGCAGTACTATAAATGTTGGATTAAAAAACACCTAGAACTTTTGTGATCTGAAAAGTAACGTTTGGGTGGTAGGGAAGCTATGGGCCATACAAAGCTCATAACAGATGCTGTGTGATCCAGAGTGTTTTGATGGTGTGAACTGCCCTAAATGCAAGATCACATATGACCATCCTGATACCCACAAGAGCACAAATCACCTTGAATACAGACTAAAATTCCTGTCTGCAGGGGCCCTCAATAACAGGTGAACCAGTTCCTTTGACCTTGTTTTCAGCTAGAAAATGCTTAAAGACTAACATGTTTGCATAAACTGGACTTTGAAGCATGATTTCTTGTTTGGCAAGAGAACGTATCTAAATTTTAACAGAATTAAGCACAGTTCTTTCTTATTTACTCAGCATATTACAGTGGTACCTCGGGTTAAGAACTTAATTCATTCTGGAGGTCCGTTCTTAACCTGAAACTGTTCTTAAACCTGATGTACCACTTTAGCTAATGGGGCCTCCCACTGCTGCTGCGCTGCGATTTATGTTCTCATCCTGAAGCAAAGTTCTTAATCCGAGGTACTATTTCTGGGTTAGCGGAGTCTGTAACCTGAAGCGTCTGTAACCTGAGGTACCACTGTAATAGTTTACAAATACCAGGTCAATAAGTTTGTATTTGGCTTTAGTCACACCATTTATATGAATGCAATATGTGCTTAAAAATAAAGGTGTGATATGAACACACTTTTAAAATTCTGTGTCTTTTATAGCATGCTTTTTTCCAAAAGCTGACACTGTATGATGGTTATGTTGCCATGGAAATTAATGAAAAAATATGTTTGAGACATAATAACACTAGCAACATTGGCTCCCCTCCTCCTTTCATCTTTTGCCAGCCTTTTTAGCCTGTATCTTGTAGAAGTTTGCCTTGGCAAAACTCAAGCAAACCCCCTAACTTCTGACTGGGATCAAAGAGTCCATTTTGTATAATCACATTAATATTACAAATAAGAAGCATGCCTTAGTTTAAATATGGTTAGCGGAAAGATTAGTTCCTGTCAGTAAGGTAATAGTTTTAAAATTAATATTGTTTAAAGAGGTTAATTACAAATTAATCTTAAAGAACTACAAATTAAAAGGGGACGACGACATAAAAACTACCTTAGATCATGGTTTGCTAGAAGAATCTATTGTTTAAAATGCTATAAAGGGATCTCTTCAGTTTATTATTCCTGTCTGGTCATAAAAATATATAAATATAATAGAAACTCCAAGAGCTGCAGGCTCCTATGAGCATCTCAGTTGACTCTTCCAGGCAATTTTTAGCAGATGTAGTAAGATTTTGAAATTAAGATTAGCTCCTAAAGGTAACGTTTTCATTTCTTACAGGTGTAAAAATCTGCCTATAAGCAGTGCCTGCGATAATGTGCTAATGCCAGGGTGAACGTTCATCTTCTCAAAGCAGGTTTGCTATTTAGATGTGACTTGTCTGACGACGTTGAAATTTACACTGCAGCTTTAAAGCAGAGATGGGGAAGCTGTGGGCCTCCAGAAATTGTTGAACTCCAGCTCCCATCAGCCTAGCCAGCAAGGGCAGATGTGGTCGAACTCCAGGTTCCCCACCTTTTCTCTAAAGCCACTGAGAAAGCAAGAAAAGAAGTTGCCACGCTTATTTCTTCTTTGGCCTCTCTGTGTCTCCACTGCTTGCTGCATGGCCTGCTCATGGGAGTTGGCGGTGGGCAGAGTAGGTGAAAGGACTAACAAATGAAAGGACAAAAGAAGTCTCTATTGATTCTCCGTGTTGCAGCCTGGCAATATTGCTTGCAACATGTGTGCCATTGCTGAATTTTGTATTGCCTAAAGTTCCGCTTTTCAAGGCTATGTACTGTCAACACAAGTAGGGATGATATAACTCCTGTTCTGATTAATATTCTAGGTCAGTTTTTTTTAAGGACATTTCAACAATTACAGACAAAGGGAGAGAAGGTTAAAGGAAAGGAGAAGGCAGCATGTCCCTGATCCTTTTCTCAAGTGGGAACAGGATCAGAGACTAATCGCCTGCTCCCTTCCACAGCCCTCACCATAGGCAATATAATGACTTGTCTTTTGTTTCCAGCTCAGAGCGACAGGATAGTGAATTAGCAGCACACTTTCTCTTCCCCCTAGTGCTTCTTTGAAGGCTTGGGCAGGGCAGGATATGCACACAGCTGTCTCTTCCTTCTGCAGCTCCTTCCCCTTCTCAAGAGCTCTCAAGAGCATTGGCTTTCCAGGATGGTTATTTTGCAGCTGTGATCGTCAGATCCAACAGGGAACTGCTTTAATTACTGTACAGGAGGGGGAAATGTCACAAGCACAGCTTCTCCTTTCATTCTAGCACTATGACAGGAAAAGCTCTGTTTAATCTCTGCCTGGTTAAACTATTGAAAAGTCTGGAGGCCCACCTTGTACTGGATCTGACAAACTTACTTCCATGCTGCCAACGAATGAGAAAATAGTCACTAGATTGCAGCCCACTAAGTTAGTCCCATTTATTTCAGTTGGATTTACTTCCAAATAAGAGTGTAGAAAAGTAGAGACTTTTATCAATTACTTGGTTTGCCTTTTTTTTTTTTTTTTAAGTGCTTTATGATGACCCAGCTTTAAAGTATATTGAGGGCTGGAGAAAAGGATATCTGGAGAAAAACCATATGGTGTACAGTGTCAATGAAATGAAATAATAACACAAAAGCAATGTACTTTCCCAAAGTATGATTCACCAGAGAGATCTGTTTTCATTTAAAACAAATCCTTATGTCAGTGCTGAGAATTATTAAATGTGTCAAGTTCACCATTTCCTCTGTAATTGTCCAAGGACTCTTTGGCAGGTGGGTTGGAAAGGGAAGCTACCCCTGAGGGCTCTCCAAAGTCCACATGTATACTGAAAAATGAGCTTTTGGTGCAGGAAATTCCAAGCCATTAGAAAGAAAGAGGAAAGCTTGAGGTAAGACTCCTTATGTCCCTTAAAGTCAAGTTCTTGTTTCTTCTGAACACTGTGAAAATTACCCTTTACAACAAAGGTACAGAGGATTTTGAAATAAGGATCTCTGTAGGATGTGGGGAATGGGGATATCCTTAGCAGCCATGCAGTATGTTAAACAGATTCTACTGTCTATAAAACAAAAGAGTTCTGCAGCTTCTGTCTTGAGTATACAGGAGAAGTAGAAACATTGTTCAAAGCTTTCCCAGCATATAGCTTGAAGTAGACTCATTTGTAGGTCAATAACTTGAGCACCGAAGGTCAAATCCAGCAGTTTGAAGACTGCTACTTGGTCCCCCAGTTGTCAACCTAGAGGTTAAAGTGTTGTGGATAAGTGGTATCTGGGGTGCCAGAGCAGTGTTAGAAGTGCTGCTCGCTATTCCTCACTCTCTTTTCAAAGTGTTCCTCAGTGAATTAGATGATGGCCAGAGATAGGTGCAATATATTGTCCATAGTGTGAGGAACTACTAATATTTTATCATTTGGGAACAAGTCTGCTCAAATGAACACCACCCCCAGAGAGCAGACATCAATCCAGAAAGCTGCATCTAAGGTCTTGAACATGCCCCGTGGGATCTGTAACTGTTATTTGAACAGAAGTCTATCAGCAACCTCTGCTTCTTGTCAAGAAACAGAAGTTCAAATCTCCACTGTACATGTGGAGCTTGTTGTGTGGTTCTCTAGATTATTGCAAGATGTTCAGGAATTTTGTCATCAGTTCTACAGAGCTGAAGTGTTGTAGAATAAAGTTGTCCATCAGTAGAACTGGCATGTGTGTTGTACTGTTTGCCTTTATCTTAAAATAAGGGGCATGTTGTAAAACAGGCACAGGGATGTAATGGGGTGGTGGGAATGTCAGGGTTGTGTTCAAAATAGCGCTAAGGCAAATGTTCTGTCAGTGCAAGGTTTTGTGCATACCCGATTCAAGGTGTTAGTACTAGCATACAAAGCCTTAAATATATTGGGACCCAAGAATCAAGAGTGCCTGCTTCAATATCAACCACACTGAGATGTGTCTGTCACCCTAACTGTTAACAGTCAAGAGGAATTTTATAACTTCCCTATTTGCCTGGGTATTTGATGGCTGAAAGATACTGTTTTATTAAAATGAGAAGCATAACCCCCAACTTACCAGTCATCACAGAAGTTTTGGCACATGGGAACAGACACAATAGCAGCTGCGTAGTTGGGATGTGCCCAATGTGCAATATATGGTGAACACCTGTAAAAGCATTCTATCTTCTTCAAATAGCTCTGACATCTGTTGCATTAGAAATAACCATTGTTATTACATGAAAAACAACTAGCATTGCATATGTGGCTGCCTCTATGCTCTAAGTGATCAGCCTGCATTTTCCCAAAGAACTTTATTGGAATGCAACACTTTAGGCTAGGCTAGGGTACCAAGGCAATTTTTTTTTTAATTCATTTCATTTCTATACCGCTTTATAGTTTAAAGAAAAAATCTCAAAGCGGTTTACAATAAAATTAGAGTTCTGCTGTTCAGCCCCTTGCACTCACATATTTCAAGACCTGCATGTATTTATGGTGTACAATACACAGGAGAATAATGTGCCATTGCTTTATCCTAACACCTTTGACTTCCTCAACTTAAATGGTCAGACACTCTGTAATAGAACTTATTTGGTTATGGAACACATACTATCCACAGGCATCTGTTCCACTTCTATGGCGATTCTGCCATTGTGCCTTATCAGGCAAGTGTTATTTGCAACAGTCTTGCAGTGTCCAGCGTTCCTACTTAGGGTTTCAGCCAGCCAGCTTTGTCCTTTCCCAGGACACTCTATTCCATTTCATCTTCCCCCCTTAGTTTTCCAACCTCCATCCCAAACAATAGTTGGTCAACATTCTTAAGAGCCATTGAACTTTTGCAAACTTCAGGGATCCCCAAGCCTCTAAATATTTCCCTCTGGTGCATGGATAGTAGCATTTTGTCTACAGAAGGGCCCACATCTGAAGAATAGGTTTTACTCAAATAATAAGTTTTACTCAAAATAAGCTCACTTAATTAATGACCTAACTTAGTCATACTTATTAGTTTTAATAGATCTGTTCTGATTAAAATTTAGTTGAATGCCACTCTGAGTTTGATAGGATGATGGGGGTAGTTGTGAACCATGTACTCTACAAAAATAAATAGGTTTGATGCAAAAATGCTTTTTATTCTGCAGTGAGCCTCTACTTTTATGTATTTTTTAAGTTTTAAAATGCATACAATAAACTCTTCCCCTGTGTATACCTGCTGTGCACTGATAATACAATATATTAAAGTCAATGAAATGTAAGTGTTCAGTCAAAAAAGAGGGGATGCTTCTGGCATATGGAAGTAGGGTTTCCAACTTTTTTTCTGCAATGGCTCCTGTGTTCAACAGTTCAACAACTGCACTTTCATGAAACACATAACTGAACCCAATGAATTTCTGCATGCAATGCTACTGTTAAAAGTACACAAGCCATACAAAAAAAAAAACCCCCACAAAAACCTCGGCAGCAGCCTTATATTGTGCTTTTCACAAAGTTATGCTGGTGATTGTTGGCAAACAAGAACCCTTGAATGAAGGAAAAAATCTGAATGCACTTGGAGAAAAAGAACAAGGGCAAGTCACTTACAATTTACTGTTATTTCCACATCGGTTCCAATAGGTGGTATTTACTTTAATCACTGGTGAATCAGCTAGTTCCTTTGTAATGTCTTCAGAGCAACAAGAGGCTGTGGGGAATTAAAAACAAATATATCTCATTCTGAAGGTTTACTTTGTAACATAATCACAACTTTGAATACACAGAATTTTGTTAAGTCCCCACAGTGGTCCCTTACTTAAAAATGAGAAGTGAGTTCCATCATTATTTTCCATGTGCTTTTGTAAAATGAAAAACATGCTACTAAAAACCAAAAGAATACTGGGAAGTTAAAATTTACAAAGGAAATATCTTAATTAAATACTTCAAACTCAAATTTGATGTTGGAAATGATAATTTAACATTATACAGATTTAAAATTATACAGTAATACAGATTTCTTTACATACAAAAGAATGTGAGCTTCATTCCTTCAGTGCACTTATCATCACTATACTGAGCATAAGCTGAAATTGTTGACATTGACAAATTCACAAGCAACGTGTCTAAAGACAGTTCTTACCCCACTCCACGCAGTGCATGCCCCATTTAGAGGCAAAACCCTGATGCATAAAGCTCAGGCATAAACAGGATATCACACATTGTTAATTACAACAACCTAACATCATTCCTGGAGCAAGTGATAATAAGATTTCACATGTGGGCCAAAACACACACATTCACTAAGATCCAATGGATGCAAATAACCAATTGGGCAGCTGACTTTTCTTCTGCCATTGGATATATTGGTTATATATTGATATATCAATATAAAAACTCAACTTCAATAAATTCTTCAGGGCATCAAATTAATATGGGTGGCATCAGAGCTGGTTAGTTAATGTAAAGGCTAACTTAAATAGTTTTGCAAATATTTCACAGATTTCACGGGACTTACATTTGGAATATAGGGTACATTCGTGCAAGTTATTCTCCTGGCTGGGTCTCTGCTTGTGAGCTGCTCCTTCCAGACATTGCCTCTTTCCACTGATTGACACTGCTGAGATAGCGAAGAACAGGAGCACTGAAAACCTTAGCATATTCTCGTTGCCGTTGTCTTTTTAATAGCCCTGTATGGAAATAGTACATTATGGTCAAAGATTTTGGGGAGGGTGGGGAGCAAGCTCCATGAAATTTTCAGAAATAAATGTAGGGCATAACACACCTCTTTTGCTTCTTTCGTCTCTGAGATAGGCTGGAACACAAAATGCTGCTGCTCTTTCTTTCCTCTCTCTATGTATGCATTGCCCGTCAGCAGTAACCCATAGTTTGATTGCCAAGAAAAGTTCCCTGACCCTTTGCAAAGCTAACAGACTTATCTCAGGGTCAGTTGCAGCAAAGGCATAATAACTTAGTTTAGGCATAGTTTAGGATCCTGTCTCCAACAGCAGTCTGGCAGAAGACTCTAGAACAGACTGCACAATGTGACCCAATGCTGCTCAGGGAAGATATATTGAAGTTTAAGGCTCAGGAGCAGCTAGGCCATATTGTACCACACATTAACCTAAGAAGTTAGAGCAGGGCGTTTATAGAAGCGATACTGAGGCCATGGAATGCCTAGCTAATTATTGGCATGTCTGGTCAAGGGCTATGAGATTGGGTAAGTTGGAAGTCAATGGGTGCCATTATTATTTTTTGTTATTTTGTATAGGCTTCATTGTATGATTTGGGGGGGTTCATTGTTTGATTTAAGTGATGTTTATTCACCATTTGTGCTGCTTTGAGCTTGTGGAAAAACAGCATAAACATATTTTAAGTCAGTTTTTTGCCTTGAGAACACACACCCCTTTTTTAAACATATAGATGCTAAAAGCCTGATTTTGCAGCCCTAGCCAGACAGCAAAACCAGGAGATTTATCAAGCCAATGGTAGTCTGCTCTTGACTCAAGTTATGCAGGCCTGTTATGGGAAGCTTTCTGATACTGAATCAGACCATTGGTACATCCCATTCATCTGGAGTGACTGGCAGTAGCTTTCCAGGATTCCAGATGGTGAATCTTTCCTAGCTCCCCCCCCCCCCCGCCACCATCCTGGATATTATTATTAACTGTATAAATAATTATAACTACCTGTCACTAGCATTTGACCATTGCACTGCTCATTTTAGTTTTTAAAAAGTCTGCTTGAATTTAAGTTCCTGTTTTTCTGAAAGGTAAAGCTGCCCAAGATTCTAAGAGCTTGCAAATGTTTGCCCTGGAAACCCATTTCAAACATTAGAATTAAAGTAGAGTCCAATTTCATCACTGTGCCCTGACCAACTACAAGTTAAGATGACTTTAAAAACCAGGTCAAGCTGCTAATATTTGACAGGGAAGCACTGCTTCCTAATAATATCTGATGGATTGTTTTGCTTAGCTTTTAAGTTTTAGAATATGTGTGTGTGTGTGTGTGTGTGTGTCATTCCAGAAAAACCCCCAAATCCAAGACACTTTGAGCTACACAAGAGCAAAACATGGTGTCCAAATAAATTAAATAGAAGGCAATTATGCAAGAACACAATATAAGATTTCATAGCTGTACTTTGTTTTGCCCCATGCTTGGGGAGAACAGCCTGATTCAAAAGGATGGCAAATCTGGAAGAGCATAAAGAGGCACTGAGTCCGATCCTGAAGCTTCTAAAGGAGCCAATGCTTGGTTATAGTGCTTAAGCTTGAGTTCCTGACAATCATATTGCTCCAACAGGAGGTCAATGAAAGAAACTTTGGTAGTATCTACCTTCTGGCAGCAATTTGAACCTTGATGCTACAAACTGTGAAAATCACTGCAATTTTTATTAGATTTCCATTTAAATATAGCTACATTACAGTACAGGGAAAATAAGGGAGTTTCACTTCCCTCCTAGAAACTCAGTTTTTATTTAACTCCAGTTATGTATGGCCATATCATGCCATTGGTGCTTTAGTTGAGATTTCTGCATTGCAGGGGGTTGAACTAGATGGTCCAACTCCACAATTCTATGAGTATGTTTACTTGGTACTAGTAAGCCATGCTGAAGGTTCAATTGGGCTTCAATTTCCTCTTTAAAGTTACAAATTGCATTGTTTATGAGTGGCCAGAGTGGGCAGTGATATGGAACAAAGTAAAGCTGCTGCAATCTGTTCTGAATCTAGAGTGCTGTGCCTTTTCATATAACATTTAAAAATGTACTTAAAGAGTCTAGGGAACGGAGTCTTTCTGGATTGTGACAGATTGGCTTGCACCAGTGCTCAATGGCCAAAAGCCAGCTGTTGTATCAGAAACAGGCAACATGTCATCTTAATAAAGCAGCATAAACACTGATAGCACTCTGTATATAGCTGCTGAAGTCACAAATATCAGTTGGGAAATGTTAACAGGCTGCCCATCATTATTTCCGTAATTTATAACCAGTAAAGTAATCCAGATTAGAATTGGATTTAAGACCAATTAGCTACCACCATTTAGCCAGGCACATGGGGGCACCCCTCTTTTAGCAGGGTTGCCCTACTGGGGAAGGTAAGTGGAGCTGGGCAAGGGTGGTGGATGAAGACACGGGATCATTCTGCACCATTACGGAGCCGCACACAAAAAAGGCTTCTGCGCCGCCTTGCACTTATACAGCACTGCTCCATGTACCCCATCATGCATTGCGCGCCGCCCCCGCCCCTCGCCATCCAAGCTGTTCCGCGACGCGTCTTCCCTCGCCTTTCCGTCTCCCCGCCCCCTGCTGTGTGGCTCCTCCCACCTCGCGCCGAACTTCGCTTCTTCGTCTCCGGCGCGCCGCCGGCCCCTTAGAACGCCCTCTCGCGATACGTGGCTGAGGGGGCGGGATTGCCGCAGTGCCCGGCGTGCTCGCCTCTGGCAGGAGAGTGGGGATGTCCGCGCGGGAGGCAGGTTGCGCTGCCTGAGGTGCTTCCCAGCGCCAACCCCGCCGCCCTCCTCCGCAGCCATGGCCGGCTGCTTAGGCTGCGAGCCCCCGCGCTGAGCAAGTGCCGCCGCCGCAGCCGCCCATCATGAGGAAGGGCCGCTCCCGGGGGGACAAAGCGGGGCCCTCGGCTCTTCAGGTCCCCAGGAGGATGGAGCAGCCCGTCCGGGGCCCCGTAGACGCGGCGGGTCCTAGGAAGGAGGCGGAAGAAGCGGGTCGGGCTGGCGCAGCCTGCAGGGAACCGCCCGAGAAGGTACTGCGGTTGCAGTGTGTGCTTCTGTCTTCTGGTCTGTTTAAACGAGGTCCGCGAAAAGGGGAGTCCAGAGGTGCCTTTTGCGGTTTTGCTTTCGGAGGCATGTCCAGACAGCGGCTTTGGGGGAGCAGGGGATGCTCACAGCCCTGGCACTTGGTCGCTGCAAGAGAATTGGGGAAAGGAGGGTCACGTTGTGGACGATGAGCGGTTCTGGGTTGTGGGAGGGTATGCTATTCTAGGCACAGAAGGCTGGGGGGAAGGGGTATTTCCTAAACTGTACTTTGGGCAGCGGGAGTCAGTGAAGATCGTCTATGCTACTGGTGTCGAGCAATCATTCCTGATGCTCCAGTAAAAAGTGAAAAGATCTCTTAAATCTTTATGGTCTTTGTTACTTTGCCAGGCTAATATTACACATATGGTAAAGGGATTCTGTCTTTAGTAGCCTTTGGTTATTCCTTTGGATGGCCTACTTTCCATAAGTCTGTATTTGTGCCTATTTTCTTGATTTCATGTAGGTACCATTTTAGTCAAGGGGCAGTCAGGCATGTTCAATTCCATCCTGGTGTCCTTCAGTTTGCTACTCTGCATCATTTGTTGTAATAAGAATATGTGAAAATATGTGAACATGGGATGAGCAATCCTTTGTTGCCTCTAGTAGTTAAGAGATCTGGAGCTATCCTGAGGAAGTTTATATAATTCATTACTTTGCCAAATGTGATCTAATCACCTGTTGCTTTTAGTGGGAAGGAGGATGCAGACTGCATATAAATGGTCCTGTTATGGGGTAGGAGTTTCAATTAGATCTTTTAGCTATGTGCTTATATGTGCAGCATATGCAGCTTATATGCTGCATTTTTACAGCATTGGCCCTGCCTGTCTATCATTTCTTAGGTATGGTCCAATGCCAAACACCACCAAATAACTTGTGGCAGTTAAGCTAATGTGTGAATCCAGCTATAATTAGTAACATCTGAAGAGAGGTGGCATATAAAGGGGGCAATAGGGATTAGCATGGTAGCGACTGGACCCAATTTTTGAGGGGTCCCTTTACCTTTACCTTACTCCCCCCCCCCCATCAAAAAATATATATATCATCCAATATGTGGAGGGCAACTTCATAAAGCAGAGAGTACTTGTGGAAGCTCCCTGTGTGTGTGCAGTAAAGCACTGGAAAGTTGGATTCTCAAAATGCGCAGGGGCTTTTATGAGTACAGTGGTACCTCGGTTTACATACGCTTCAGGTTACAGACTCTGCTAACCCAGAAATATTACCTTGGGTTAAGAACTTTGTTTCAGGATGAGAACAGAAATCGTGCCGTGGCAGCGGCGCAGCAGCAGCAGGATGCCCCATTAGCTAAAGTGGTGCTTCAGGTTAAGTACAGTTTCAGGTTAAGAACAAACTTGCAGAATGAATTACCGTATTTTTCGCTCTATAACACGCACGTAGTTTTTAGAGGAGGAAAATCTGTAGGCATGCCACCCGTAAGCATTCCCTCCATAACACGCACAGACATTTCCCCTTACTTTCTAGGAGGAAAAAAGTGAGTGTAAGGTGCAAAAAATACGATAAGTTCTTAACCTGAGGTACCACTGTACAAAAGATAGCCTGCTTCCCAAGGTTGCCCTCCAATGTGTTGGAGAGTGTTGAATGGTTATGAGGGAGGTGGAGATAGGACATCACCAATTCACCTTTTACATAATTTTCACATGATTGTCTTTTTAGGTTGTCTACCACCTTGTGATATTTTATATGAAAGTGCATCCTGTAAATATTTAAATAAATAAATGTTAACTTCTCCCTAATTAACAATGTCTGAAGACAAGGCTGCCTACCCTGTTATCAGTGACTACTGCTGAATGTGTTGAAGAGTGGCTTAGAGACAACTGTAGTTAAGCAGTATATAAATTGCTTAGATAAAAATAAAAGAAACAAGGTCTCCTTTTTGGAAATGTCACTGGCTGTATACTTGCCAATTTTTGAACTCAATTAATTAGATATTTCATAGGGTTCTTCCATTTCCACAGCACAATGACTATTCCTTTCCTCTTAATGACTGGCAGGGAAGATGATGTACAAAAATACAGAATGTTCATGTCTAAAGGTTTCAGGGACCACAGCTTCCAGATGCACATTCCCAACATATTTGCTTATATGCACCTCCCCTTTGGGCATCATAGTAAGAAAATGATTGAAGTGTTGTGGAAGAGCAGGTCTGTCATTCCTGTAATTAATGGGCATTAATTAATTAATGGATTTATTTTGAAAAACTGCTTTTATCTGCTTTGTTTCTTGTATTTTTTATTGTTGTGATATTTTGCATTGAAGTATTGTATGATATTTGCAAATGTCTAGCAGCCTATACATTTTCCAAATAAATAGCATCTGAAAGTTTTTAGTAATTTCATTAAATCTGTTGCTCATTATCTGTTTTGGTAGATGGGTAGCTGTGCAAGCAGTTACAACTTGAGTATTACTATGAGAGGAAGCAACTAGTATTGATATGAAAATGGAAAGGAGAGGTGGCAAAATATAAAAAATAAGGAGAGAATGAAGCCCAAAATATTAACAGCAGGAGGAAAACCTATCCTTTCTACAGCTTCTAGGGCCTCTGCAAAAACTCTGCCATGGTATAATGACTGACACAGTTGGATTAACTGGCAAAGAATCAGACTTCCTGATAGGTCCAGCTGGATTTTATAAGAGTGGTTTGGCTGGTGATACTCACTTTTAAAAAATAGGAAACTATGTAGTTCAAACTACCAGTAGTTTTTTTTGGTGAATACTAGCTCTCATGAAGTGCGGTAGATCTTTTTTCACATAGCCTGTATGCCTAATTAGTAAACCACAAGAGCTAGGGGAGTTAGATGAGAGCTAGATTTATGTTCTGTACCGCCCTGAGATCTATGGATAAAGGGTGGTATATAATTTTAAATAACAACAATAATATAAATATATCTGCTCCTTATATATAAAATACATACAAACCCTTCTAGCCTGTTCTGAGATCAATAATAATATACTAAAAAGTTTGGAATTTTGTTGTATCAAAAAATATAACCTGCACATCTCGCTTGCAGGAGTTGCATCTGGCCAAAGCATGAGTGCATTCATGTAACTTGCTTTCTATACAGCCCTGCTGGATCAGATCAAAGGTTATTCTAGTTCTGCTTCCTGTTTCTCACAGTGGCCCAACCACTTGTCTATGAAAAGCCCACAAGCAGGACATAAGGAGTTTGAGTCCTTCCTGCTCTTCCCCAGGATCTGGTATCCAGAGACATGCTACCTCTGATCTTGGAGAGAGCATATAGTCATCCATTGATTGGTACTGTGTGTTACATTGTGTGAAGCCACCCTGAGAACTTTAAGAATTAGAAGTGGAAAGCAGGAAGCCTCTTATTTGGTGTCTGTGATAAGACTACTTTTAAGTTAAGGTTTTGCAAAGTCATTTAACACTACAGCTGCACACAAAAGCAATAATCTGTGAAGAACAAGCAGCTGAAAGTTTTTCGGTAGCATTTGACTTTAGGCAAGTTATCACTAATGGTGCATGTGGACATGTGCCCCTGTTGAATAGGACCATTTCCCCCACCCACCCCGCTTTGGTTGTAGTGTGGTAAATGAACCTGCAAATTACCATATTTTTTGCTCTAAAAGACCCACTTTTTCCCTCCTAAAAAGTAAGGGGAAATGTGTGTGCATCTTATGGAGCGAATGCAGGCTGCGCAGCTGTCCCAGAAGCCAGAACAGCAAGAGGGATTGCTGCTTTCGCTGTGCAGCGATCCCTCTTGCTGTTCTGGCTTCTGAGATTCAGAATATTTTTATTCTTGTTTTCCTCCTCCAAAAACTAGGTGCGTCTTGTGGTCTGGTGCATCTTATAGAGCGAATAATACGGTAATTCCAAACAAAACTGAGCAAAAGTATTTACTCTTTTCTTAATTAGATCAGTATTGAAGGAGAACAAATGGGCTTTGGAATGGGTAATATGGATAGAGTAGCTGCAAAGTTCTTTTAGGAATTGGCTGATGAGCTACACATTAATTGTACTGCTGCATATCATTGCAGAAACCACAGGGACATAGTGATGCAGAAGCTGCCTTATACTGAGTCAGAACACTGGCCCAACTGGCTTAGTATTGTCTGCATGGACTAGCAGTGGCTCTCTAGGGCAGAGCTTTCCAAACTGTGTGTAGCGACACATTAGTGTGTCAGCTGCAGCATGTAGGTGTATCATGCTAATGCTCCTCCCAGGGCTGGAAAGGGGTTAGTTTAACCTCCTGTTTGCTAGCAAAACTGAATTACAGTGGTACCTCGGGTTAAGTACTTAATTCGTTCCGGAGGTCTGTACTTAACCTGAAACTGTTCTTAACCTGAAGCACCACTTTAGCTAATGGGGCCTCCTGCTGCTGCCGCGCTGCCGGAGCACGATTTCTGTTCTCATCGTGAAGCAAAGTTCTTAACCCGAGGTAATATTTCTGGGTTAGCAGAGTCTGTAACCTGAAGTGTATGTAACCTGAAGCGTATGTAACCTGAGGTACCACTGTACTGTGTCACGAAATGATGCATGTCTAAAAAGTGTGTTGCCAACATGAAAAGTTTGGAAAGCTCTGCTCTAGCGGTTCAGACAGGCTTCTCTCTCAGCCCTCCCTGGGACGTTCTGCATGTAAGGCACTCTAGTCCTTTCCCCAAGAAGTAGGGTTGAGTCTAAGTGAGGGGGCCTTGCAAAGGGGCTCTGAGTTTTAGTGATATTTGGGGGCAGCACGAGGGAAGGGAATGTTACTTCACTTGCTGCAGATGTGTTTGGAGTGCTTCTTCATTCTGCAGTGAGATCCACCTCTTCTCTTGCCAAGAAAGGACATAGCTTGTGTTCTGTATGTCTTGGGGTGGGGGTCATTTCCCTTACAGCAGCTGCAGCAGCCATTTTAAATGAGGGGAATAGCAGTAATAAGCAGGGGCCAACAAGATCTTCCTTTTCTTTTTGCAAGTGCATTGCCAGGGCTAGGGAGGTTCCCAATTTCCCTTGTTCCCTCTTAGAGTACGCTGCTTTTTTGGGGAAAAAAACCCTCATGAAATGTCATTTCTAGCTTTGAAAAATGAAGCTCACAAAAATCCTGTTTAGTCCTAAATAGAAATGGCTGTGATGACAGTTAATAGTTCTGGGTATTTTGTCATTTTGCATGCTAAGCGGAAAATGCCCTCTCTTCTGAAGCGAATCATAGGTTTGGCATGTTTTCATGTTTCTTCACAACCAAGAAGTCTAGAACTCAAGAATTTGAAATGAACTATTAGTTGGGGCTAGAAAATTGAAGGCTTTTTGTGTGTGTAATAGAATATACTAACATTCTTAAGCCATTTTCAGCATCTTAAATGTGCATACAGTACTGTATTGCACTTTAAAGTTAATTTGAGTTGCATTAAATATAGAGCTACAGTTGTATTTGCAGAGTTTTACTTATCTAGTTCTTTAGGGGTTTTTATTTTTTGCCAGAAACTTTTGTCACAACCACATTAAAGTAAGTATTTCTGCTTAGGAAGGTTTTAAAACTGTTGTGTGTTATAACTTGACCAGGAAAAAAGCATATATCAATAGGACCTATAATTTTGAGCCTCTGAAATTTCTCGTAAGGGTCTCTGTGGATCCTCAGGTCTATTGAGATTGATTCTCAGTGTTGGGACAGCAAATGCCATTTGCACTTCTGCACTGGTACTGTTCACACTCTTGGATTTTACAGCTGTGAAATGAATGGGTGTTATGCAACTCCAGTGGAGTATTGTGTTGGAAATGAGAATCTGATCTGGCAGCCCTTTAAGTGCTAGATTGAGGGTTATCAGTATGGAGCCAAGTGCTTCCCATTGGTGATTTGTTCTAATTTTAGGGCAGTTAAAGATTGTTTGGGAATTTGAATAGTAAGGGTGTAGAATCAACTGGTGCTGTTCCATATAGCAAGTTCAGGATGCCATTTTAGTTTAGTCTTGCAAGTAAAATAGTTAGGAGTGGTTGAGTCCTGCCTGTCAGATTCCTCTTCTGTGTTCTCACCTTTGCGACTACCTCCTCTCATCCTTGAAGAGGTGACTAATGTTGCACCATCCAGGTCCCTGCTAGGATGTGGGACAGATGCACAGTGTCAGCTGACGTTATTATGAAATTTTGATACAATGATGTGCTTTCCTAAAGTGTGGTTCTTGTAACTATTCTATCCTTAAAGAGCTACTTTGCAGCTTTGCTCTCACAGCATAGTCGGATAGTTTGCCCACTCAAATCCTCCGCTGGTTACAGTTGCTACCCGCTCCAGCCAAACAGATTGGACGGCTGTAACGCTAGCCCCCTTTCTTGTATACTCCTGCTGTTATGTTTTCAAAAGATCTACTCCGGGGGCCTGTTTTTACTAACTAGAGCCAGTGTAATTTAGTGGCTGTGAAACTGCTACAAATCAAGAGGTTCCTGGTTCAATTACCTTGCAAATTAAGGTAAACCGAAGTGGAAAATGTGCATGCACCTTACCTTTCTTTGCACAGTGATTGAGGAACCATGTGTAACCCACTGTACCTGGAACACTACTTATGGGGAAGTCAAAATTCCACCCTTATGGTTGCCTTGGGACTCCTTTGGAGATGTTGCATTCCAGAAGCAGTTATCTCAGAGATATCTCAGAGACAGTTATCTCAGAGAAGTGGGCTCTCTGGAAAGGAGTCAACCAAGGGAGATGTTCTCCTGTTAATTTGCTTAGGGGGGAAATTGCACCTGGAGATACAAAGGCCTACCCCCCCCCCAAAAGGACACTTGGAGCAAGATGGTTCCCTTTGAATGGGTACTTTTGCCCCACAGCAGTAGTTTTCC
Organism: Podarcis tiliguerta; assembly: GCF_965153285.1. Lineage (NCBI taxonomy): Eukaryota > Metazoa > Chordata > Lepidosauria > Squamata > Lacertidae > Podarcis > Podarcis tiliguerta. Next base: position 50,908,409 of record NC_139539.1, read on the forward strand.
TTTCTACCAGGCTATCATTTAGGACCCTCCTGCCTGCCATCCCATCTCCACTTCCCAATGTGATGGCTGTGTGTGTGTCATGTAAGTTACTGTAGTGCAAGGATTTTGCAATGAATCTACCCTCTCCTCCCCCTGTGTGCACCCTGCATTCTCCCCAGATTTGTTCTGGAAGAGTGGGAAAATGCCTGGGGGGTGCGGGAGAAGGAGAGAATGTGATGTTGTGCAATAAGAAATCCTTGCACTGATGCAACCTCTACAAAGCACTACTTTGGATACAACTTTAATTTTCTTAAATTATCTGCCTCAGTGTATTCTTGTTTTAGCATGGTAAAAAACTAAATAATACAGACAGAATATGTTATTAAAATGCACAGAATTACAACTCTCATTATGTGCTGTGGAGGAAGATTTGGAAGCATCTATATTCTAACATGTGCTTTAAAAGAGACTCTGTACCTTACAATTTTTTTAAATGGACAGATTGTGAACTTACAAGCAGTGGTGTATTTATGTCTGTGTGCCCTTTGTGATGGCCCTATTTGTTTACCTAAATAAGTGTGACCATATCTGAAAATGGGATGGAACTAAATATATGAGTGAATTAATAAAAAAACCCCAATTTTATTAACTTATATTATTGAACAGTATTTTTTATTTCTAATTAATTATATACAAGGGGACACGGGTGGCGCTGTGGGTAAAACCTCAGCGCCTAGGACTTGCCGATCATCAGGTCGGCGGTTCGAATCCCCGCGGCGGGGTGCGCTCCCGTCGTTCGGTTCCAGCGCCTGCCAACCTAGCAGTTCGAAAGCACCCCTAAGTGCAAGTAGATAAATAGGGACCGCTTACCAGCGGGAAGGTAAATGGCGTTCCGTGTGCTGTGCTGGCTCGCCAGATGCAGCTTGTCACGTGACCCGGAAGTGTCTGCGGACAGCGCTGGCTCCCGGCCTATAGAGTGAGAAGAGCGCACAACCGTAGAGTCTGGCAAGACTGGCCCGTACGGGCAGGGGTACCTTTACCTTTACCTTAATTATATACATATTTAAAGGAACAAATGAAAATTCAAAGCTCTTGATAAAATATTCATAGATTTTAAATTCTCCTGAGATATAGTAGAAGCTAAACAATTATTTGCTCTTCTAAGGATGCAGGCAATATTCTATTCAGTCTAGGAATGACTTATACCAAGTGGTTTAAATTGAGCAGGGGTAGACATAATTCAGAATTGTGAGCTTCAGAAATAAATTTCATCAGCATGCACAGAGTGTTTCTGCCTTCCCAAAGAGGTATCTCTGTTTACATTTAATAAGCAGATTTCACAGTTTAAGTCCGGAAATATAAATTTATTGGGTTGTATTCATTGCTAGGCCTACTCAAAGTAGACCAGTTTAAATTGGTGAACATGACTGACTTAGGTCCATTGATTTAAATGAGTCTACTTGGAGTAGGAGTAGCATTGGATAGAACCCTCCATTGCTAGTCAGCCACATGATACATGGAATCACTGCCATTATTTTACCAAAATGGGAAGGAAACTTTCCAGAGGCAAGTGGCTGTAGCATTAACAGATAATTAATCACTGTAATGTTAAGAAATCCATTAGTGTCTTCTGTGTTCTACTTCACCAGAGCCTAGAGTCTAGGTTTTACACAAAAAAAGTTACAAGGCACACTGCTCTCATTGTTGGCCACCAAATACTTGTTTCGGTATGTCATTGAAGAAAGCCTGCCTTTTCTCTTGTCTTCCCTTCTCTTTTAGCATAATTATGCTATCAGTTTAATTCTATCAACTTTTAATGAGGGTGAATTGCTACAGGTCCCTGGTGTATACATACTGTAATAGATTTAGATTTCACTTGGAAAGTAGGTAGGCATTTTAGTGCCACTTTTACCTTCCTTTTCCTTTCTGAATATATTTGAAATGCCTAGTGCTCATGACAGTTGACATTCCATTTGATTGATGGAAGTTGTAATGTTTTTAGTATGGTGGCGGCGGCGGGGGGGGGGACATAGCTTATGTCAGCTGTTCTTATTTGGGATAAGAGTTAAGCTTGTTATGTCAAATTGATTTTCCTAGAGAAACGTGTGGCAGCCACTGGTGGTGGTATCAGAGAACATGTCTATATACAGTGGATTTAAAAGAGTCCATGATACTTATCTACTACACCTATAGGTATCTGCACTGGTGTCTGTTATCATCTAGGCTGCTTTCTGTTATGCAGTGTTCTATGCATGCCTTAGTTGCTTATTTGTCATGAAATCACTCTACTACTTCATGCTGTACCATTGCAGTATTTGTAAGCGTGTGTGCTATCCCTTTGGCTGAAATATGCTATATGATATGTTTTTAAATTCTCTTTAACCTGTATTGTCCATTTATAATATGAATGGATGTTTACTATTTTATCTAAAATGGTAGGGTACTAACTGGATTTGTTTACTGCTTTTTATGAATCTATCTTAATGAATTTATGGCAAGAATATATTTATAGTATAATGTGACTGTGATTGTACCTTGCTTCTAATAAGGTTGCTGGTGTGAAATTAGCATGAAAATACCTTGGAATTCTAACTTTGTTTCCATCAATGGGTTATAGTACAGTTTTTTGTTTTTGTTTTTCTAAAAAGAGGAAGTAGAATATTTTGCTATTAGAAAGTAGATTGAAACCTTTCTTGTAGTAAACACAGGGAATTTGATGCAGACTATTCTCACCAGAATGTTGCTCGGCCAACGATCCTGCTGGTGGAGAACACAAGGAGCTGATTTTTGCAGATTCCTGTCCCACTGGCCTTCAGGGCCACCTCACACGCTGAGTGTATGGGGGGGCCCATTGGAACAGTTTGGGAGCCTTCTCCACCAACAGGAGGCCTCTGCTAGGTTAAAAACCTGCCATGGACGGAAGAATCCTTTTCTGTATATAGAAGGTGATGTCTGGATCCAACACATGAAATTTTGTGAATCTAGAGATTTCTTGAAAAGTCTCTGCAGATCATAGCTTGTCTGTGAGTGATGAGGGAACAGTAGATTTTTTTTTAAGTGTCTAATTAAGCAATAAATATGACATCTTTCAAATTAAGGAAATTGGGCCATAATTTGTGTTGCAATAACAACTTGAGCATTTTATGGCTGTAGCCCTGAGCATTTTTATTAGGAAATAAGTTGCACTGAACTTAGGACTTCTCCTTCTGAGTAAACAACCAAGATAAGTCTGAAGTTATATATCAAGAAGTTAGTGCATAAGTAATTTCCTCATCAAAATTTATTCTGTTCTCTTTTGGCTTTTGTTTCAGAATCTTGCAGCGGAACCAATTTCTTTGCGCTGCAGGAAGCTTAGTAACCCTGATATAGCTGGTTCAGCTGGCAAAAGTAAGATCCATCGTCAACTGAGTCAAGATGACTGCAAGCTTCGGAGAGGTAGTTTGGCCAGCTCATTGTCAGGTAAAGTTTTGTTCAATTCACCAAATTGCTTAGAGGTTTCTTCAGTTAAGCAAATTAATGGTACAGAGAAGTTCAAACTGTATATTTACCTGGGCAAGAATTTCTTTGTTTTGGTTGTGGGTAAAGATTGTTAAAAATGTATTATCTAAGGCTGTTGCATAAAAAGTATTTTTGATCGCTCTGTGTGAAAATTATTGTATAATGAACTAATGAACCACAAAGTGAAGGTTTTGCTTTGCTTATTTCGTTAAAGGAAAGCAGTTGCTTCCTTTATCCACTAGTATGCACAGCGGAGTGGGCCAGGCAACATGGCAGCCATCTGGAGAATCATCCAATTTGGTCCGCATGAGGAACCAGTCATTGGGACAGTCTGCTCCTTCACTTACAGCTGGATTGGTAAGTTTTGATGCACTTTACAATTTCATTAGCAAAGTTTTGTTTTTTGTTTTTAAGAAGAGGATGACTTGCTTTTAGATCTGTCACCATTTTGATTGTTCCTCTCATCTTTTCATTATCAAATTTATACTCGATTTATATACATCTTGTGTTGCTACCCATGGACTAACCCCAAGAATCCCAAGAGTGGTCAATCCGCTCTCAGCCATGAAGCTCATTTGTAGGATGGCGCTTGTAGGGATGAACAACCTCCATACCAGATGCAGATTACATTTTACAGTCATTGTCCTTAGACACCCGTTGGATCTTGGAAGAACTGGTCTGGTCCTCACATTAAATCTGGATTAGGCTCTTGGGCAGTCCAGGATTTAAGAGGCCTATACTTTTGTGCAAGGCGGTGGCAAGAGTCTGGCCATTTTGCAGTGAATAATGCCCTCCCTGGCATGCCTCTTCCCACTTCTTTCTTTCTTTTTAATATACAACCTCTAAGTGCAGCTTACAACAATTAAAACTGTAAAATACAATAATATTTCAGATATAAAATATAAAGAAAATAGATATAAGTACAGCACATGAAACAGGAATCATTTTTAAAAGAAAATTATCCAGTAAAACACAAGCTTGTCCAAACAGTAAAATAAAAGCTTTGCCATAGGGTAAAACACTATAAGAGAGGAGGCAAAGAGAGGGGGCGAAGAGCTCCGCCATTTAGGTTACTTACCAGATGTCTAAGAGCATGTCATTCACATGGATGTGTTCACAACATGAATGATATTTTTGTGATGGCTAGACTTCATGGAAAATTTAGGTTTGAGACAGCAATTAGACTGATTTGTGAGGCTAGTTTTGCCCTGGTGTGTAATATTATGTGCACCAGGTTTGCTTGCCTAATTCTGATAGAAACAATATTGGTGCTGCTGCAGACTCCGAAAGGACCTGTTTGGAACAGGTTTAATTTTGGTGGACCCACTAGCATTCTGGAAAATATATAATGTATTTAGGAGTTTGCTCACACTTATTTGTGCGCTCATGATGCATTCTGTTAAATAATGCATGTCTCACTGGTGGCTATTAAACTTAATGATAATAATTTTGGAAATTTAGGTATGATTTAGCCATTTAAGATAGGTAAATTGACAGTAACAGTATAAGGGGCTGTACTTCTCGGAACACTGGATGGACTAGTGTTAAATAATTGGGGCTATAAGGAAGAATCAAACATGGCATGAACGGACTTCTGCTTTTGCAGTGAGTCTTCAAATCCTCTTGTATCCTAATTCTCTGGATCATATTTGGAGGGGGTGCAGTTGGAGGGGAAGTTCCATTGTGCTTGTGGAAGTTGTTTTGTGTGCACAATGATTTAGTGCCAAAAAGCTTTTATTGGTCCAGATTTTTTTTGTCTTTGATTGAGTGTATAAATACAAATAATTGTCGTACTACTTCATGTATATACTGTATTTTCTACAAATGCGTTGTATTCTAAGTGGTTCATAGAAAATAAAATGACAACTTGAGTATCCAAAAGTAAAGAAACACACACAAGTATATATCTTTTTTATATTTACTTTGACAGTTTTGGATTAAATGAAAAATAGGATTTAAATTGTTGATCTCCTCTATTCATAGGGTGGATCCTCATGTTCTTATTCCAGTGGGTAGCATGTTAGCCTGCAGCAGCAAATATGAGAAAGAGTCTTCTTGCAGTTTAAAGATTTACAAAGTTCTTTAAGCTGTCACAATACACTTGTAAGATCTTTTTATATAAGACTGGGTGTAATCCAGCATTGTATGAGCAGGCTTTTACTTGCATAATGGGATTTAACCTTCCTCTTCTCCTCACTGCAGCCCCCCATTCCCCCCCACAGAAAAAGAAATATTCTCCAAAGCAGAGTAGTCATAGAGGGCTACAGGGAAGGAGAAGAAAGTGAAGCCCCCTTGTGCATGTAGAAGTCTGTTCTGCTCTTGTATGTGTAGCACAGGATACAATTCCTGCACATTTAATGCTTTTGAAAACAGGTTGAGTATAATTCTTATGAAAAAGGTTGCATACTCTCAGTTCTTTTAAAAACATTTTGCACGTATAGGCATTATTAAAAGACATTTTAAAGTATGAACATGGCAATTCACCACAAGTTGTCTGAGCATTATGCTATGGTGCCATCTACTGGGGGAGATTTGCCAATTTAAAGTCCAAAGACTGAAGAACATCAGAATGTTTGTCATAGAATCATTCTGAGGGTCATCTAGTCCAACCCCCTGCAGTGCAGGAATCTCGGCTAGATCATACATGAGAGAGCCATGCAACCTCTGCTTAAAATCCTCCAAGGAAGGAGAGTCCACCACCTTTTGCGGGAGTCTTCTGCACTGTCAAACAGCTCTTCCTGTCAGAAAGAAAGAGGAAATGCAGTGGCGAAGGAGAGAAACATACTTTCACTTGCTAAGTTTATTTTAAAATTCTTCTTCCATCCTTCTTAATGACTTGGGCTGATAAGCAGTTAAAAACTTGAATGCTTAGATAATATTAAATTGATTTTGGGTGGGCTGCCTGTTTTATTATTTGCTTATGTCTTCTAATACATAATTTGAGTACATATGTGTTTTATTAGAACAGGCATCTACAACCTTCAGCCCTCCAGATGTTTTGGACTTCAATTCCCATAATCCCTGACCACTGGTCCTGTTAGCTAGGGATCATGGGAGTTGTAGGCCAAAACATCTGGAGGGCCGCAGTTTGGGGATGCCTGTATTAGAAGCTGCCTTGAATAGTTTATTCTCAAAGTTCTTACAGTTTTTCTATTTTGTTCTGCTTATTATCAGTGTGAGCCTTGGACTGGCTCTGCTGGTGTGCCCACACAGCCACAGTCTCACTGCAGCCCTGCCCACACAGCATCTCAGTCAGCAACAAAGTCATTGGTGTTGTGGGAGAAGCAGTGTGGCACTAGCTGCTGCTGCTGAGTTGACCTTACTGTGAGGATGGTACAAAGGCGAAAAGGTGGTCATGTATGTGCTGTATGAGGTTGTAGGTTACAGCCAGCATCTTGACTTATGCCTGGAAAACAATAGGGAGGTGGCATAGCCTGTAGGGCATCGGTGGTGTGTGATCTCTATGATAAATTTTCACAAGGAGGGAAGCTGCTGCATTCTGCTCCAGCCGAAGCTTCCAGACAACTGAGGACAGTCCATGGTAGAACACATGATAGTAGCCTATCGTTGAGATTATGAAAGTGTGAATGACAGTCTAATTAAGTCTTGGTTGAATAGAAAGGATTCCATCACTTGCTTTGGGAGTCCCTTTCATTTTAATAAGGAATATTTTTCCTTCGTTGCAAATTATTTTTCCTGCCTTGTAAACTACCCTGTAGCCTTTTTGTTTTCTACCAAACTCTAACAAAGCAGCTGAGGGAAATAATGGTGTATCAGACCTAGTGTGCAGTCCACCACTGAACAGTGTTTGTCTTGGCCATGGTGGGGTGACTGTGGTCTGTACAAAATCCTCTGACTTGTTCGTTTTCCTTCTTTAATATTTCTCTTGCATGCTTTTTTCACATGAAACCCTTAACATAATAAAGACCCATTTATTTCTCACCTATTTGAAATTGCGAAATTGCACGCATTCCACTTAACCAATGCCCTTAGCATCAGCTAAAACTGGCCACTTCACAAGCCAGGAACATGGCAACCACACAATTTGATTTTACGGTTTCCCTCACTCTTTTTTATAACATTTCAAAGCAAAAATGAAATAAAATGCCTTGGTTCCGGGAGGAAGAAACCTGTGTGAAAGTCAACATTTGTTCCCTTTGTATATAATGGTGAGCTGTGGTAAGAAACAAATCTTGACTTACTGAGATCAAACAGCATTTGGTACATACTGCTCAAATCACACCTACCCTGCTTCTCCCATTTCCGAGTTAGGAGGAAACATACCACAGCACTCGCTAAGTGTTACCTATGAACCAGTGCTTGTGGCTTGTTCCTCTCCTAACAAAACAGAAGCTAAAGCCAAGATTTTGAAATTGAGGAGATTTTCTAGTCATGTAAACATTGGCTTTGAGTTAGAGAGACGCTGGTTTTGATCACCTAGTTGACAATCTGGGTTCGGCTTTCTTAAGTCACTAGGTTTTGATTTCAGCAAGACCTTTCATTAAAGAAAGTCACTTTCTCAGCATGGACAAACCTTGCAGCTTCTTCAATAGGTAATGTACAAGGTGATATTCCCCATTGCTTAATTTAAAATGAACTTGCTTTGAAAGTTTTAGGAACTGATGGCTGTAACTGCAAGGTCCCAAATACCTTCAGTTTCTCCTTCCACCCTCCACCCCGTTTCTCTTAAGAAGTGCCAACTAGTGGTGGCGGAGAATTCACCCTCAATTCCATAGATGGTGCTTTATGACCTCGACCCAGATACCTTACTGACAGCTTTGTATGGATATATGTTTGTTGAGGATCAGAGTAGGTCACCTGAATTACCAGGTGAAAATACCTCTATTCTGTTGTACTTCTCTTCTGTTGAGATATAATACAGTGGAACCTCTACTCATGACCACAGTCCATCCCACAGGCCTGTCCTTATAGCAAAACAGGTCGCTGGGAGAGGCACCGTTGTGCTCAGGTGCAGGCTGTGATTGCCCGTTTCTGCGCAGGTGCGAACGGCGGCAAATCTGCCGGTTACATCTGGGTTTGCCGTGGTCACAGCTTGAAAGCCAGTGTGGTGTAGTGGTTAAGAGCGATAGACTTGTAATCTGGGGAACCGGGTTTGTGTCTCCACTCCTCCACATGCAGCTGCTGGGTGACCTTGGGCCAGTCACACTTCCTTGAAGTCTCTCAGCCCCACTCACCTCACAGAGTGTTTGTTGTGGGAGAGGAAGGGAAAGGAGAATGTTAGCCACTTTGAGACTCCTTTGGGTAGTGATAAAGTGGGATATCAAATCCAAACTCTTCTTGAAATGTCCGCGAGTGGAGGTGGTTGTAAGTAGAGGTTCTACTGTAGAGGTTTCTTATATCATGTTGCCTGTCCTGTCCTGGCAAGAAATTTTTTTTAATATTGCAGGTTCTTTGACCTTCTCTTAGTACTTACCTGGTATTCCCAGATTATATAAGAATGTTCAAAGTTAATTGGAACTTCTGTTAGTAATTCAATTGCTTCTCCTTCAAGAAGCTGTAAGAATTGAGAATGCTTGTCTTAGAGGCGCTTAAGGTGAGCTGTATTCCACACCATGTTAAGCCTTTTCAGAGGGTGGTATGTGTTGGGAAAAGAATATCATGACTCATCTAAATATAGCTTAAATTGACTTACTGTGACTATAGTTCTTTGATGCACAGTTACTTCTTTAAAAAGCAAAACTACAACCATCCTGGTTCAAAATGTTGTCCAGTTGTATCCCAGCATAGACAATCACCTGCTCCTTGATTGAAACTATCATGCAAAATGATGGTTAGGTATCTTTAGAGTTACTCTATGCATAGTGTTTCTATGCATAGAGAACAAACACAACTGCAAAATAAACAGTAGATAGTAGATGGTTCAATATTAAAATTTTCATATTCTTCAGCACAGGGCAGTTGTTGCTATATGACAAAATAATTAAAATTAACTTACAATAAAATGCTGGCTATTAGTTCTAATAAAACACAGCCTCAGCAGCCAGATTGTAAAGCTTGTACTCCAGATAGATAGATAGATAGATGGGGATGACAGACAATTTGAGGGAAACTGGATAAGGAGGCAGTATTCTCAACTCTATGTTACAGTTTTAAGGCACAACTGCATCTCTGGTAGAAATATTTGAGCCAAATTTGCTGTTTTACAAGGACATCCTCAGCTCTTTGTGATGAGCAATGGTTATGGAAGGGTAATTATCTTGAGTACAAAAAAAGTAAATTACTCTTCAATGCCTTTTAGTACAAATGTTTAAAATGAATATACTTTAAGAGGCGATTCTGCACACAGTTATTTGTATGATGATAATTATAGGGAAGATAATTATGCACAGTAGCAGGCTATACCCAGAGTGTGGCAGTAGCTGATAGTTTATTATTCTGTGTTAACTAGTAAATAGCTCTGGAAGGAATAGTAATTTGCAGGAGGCATCCACCTTGTATACACATGCAGAATGCTTGTACATTCGGTTGATTATTAAGCAGTTAGATTTGGTGAAAAATGTTATGTTGGCACACATTCCATTTAGCACAGTATTCATCACGGCCTTGTTTTGTGGTAGAAATGTTAACTTCTTTTGCAAAGAGTTGTTTAGTCTTTAAATAAGCTTCTCTCGCTTCTGGATGTCCTCAACAGCTAACACGAAATTTCTAAAAGAACTTGAATGCTTGCCATATATTTTGAAGCATGTCAGGTTAGGGGCTACTCAACCAAATGTAAATGCATGGAACTTGCCTTATGATAATTGGTAGTCATCTGCTGTCAGCTGGAATGATTGCAGTTCTCATTATCCTCAAATGCTGTGTTTTTTGTTTTTTTATCCAAGAGCTTGTTGAATTGATTTTGGCACGCAGACTCTGCTTTCTTTCTGACAGCAGCCCTATTGTGAGTGTAAAGTGAGAAACTGCTGGAGAGTGCTTGGCAAGCATGATTCTTATTATTCTAACTTGAAAGTATTTCATAAAGGAGGATTCAGAATGTTAGGTCAGTGGGTTGCAATCCGTCCCCTCAAAGCATGAGTATCTTGTGAGTCTGATTTCAGTTTGCTCTTTTTTTATATTGGAAGCTTTAATCTTTCGCCCTTGATGTCCTGTTGAACAGCTTTTTTAAAAGAGCCTGTTCCACTCCTGACATTCTGGTTTGCTGTGTTAGAGAAATTCAATATTCTTTTTGCTATTCTGAAGAATTAATATGGAAACATCAGGAAGCACTTCGGAAAAGTTAAGGTCCCTGTTGACTCTTAAATTCCTTCTTTCTCTAAAACGAGTTCTAACTTATGTAAGTAATATAAAATGAACTGATTCTGCATTGCTAGTTTCTGAGGCCTAATTCAAATTTTAGGACATTTGCTTTTGAACTCGTTGTTGACCAAATATGTGGACCAAATATCAGTTGGGGAATTTCGTTTTGGGTGTGCAACAGTGCTTTCCTATGCATATTAGTGTTCACTGGGGCTTACTCCCCTAGTAGGTGTATTTAAGATTGCAACCTGAAAATAAAAATAACTTTTGGAACTCAAAATTTATTAGTAGTTTTAGTGGACATCAATAGATTTAGAGTAGTATAACTCATTGCTGTGTTTAGTTCTGAAAAGTACAGTGATAGTTTATTATTAAGTCACAATATCCTTCTTCAAACATCCATAGAATCAAAAACCTCCAAGGAAGGAGAGTTCACTACCTTCCAAGGGATGGTTGTGAGGATAAAAGCAATAGGTTTGGATTTCTTAGCCTGAGAGCACTTACATTCATTCAAAGCATTCATACTCTGCACTTCATTTGGAAGGATTCCCAGAGCAGCTTACAGATTATTAAAAACAATACATTTCCTTTCTCTCAGACTTACATCTGAACAGAAATGACACAAAAGGAAAAGGGGATGGGGAAGAAAGAGGGAAACCTGGGCATCACATTTTTAATGTTACAGTGTTTTTATAATGATCAGCTTGTGGGCTGCTCATAGTTCCACTCCTTTCAAAAACAGGTCTTCGTGGTTCCTGAGAAATAGAACAGTGACCTTTAACCTTCTAGGAAATGGCTGTAATGCAGCCATACATGGCAGATCTTACAGAGTTGGGGTTTGACCTCCTAGGCCCAGAGGCGTCGGAAAGGGGGGCGGGGGGCGATCCGCCCCAGGTGCCATCATGGAGGGGGGTAACAAATTATCAAGGAACAACTATTGCTCTGCTAGGGCAGTTCATAAAAAAACCTTTTTTTGGAAATGCCTTCTCCAAAGGTCTTATCTTACTACACTAGGGATTATATAGCTATATATGAAATTTCATGTACATCAGTTAATATCTTGACCCTCCTCCACGAAAATAGCTGTTTACTTGGCCGTTTTCCTATGTCGTGGAGGCTGAAATTTCAATTCAGTGGAGCAGGGTCAAAATTTATCTTTTTCCCCACCTCCAGGAAAAAAACAGAAGACGGATGGCCATTGGTCAGGGATGGTCTAGTTGAGATTCCTGCATTGCCCCAGGGGTTTGGCTTGATGACCCTCAGGGGTCCCTTCCAACTCTACAATTCTCTGGTGCAGGCTTGTGCAGAGTTTTAGATACAAGTTGGATGCAAGGGGTGCATAGCCCATCTTATGCACCATCTGCTTGGGAATAACTCCCACTGATCATGATGAGACTAGATTGCTTTTGCTGTTGTGCAGTCCTGTTTTTTAAATAAATGTTTTCCTTTTCAGATAATACAGAGCATGGTGAAATCACAATAAATAAAACCTCCCCTTCAGTAGTTTCAAGCACTACTATAGGTTCCACGTAATATCTATACTGTACTGCATTGTTTACTGTGATAGCACCTGCACTTTGGAACTCCCCGCCTATTGCAACAAAGCATGTGCCTTTGCTAGACTGTTTTTGGGCACCTGCTAAAAGCATTCTTCTTTAGGCAAGCATACCTAGATGTTTGGGAAGTTGAAGTAATTGTAATCTTAATATTTTAGCTTTTGAATGTTTTAAAGTAGGATTGTTAATTTTTCTTGATTTTACTGCTGTGGTGTTTTTTTGTTTTGGTAAACCACTTTGCAGCTTTTTTGAAATAAATTTTATTAAATAAACAAACAATAAATATTGTATAAATAAAATAACACAAGCCAAAACACAATCCATCCTGTAGATTTAAGTAGCTGTCCATAGTCGCCTACTTGTTATCAGAGGCCTGGAATCCACATTCCTTTGTAAGAAAATATGAAATAACGTAAAACCATTTTTGCAGGCAAACAAAAAACAAAAAAAACCCCCAATGTGTGTGTGTTGGTGGAGGGGTATGATAAGAAATTTTCCACACTGGTTACCACCTGACCTTGCTACGCCTCTGCCTAGGCCTAGCAGGAATCTGCTAGTTTCTTGCTAGTCGCACTCTGTCAGATAGGCTCAAGGGAGCCCATTGCCAACATCCCCACCCCACCCCAAGCATATGTTGTTGTTTTTAAAGCACAGTTCCTGCCCTGTATTCCCTTTCCTATAGTGAGATGAAAATTTCTTGTCAGTGGAGCATTTTTTTGTTAAGATATCAAATGATGCAATTATAAATGAATACCCTTTTCACTAGAGCTGCAGCTGTGCAGTTGAATCCTGGGTCTTTACTTGGAAGTAAGTCCCACTCTATTTAATGGGACCATACTCCTAGGCAAGTGTGCATAAGATTGCAGCTTTAGTTGATTACGGCTGAATGCAGAATGAAAGCTAAATATATTCCTCCATTTTTGGTAGTATTTATTTTTTTCTGATGCTATAAAAATCTTTAAAAGCAGCTGTCCTTTCTTTCCCCTGCTGAAAAATATGCCTAAATACATTTCTGCTGAAATCTTTGATTCTTGTGCAAATTCAATCAGTACACTGATGTAGTCTTCAGTCCCTAGACAGGAGTAAGCATCTTTGAACTGTATAGTTTTACTTCTGAGTAAACATACATAGGATTGCAATAATTCTTTGATTAATTTTTTCTTAAATTGTTTGCTGTGTTTAAGTATACCCTAGTATACAATTTGCAAGCCCAGCAATCCAGAATAAAAAGCCATTGTTTGAAGCGGGTTTGCAGACCATTATTTGATGTGATATCTGAATTGACAGACCATAGTTATAACATTTGCTTAGCCTCCAGACTCCGAGTTGAGTTTATGGAACAGAATGCTGTGAGAACTCTGCTTGGTATTTTCAGACCTCTTGAAAGTTGTTAAAGATTTAGCAAATGCTGCCAGTGCAGCCTATATGCTACTTAAGGCTGCCGCCCTATACTTATACCAAAACCAGGGGGGCTTTCGTCTGAGTGGACATGTATAGGATTGCACTGTTAATATATATTTATAGGTACAGTCATACCTCGGGTTACAGACGCTTCAGGTTGTGGGCTTTCGGGTTGCGCACTGCGCCGAACCCGGAAGTACCAGAACGGGTTACTTCCGGGTTTTGGCTCTCACGCATGCGCAGAAGCACTAAATCGCACTTTGCGCATGCACAGAAGTGCCGAATCGCGACCCGCGTGTATGCAGACGCGGCGCTGCGGGTTGCAAATGTGCCTCCCGGATGGATCATGTTCGCAACCCCAGTGTCCACTGTATTTAGTTATGCCTTAGGATCTCTGCCATTATTGAATAATGCTAAGCATTTTCAGCTAGCTCTTAAGATTAAATATCAATATTAGCTGAAAATTGACAGCACTGCCAATTTGGTAATTACCTGACTACTTTTAACTTTCAGATTTTTTTTTGTTTTCATGAAACTGTGCCAAGAAGCTTTAAAATGTATCCCCCCCCCCCGCCTCAGCTTTGTTTTAAGCTTCATGCTGAATAAAAGTGGAATAAGGTCTGGCATATTCTTAAACAAATTAATATTTATATTATAGCTTTATTTTGTTCGGTCTTGACAGTTCTTGCTTCAAATATTTTATCAGAATGGTTTTGAATTACACATTGCATTCAAAATGTGCAGGGAACAAAATGACAGGTTTCTTATATGTTTTGGAGTAAATAAAATGGAGTATACACTTTTTTTAAAAAATGTCAGTGCTGACTGAGTTCATTGCATGCAAGACATCTCAGAATACCATTTTTTAGAATTCAAGCCGCTATATGGACAATGTGTTCGATTCAATTTGTTCATGTTTGGTGTAGGAATACACACAAAAAGAACATGGGAAGATATAATAACTTAAAGAGGAATTCAGTGTTGTGGTCTTATGATTATTCTGTCAGTGCAAACATTTCTGCTTGCCAGATGAAACAATCTCTTCTCTCACCAGAGCTTATTTGGGTGGGGAGCTGGGACGGGGCGGGGGACAGCAGGACTTGTTGTGCTGACTGTGTTTAGTTGAATTCTTTTAGCGCCTTACATTGGATTTTAATTTTTTTTATTTTTGCAGTGCTTGCAGAATTTTGGAATTGGTTAGTGAACACAGAACATATTAGTACAACTCACAGTGTGAAGGACACATTGGCAGTTTGCAGTGAGCTGGAGGCCACAGTTCATTTGCATAAGTTATTAATGTAATTGGGAAAGTTACAGCATGCTGGGATTTGTCACAAATCCTCTCTTGCCAGCAGAATCTTTAAGACAGCTGGAGTGATCAAGTCCTTGTACTACTAGCTGCATATGTTCAACAAAGCCAGAATCAGTACCTATAAAGCAAAATGTTGATTTTAAATAATAAAAAAACAATTTTAAGAGTCGTATGCATTTTCTTCAAGCTTCTCTGACTAGAAATGTTGCTAAAGTTCTCTAAGGAAAAATATTAAATCTTGTTTTTTTCATCATTTTGCAGGTAAATACTGCCCTACTGTACTGTTGGCACTTTGCAGCAATGTGTCACTGTGTAAATAATATTTTAATTTTGTAGCATATGTGCCTATACACAATATCTAATTTTTAAATGGAAAAAATGAAAATCTTTACCACAACACATTCCTTTGCTTTTCAAAATCCTCTGTAGACAGAATCATAAAGCTGTAATCAGAGGAGATGTACCAAATGATTGCATTTCCTGTTCAGTTGCCCTTTGAGTCTTAATTGATCATTTGGGAACCACTGCTTTTATTTTGATTTGACATACAACGTATAGTACTTAGGTCAGCGTAGAGCTTTGCTTGTCAGTTGTGAACATTTGTTGCCTGAATCCTTGGCAAGGCTAGTGTCCTATCAGCAGGACTGTTTCTAACATAGGAACAAAGGTGTGTGTATAAGCATGCAGACATGTCACAAGTTCCATGTTCTTTCTAAGAAGCAGTAATGAAAACAGAATAAAACAAGCATAATCCCTTAAAAAAAAGTATAGTATACACTCAGATTAATAAATTAACAATAACCAACCAGCTTAACAGTTCCAGCAGCACAGAAATAACGTAGAACTGAGGCATAACATTATTAACTGAAGGCTCCCCCCACCCCCAAAGCCAGGTCTTCACCAACTACCTGATGGACCCTTGTTGGCAAGGAATTCCGTAGGGTTGGTGTCACAGCAGAAAAGACACTACTCCTAGCTGGCAACAGCCTTGCCTCTTGAGGTCAAGGGATTTGAAGCAGGGCCCCAGATAACGACTGGAGTGTGCACAGAGGACATGCAGGAAAAGGCAGCTCCTGTGCTGCCACGCCCAAGCCATTAAGGGCGTTAATGGATAGTACAAAAGCAGTCAGAGGAGGTACAACTGTGAAGGTGTACAGTGGGCGTGGGCTGACTTTTGACCTGCTTGTAGCTGTGCTTGGGCTTTAACTACATGTTACAGCAGGATGAGAAACATGTTCGAATGTGTAGGTCGTGCTGAATTCCTGTGAAGCAGGAGTATGATTTGAAACAGAGAATGGCGGGCTGCTGGAGCGGTTGCTGAACTCTTTCTTTCCACACCCAATCCCTGTTCCTTCCCAATCTTTTCCTCCCCAGCCATTTCCCCTTTTGATGGAACTTCAAAAATGGGGGACGGGACGGGACTGCTTTTGTGGGAGGGTGGAAGTGCAGATGACATAATCCACTTGTTCAGCACTGTCAATTGTTCCTATCCCATTCCCCAGCTTTGTTGGATTTTCCAACACAGGGGCTTGTGCTTTTCTGTTTCATTTGCCTCTGAGATAGCTGAGATGTGACTTGCTGCTGCCTCAGCATGGATGTCTGCATATTTCGATGCCCACTATTGCTATAGATATTGATCCCAGGCAGTGAGAGTTGCAAAAGACGTGAGGTAATGTATTCTTGGATAAGCAAGTTTTACTTTATAATAGAGCATAATAATATAAGAGCAGCCAAAGGCCTGGTTCAGCATCCTGAACCAATGTGGCCAACCACATGCCTGTGGGCAGCTGGCAACAGCCTTCTTTCAACTTGTGTTCCCCAGCAACTGGTACTCAGAGGCATAGTGCTTCTGATGCTGCAGATGCTGCCTTGGCTATCATGACTAGTAACCATTGATAGACTTATTGGATTTTATCTAATCTCATTTTAAAGCTGTCCAAGTTTGTTACCATCACCACATCTTGTGATAGAAGATTCCATAGTTTAATTCTGCACTGTGTGTAGAAGTGCCTTCCTTTTTCTGTCCTGAATCTTCCAACAGTCAGCTTCATTGGACGGCTCCAAGCTCTCTAGTACCATGTTCTCCCCCCGCATTTCTAGACTAAAATCCCCATGTGTCCCAGACCCAAACCCACAATCAGTTTTGTTGTGTGTTTCTGCACCTGTTCAATCTATTATATAATATAATAGTCCTTCATTGCACATGCTTTTTTCCTTGCATCTCCAATTAAAAGGATCTGGGCAAGCAGAATTGGGAAATGTTTCTCTTTCTGGGATCCTGAGTTCCCTCAATCAGTGTAGGTTTTAATGGACTTTGTGGATCATAGGTTGATCTTAATACAATTTTAATATATTATAATCCTGAATGTTACAAATCTTCTTGAATCTGAATTCTCAGTTCTATTTAGAACAGCTTTTACATTTTGTGTGTCTGACCCTGATAAGATAGTGGCCTAATTGTAATAACATAACAGCCTAGCTATGTATGAATTTGAATACAGCAAGGAGACACTTACATTTTTTCTTTAGGATGTTTTGGATCCATAGTAAGGAAAAACCAGCCTAAACACCTGTGATTTATTGATTTGCTTTACAGTACTAAATCTGTTAAATTACTATTCTACAAGCTGAAAAAATACCATTATCTAATTGGCTTTTGGTTAGGATGATGCTGATTTCTAGGTCAACGTAAAACACATGAGCATTTAAATTGGTGAGGAGCAGCTGTTCTAGAGTCCCTTTCCACATTGCCTAGCTTTAAGGATAAATATGTCACATTTTAAATTATGATAGGCTTGATAATTGAGCTTTACCTTGTTACATATACTGATGTGCAGTGCTTTGTCTGTGAGACAGATTGTTCTATCATGGTAGCAGAAATATCCATATAGACATTGATTTGATTTTTCCAGACCATTTGGCTCTAAGATGTTAATCAGAGTGGGAAGGAATGATACTCTTGAAAGTAGAATGTGCATTTAACAATATGTTTTTTTAAGTTCTTAAACACACCTGTAGTAGTATTAAAGATGTTTCTGATCATATACTGTTAAAAATATTAATGCAAAAATATTGTTCTTAATAGCTCCAGAAATAACATTCAGGTTTTGTACTTAATATCTGTACCATCTCTTGGCTGCAGAGAAGGAATTCTGTGGATTGAACCCTACTTGTTTCAATTAGCACATTTTGTTACCTGCCAGTTATAGGTACCCTCAGGTGCCTTTTCACTTGCTATATCATTTGTCTATCTGCTGTTGCTTATTATTGATTTCTAACTCCCATCATTTATAAATTTTAAGCAGTGAATGTTACAAAGCGTCTTTTGCAGTCTTTCTTCCTTTTGTTAGGAAGATGAAAGTATTTCCTTCAGTCACTTAATATCTTATTCTATGTTTGTGTAACAAGCTTCTGTTTTGTTTTACTTTATTATTATTCTGCATATTAATAACCACAGTCTGTATATAAACATAACCAGAGTTTATATATATATGCTGTTTGCTTACAATAGTAGGTGTATTTTATGTATTATTTATTCTCACATATATTCTTCCCTTCACCACATGGTCCTAGGGTGTGGTACATATAAAATAATACAACCTGAAATGCAACATGTAAGGTCCTTAAAATAAAAAAGAATAGGCACATGAGTTACAACACATAGTTTGTTTACCCAGGAGGAAATAGAGGTGTCGAAACAAGGCCTAAGGCTGCTGCTGGAGAAAAGAAATTTTTTAAATTTTATTTAGTTAAAGAATTCTACTCTGCTGGAAAGGGTTTCCAGCATAGGCTATAAATGTGAGAGTCCCTGCACTCAGGTTTACTTTCTGAGAAAAATACAACACAAAAGGAAAAAGGACTTTAGAGGGAGGAAATAAAAAACAAACTCAGGCCCTAGTTACAAAGTTGAGCTATTGTAAACACAATGAAGGAGTCTGGATTCTTCTCCCTCTAGTATTCAGTGATGGTAGCTGGGGGGAGGGGCTCTTGCGTGAAGCTGTATCCATGCATGATGGAGGTTGCCTGACCCCTGCTTCTCTGCAACCATCCTCCGAGACGATTTCAGTGCTTCCACACTTTGTGTTAAAGCAGGAACTGTTATTAATGGAGTTGATTTTAGGGTAGGGAGGGTGGTCACAAATAGCAGATTGCAAGCTTGGCTGAAGAGTTCTTTTCTATGAGCTATCAAGCAAAGTTGCATTGAATACAGATCTTTAATTTGCTAGTAGAAACTGAATAAATTGTTTGTGGGTTACCTAGATCAGAAGCTCAGGCTAAGGAAGGAGAATGCCCATGAAATACTCTGGACATTTTTTTCACATGGGCATGTTCGATTTTGTGTCCATGCAGATACAAAGCAACTTGACTTGTTGGCTGCTACCTACTGATTTGGGAAGCATTTGTTGGTATTAAAGTCTAGGTAAAGACCGAGGTGTTACCTCCAGAACGTAAACGAAGTTGATTTTCTTCAAACAAACTATATTCAGCATTAACCACAGTGTCCCAGTTTGGGAAACACACAAACTGTATTGATGCAAAGATTTCCAGACTCTTGGCAACATGGGGGAGGAGCATGAGAATCTACTCTAAGATACCATATTTACTTGAATCAAATGCTCACCTTTTTTTGGCCAAATTGCAAAAATTAAGGTGCACATTAGATTTGATGGTGCATTACTCGAGTAAATATGGTACATTTGGTCTCAGAGGCCTGCCTCCATATATTCTCTGGAACAAGAGCTCTTGTTCCAAAAGTTCCCTCTCTGGTTGGAATAAGTGTCTGATCCTTAGGCCAGCTGAAGTGATAGTGAGCTAGAATGGGAGAAAGGAATCTGTGTCTGCTAGTCACTAGGTAACAAATCTATGGCAAAGTGAAAGTTTTTATTGAAGGTATTGAAGGTAGGTAGCTGTGTTGGTGTGCCGTAGTCAAAGTGTGCATGCACACGGAAGCTCATACCAATGACAAACGTAGCTGGTCTCTAGGGTGCTACTGGAAGGAATTTTTTTATTTTGTTTTTAATTGAAGAACTTCAGAGATGGAGAGAATGGGTTCTGGGGGAAAGACGCATGGATGGTGTTGCCAGCCTTCTTGCCCAGTATCTGTGTTTTTGACAGTTGTGTGGCAGATAACCAGAGTAGCAGCCCTGGTGGTTCCCATGGCTCCATCTTGATCCTGGATATGCCTTCATAAATGTAATGAAGTTTGTAGAGTTGTAGGAGACTATCTGGAGCAAGTAGGTTGGTAATGCCACAGGGGAACAGCTGGGAGCACTTTGATTCCTGTTGCTGTTTATGCTGTGAGCCTCTCTTGTGGGCTTTTTAAAGGAACTGGGCACGTGGAAGGTCCTGTACTTTACACTTGTTGAAGAGTTGTCTGTGGAAAGCAAAAACACAGAGTAATAGTTCTGTACGAGAATTTTTACATTCACATTGGCTCAAAATGTATGTTTTGTTTAGAATAGGATAGATTTTGGTCTACCCTAGGGAATACCCTCTTGTTAGCAGGGATATATAGGCAACTATAATGTAGCAGTTGGATACTTAGTGGATACAGGGTTGTATCCAACTAAGTTCTACTCAGAATAAACCCATTGAAATTAATGGACCGGAGATAATCATGCCCATTAAGTTTAATGGGTCTACTCTGAGTAGGACTAGCACTGGATACAACCCATAATCTGGACTATAAAGCCTCTTGATCAATGCATAAGACGTATGTAAAGAAAAAGGAAGTGACTAGAGGAAACCTTACATCTCTAACCCTGTGCTTTGAATAAATGAAAATTAGTGATTTTGTGAAAACTTCTGTTTAACTTTTATGCTTGCTTTATATCAGCACATGGCTAGTTGAAAAATATTGTCTTCCATATTTTGTTTTTAGAGGCTGTGCACTGCAGACCCTCTTGACATTTGAAACTTGTAGACAGGGTAATAGCTTTGATGGCTGCAGTTTTCTTCAGCCAGAAGTAAGAAAAAACATTGACTTAGGATAGTATTGGAACATAGAGTGCAGTTTCAGCTGCAGCTTTGCCATTTACTAAAAGCCTTGTGAGCCATTTTGACAGTGCTCGGAAATTATGGAACCTTAAGTCTTCAAATGGCTCATCTTTAGGAGTAGAAAGTAGATAACATCAATATATTTGTTCTCTGCAGCACTATGCTGTTGTCTTTTTGTATTCTGGCAAAGCACCCCCCCCCCCTCTGTAAAATAGTTTTGACTAGTTTTTGCAATACAAGCTATCTAGTACTAAGAAATCTATATTGGTTAGCTAAGAAAATTAGAGGCTTTCATTATGAGATATCACTTTTCTTTGCAGAGTTGTTTATATACATTTCTCATGTACTGGCTTTTCAAAGTCTAACTAGCAATGATACTGAATTTGTGAGGAATGCCCTTGTGTTTGAGACCAATACATACCAAGCAAGGTCATATTTCTGACTACAAGTCTTCTTATAACATACGTTAAAATAGATGCAGTGAAAATAAAGTTTGGGTTAAAAGAGAGAATTCTCCCTCCCCTTCCCTGAATCAATACAGCATGAAAATATTAAACTTCACAGGTGGACCTTGGTTTGGATCTAGAAAAGTATGAGCAGAC
The DNA here is from genome assembly GCF_965153285.1 of Podarcis tiliguerta. NCBI lineage: Eukaryota > Metazoa > Chordata > Lepidosauria > Squamata > Lacertidae > Podarcis > Podarcis tiliguerta. The sequence continues at coordinate 50,930,011 of NC_139539.1, forward strand.
CTTAGTTTCCTGTTTTCCCCCTTCTGCTGCACCCCCCCCCCAAAACTGTAACTAAGTGTTGAGGTCACTTTGGAATGCATATAGCAGGGGTCAGCAAACTTTTTCAGCAAGGGGCCTCAGACCTTGTGGGGGGCCGGACTATATTTTTTTGGGGGGCGGGGAATGAACGAATTCCTATGCCCCACAAATAACCCAGAGATGATTCCTGGACCATCCGCGGGCCAGATTGAGAAGGCGATTGGGCCGCATCCGGCCCCCGGGCCTTAGTTTGCCTACCCATGGCATATAACATAGGGACTGAAGTGGGAGCTGGGAACTGGCACAAGTGGACAGGGCATTAAGCATGATTGAAAGTGCCTTCTGCTGGCTCAAGGAACCTCCTGAATTCTAACTTGTGTGTGTGTGTGTGTGTGTGTGTAATGTTCAACAATGTCAATTGAAGGTTGTCTGATTACTATAAACTTACTGTCACCAGAAGTTGGAAATAAATCTTTTGGGAGTTGAATCTACAAGGTCCTGATGGAAGATGTATTTTATGTTGATCTAATTATGTATGGTCTTTTTAATGGTGTGTCCAAAAAAACTCTAAGTTGGTTGGACATAAATGTTAAGGTGGACAAATTGTGTGCACCAATCTTTGCCAAACTGGTGTTCTCTGAAAGTTTCGAATGACAGTAATCCAAAACATCTTGTGAGTACCAGGTTGGTTGAATGCTTCTCTATGTGATGCACTTTCCAGGCTTGATTTCTGTGACAAAGTACTATGAGATAGATTTCTGTAGATATTCTAGGATGCGGAAAGAAATTAGTACATGTAGCTATGGCAAATATGGGGGAAAGATTGGACATTAGTTTTGAAGCTGGAATATGTCATCTAGAAACATTTAAAATATACCTGTATGCTGCATTGTTGGCAGGTGACACTGATTTAATATTTTACTGACATTTGGTTTGTCAAAGTATATGTGGTCATCGATATACTCCTCTAAAAATAACCAGAGCAGTATGGTTTGTTTTGCAATTAATTTTTCCCCACTGAAAATTCATATCTGATAGTAAGAAAAGCTTCAAGGAATTGTTAAACACATCTTGTTTTTCTCATATATGTGTGTGTAAATGTGTGTGAGAGAGAGGGGGGGGGAAATATGAGAGAAATATAAAAGTTCATGCTGTGGTTTCTGAAAGCAGTCATGCACTGCCAGCAGGCATTTACTTAAAACAATGTTATACTCTGTTACTTAGTACTGTACACGTAGAGCAAAGCTAACTGCTGCTTCTATTATGTGCTTCTTTTGGGGCTAGAGGATGCTGTTGCTTTAAAATCAAGGACTGACAAGAGTTGTTTTCTGCAGCACACTGGTTCTGCTTTGTATAGTGCTTTATGCAAATAAGCTGCCTGATCAGTCTGCTTGCAGTTAGTTGCTCTGTTGGGTGGCTCACAAAGAATCAGTAGACTTAATTCAGCATTCAGTTGTTTAAAACGGCAGATGGAAGGAAAGGATGGTGAGCTGTGGATTTGTTAACACCTTGCAAAAAGGACTACAGCGATTCCACTGAGGATCAGAATGTTGCTAGTGAATGGATCTGGGCATTATTTGTGCTTAGGTCACTTTATAATGGCATGGTTAGCTTGTGTGACTCCAGTCACAAAGAAGCTGGTGAAAATATGTATATATCCACCCTCTTTCAGAGCCAGAAAATTATATCTGACTGAGACACTCGTTGGTAGCAGCTGTCCTTGCAGGAACAGGAGCTTTTTGAGGAGCTGTTAGTAATAGGCTGAAGTCTGGGTTTTTGTCGCCGTTATTACACTTTTAATAAGTGGAATGACTTGATGAATATCTTTTAAAGTACAGGATTTATGTGATATCTGTCTAAGTGAATTATTCAGAAAGGAAAGTTGGTTGATTGCTTTTTGTTGTGTGTGCTGATCAGAAGGAGGGATCTGTTGCCTGAAAACACTTTCTAAGATTACTGTACTTTTTTTTTTTAAAGATTGCTGCTTTCACAATATTTCCTTTGTTTGCAACTTTGCCTGTCAAGGCCTCTATAAAGCAAGCTGAGGAAGTTCGGTTCATTTTATATTCTGCCCTGTGTCTTAGAAGTTTTTGTTTGAAGTTCTCTTCTGTTTTTCGTATTTTTGCTGCTCTTAATTTCTTTGGATTTTAAAATGAGATTTTAAGGTCACATGTAGGAGGAAATGTTTTGGACTTTGTGTTGAAGAGGTGCATTTTGAAAACAACTATATTGTGGAGTTAGAAGATACCATAATACGGAGTACAGACCATCTATAAGAAATAATGCATGTGCCGCTTCCCTCTGGGATATAAAATGGAAGAGCTTATTTAGGACCGCTCTGTCAATGATGAAAGCAGTGCCAATGAATGAATTCTTACGCATTCAAAACACGTGTTTCGGATTGGAACTACATAAAAGGAGAAGTTAGCTCTCAGCACAGAACTAAAAGAAGGAAAATCATGTCTACTACGTTCAAGGAAGAAGGAGCCCAGCGTACTTGAGACATCAGAAACAAAAGAATATGCTACTGTATTTGAAGACTCTGACATTTGCTTTGTCTGTATAGAGGATAAAGGAATTTTACATGTTCAACATAATGAAATCCCTGTGTGAATGTGGGATTTTTACATTCATTTGACTAACTGAAGATATTTTAAAAATGAATGAATTGGGGCACTGCTTTTTCAAGGAAACAAGATTTGGATTTTCAAAGCTTATTGTACTCTCAAGATAAATGCAGCTGTTGTAGTTTGCTCTGCTTGTGCAGGAGATCAGTTTGACCAAAGTAAGGAGAAAATATGAATTGATTGCTTTTGGCATATTGTTCGTGCTTGCATTCCTAGGTGTTTAACCTGTACACACATGTGTGAGAGAGCAAAAACATCTCCATACTGGAACCTAGATTCTCAATAGACTTGAATATGTTGTGACAGTGTCAATAAGGAAGCAGATTAAAGTGTGTGTATATAAGTGATCAGAGGCACTGACTGTTACTCTTCATGATAGAGGAAGCTAATTTTTCTTTATATGCAAAGAAGAAATATTGAAAATAAGAGAGAAAACAGCACAAGTGAGGAACAGGAGAGTATTGAAAGATTTTGATAACCTAGAGTTGCTGAGAGTTGAAAATATGGATGATTCGAGCATTCTACGAAGGAGGGGGTTACAGGTAAGAAACAAATCTAATTAGTAATTCCCTGCCGGGGTGAGTTTAAAATGCTGTGAAAATTATAGAACTGTCATTCTGCTGTAGAAAAAGAATACAATAAGGCTGTAGCTGCATTTGGAGCTCAGTTATTTTAATGACAACGTTCTAAATCGAATTCTGTCATAGGGTTTTGAAAATGATTTTTGAAGCTGCATTAAAATTCTTGATTTCATGCAGTCCAATGGTGTTTGATTTTAAAGAGAATCAACTTTCCAAAGCTGTATGAAAAATGTATGAAGTCACCCGTTGGCATTGGGGAATATACTTAAATGCTGATGAGCAAAAAGTATTTTAGATTCATAAATTAGTATTGTGGAAAGCACATCTCAAGGTTTTCTGATGAAATGGCTTATTTGCAGTTTTAGGGATTTCACTGGATCATTTGGGATAAATAGCCTTAGAACCTTTCTGTCTTAATGAGACAAGATTGACTTTTTTGCACATTTACCTGCGAGTGAGCCCTACTGACCTCTGAATAGTCAAGCGTAGGAGTGTACTGTTAATTGGTGTCAAGTTAAAAATGTGGAATTAGATTGAGCTCCCACTTGATTGTATGGAAATGTAACATTTCTAGAGAAACTTCTGTTTGAAATTGAACACTAGTTAGGGTAAGCCCAGTAAATAGCAATATAGATTTGGAAACATCTCTTGTCTATAAGCAAGAGCTTATAAATTATATAAGATATATTCTAAAATAGTTTTATATAATAAAAATATATTAAAGCATGACTTTAGTTTGTGTTGCCCCACATTTAGTGATATTTGGAGCCAGATCTCATCTGTGAAGAATTTGCCTGAGTGGTATTACTGGGTATTGCTCAATATTTCTACAGTTTTATCCGGAACAAACAGCACCGGAAAAATGTAGCAAACTCCCAATTTCATGCTTGTCTTTTGAAATGTTGTTTTTGCTAAAAACAAAACAAAACCCACTTTCAAATAGATTGTGTTGATGGATTGTAATCCATAGAATCTTAACATTATTCAATACAGTAGCACATAGTTCTGCTTACAGATTCCTGAAGGCCAGAGAAGTATTTTAACACACATTAAATTTACTACTTATGTACTGAACAAACCTTTCTGTTGGCATGTGATACGAGTAAGCACAGGCTTGACGTAAAGGTTACAGTTGGACATAGAATGAAATCTTATAACTTTTGGATTAAATGCCATGGTTTATTTAAAACATTTCTACTGCTAGTTCTGGGCACAAGGAATGCTAAGTGTATTTATCTGGACTGCCATAGTACTCTTATCTAAAGATTAGGCTTCGTAATTTTTCCCTGATTGTCTATACATTCTCCATTTACGTTGTTTTAAATCAACTATATTTAATTATCATTATGTTCATTCAGATTATTCAAGTACTTAGGATGTCTGTTGGGTAATTTGAAAAAACCGTGGCTTTAAAATGTTTCTTAAATATTAGTCATTAGTTCAATTCAGTACAAATTCCTCAGTCTTTTTGTGTGTGCATGGGTTGCTGCAGATGTAAGGTAGTCTTTAAATAGCAGTTAAAGAATCAGATCAGGGTTAGGGGACTGCAGCCTCATCATAATCCTCTACATACTTACCTAGAAGTAAGCCCCATTGAATTCAATTGGACATTTCTGAATAAACATGCATAGGATTGTAGTTTATGACTTGCTTTGTCATAGGCCTTAATAGCTAAAACTAGCCCAGGGTGGAATTCAGTGTCACACCATGATGATGAACAAGCATCACAGTTTGCTGGAAGGAATGGTTCCTGCTATCCTCCTCTCTGTGTGCTGCTCTGCGGGTTCCTTGACCCCCTCCCTGAGCCAATTTTGGGGGGCATGGGAGGAGAGAAGGGGAAGCCCTGTTGTGCAAGTGGAAGTCTTGCACAGGGCTTCTGCTGATGGAGCTGGTTAGGTGAATCCCACCCAGTTGTTGTTGTTTTTGTTTAATCCAGCGTTTTAATAGCTGCTAGAATGGTTGTGGTATAGCAAGTCTGTTATGTTTATTTCAGTGCTAGTTAAGGGGAATATATAGCTTGGAAAGAAACTTTTGTTAAAAGGGGTTTGAGGATGCCCAATAGAAGGGAAAAGTGGGAGAGGGGAAAATATCACAGAGCAGAGCAGTGCTGTGGGGGAGAATATAGGTTTGTTGCTCTGTACCATGTTAATACTTTAAAATTTAGTCAGGTACAGTAATGCAAATACTTTCTGAATATGGGGTACCAGTGAGAGTGTTTTAATTCTAGCAGAGGCTTCGGACCAATGCAATCATGGAAAAGAGGAACTTGCTCTGGTCATTAGTAATGTCATAGGTCCAAAATCTTTTTTTTTAACGTACTTGATTCATTGAAACAATTTCCCCTTCTACCATTATAGGGGTTATCTGTATCAAGGATGTGGCATTTAATTCAGGCAATTCAACCATTTTGGATTGCTAAGAGTGAATATGTCTGTGCTTGAGATGGGTACTGTACTTAAAGGTGCTGAAGCAGAAAATACAAATTGTTTCTTTTGATACTTTTTAATTTTTCCTGCCTCTAAGTAAAGAGATGGGTTTTTCTGAGTGGGAAAGAAGCCTCCAAAGTTAATGATCTGCCTCATTCAATTTGACTCAACTTTGAGAGCAATGACCTTCATACTTTGTGGACAGATAATTCTAGGGGCCAGAATGCTAACCCAAATTTCCTGTTACCTCTCCTTGTATCCTTGAAACATACAGTTAAAAGCAAATGCAGCATGGATACACTTAGTCAGCTTTTTCTCCTTCTTTTACATGGAGTGAGTAGTACCAATTAAAGTCTCTTGATTTTTAGGCCCTAAATACCCTGGGGATCAGGCACATCCACACTTTCTTTTTCTTCGGTTACTATAGTTTATGAATTATTAAAATGCAAATTCTACCCTTCCAAGCTTGGCATATCCGGCCCTGCTGTGGTGCATGGGCAGCAAGCCTTGAGCTGGCAAAGTGATTGGGTCAGGATTGAGCTCAGTGCTGTCCCGAGACTGCAGTGGGTCCAGCTTAGGTTCCAACAGATTATGGGTCAGCTCAAACAGAAGGGGAAGCTTTGCACTGGTGTCCTTTAACATGTGATGGCCAGCAGGAGACTGAAGGAGGTTGATGGAAATCTGAATTGTTCTGCCACTGCTGCATTATTGTTTGAAATTGTGGGTTTTCTTGACCCATTGCAAAAATTAAAATGTTTCGTAGTCACAAGTGCATAAGGCTAAATTGTTGTATTAGGGTTTGCCTGCTCCCCCAGGGTGGCAGCGATAAGGAGAGCCAAAGCTTTCATTTCCATTTTTAACTAGCTTCAGTTGAGTGTTATGTCTGAACTGGGACGAACTGTGGTTTAGTCTTCATTATGGTTGATTGAAACAAGCCAATTAAGATATAGTTAATGCTTTTGACATAAAACTAACCTGTGGTTAATTGAAAATGGAAACAACATCTTCCAATCTCTCTCTTGTAGCTGTGTCAGAGGAGAGGGGAACTCACGAGATTAAGTAATGGCACTATAAACCATGGTTCGCCATTATATCCAGATGCCATTGACTGTATATAGAGAAACCCTATCAAGCCTCAGGTTCATGGACTCTGGCTCATCCTTCTGCACAGTCACAAGGAGGAATTCAGAAACTATTGCTTCCAATTCCCATTGGCTATATTTTAATGTTGCCTGAAGCTTTAACAGTACAGTGGTATGTCTGATTATGAACGCTTCAGGTTACGAACGCTTCAGGTTATGAGCTCTGCTAACCCAGAAGTAGCTGCTCCTGGTTGCGAACTTTGCCCCAGGATGCGAACGGAAATCGTCCACCAGAGGCCCCATTAGCAAAAGGATAAGAATAGTTTTAGCTAAAGATCGGACCTCCGGACTGAATTAAATTTGTAACCAGAGGTACCACTGTAGTTAATCTTAGCCGTTTTTTAAAAAACCAACAACAACAAAAACAAGCTGCCTTTAAAAATCATGGTTTGAAGCTGACTTGTTTCAATCAAACTATATAAACTGCTGTTATTCTATACTGGAAGTGAAAGCTTCTAAATTTATTGTGACTGCTCCAGAGGAGAAGACAAAAAGATGGACAATGAGCAACTTCAAGGCCTGCTATTGCACATTATTCTTGTGCTAAATGATGAGCAATGTCTACTATTAAACATGTGCACAGGAGGAATATTGGAGACTGGGCAAAATTTGCGAAAATCACGTTTACAAGACATTGCAAACATGGATTGGGATTACTAAGATATGGATGCTTGCAAGAGTGTGACGGTAATTATTCAAGTTGATTTTAAGATTTCTGTTTTATTTTGTTCTTTTAATTAGCTAGCTTCTTCTAAATACAGCCTGTCAAGTTTTTAGGTACTCCCAAGTTCCATGCATTTAGATTTTATTTATTTACTGTTTATAATATTTAAGTAGTTTTCTACTGACAAGTTAGAGGAAGAATAATGTGAGTAGGAAATCAGTGAAAGCCTTCTGTGCAGGATTTCTCTAAGGACCTTCTGATTTATCCAGTCCTTTAAATTGCATTTTAAAGTAATACTGTGCACTTGCTTTGTTTCTCTTGATTTGTGTAGATTGTGTTTAAAAAGCAAAACCTATTAGGGAAAGTCTTTATTAGTATTTTGCTGATGTGGAAAATAAGTTGAGTAAACTAATGTTTACTTTTATTCTCTGTCCTTTCATCTGCACCATATTGTATCAATGTTATGGGCTTGGATATTTTACTCCCAGTTTGGTGGTGGTAAATAGTCAACAGGGTCCTTGGTAGCCTCTGTTGGTTCTGCCAAAGAATAATTGCTTGAATCCTTGTGGCCGTTAGAGAAATGGGATATATCACTTCTATTAATATCACCCCAGATGCAGCCATGTTTGTGCCAGAAATCCCTAGTCTATAGCAGAACCGGTTTTCCCTCTTGGCAGCATAATATGCTGCCAGCATGCTACAAAGCTGACTTTTTCTAATTTGCTCTGCTATCCATCTTCGCTATGTAAGAAATCTCACTTGTCACTTTAATGAGAGAGAGCATCTCGCAGGAAGGCAGCATGCATTTTGCTTAGCAAAACTGATGCCTAGAGGCAGAAATTGGTTATCAACCTTGTTGTTGTCAACCCTGCTTATTATTTCTAAAGGACTGAAGAGATCAGAATGTTACATGATACTCCCTTTTTTATGTGTGTCTGGTAAGGACTGGAATGGTCTATCTATTCAGATCCTCTGCTTCAAGGTGTGGTTTACTAGCCACAACCTTTTTTGCAGGTGTTTATCCATTGTCTTACACATCTTAAATGACACGTTCATAGTCTCCCTAGCTTATTTTCAGAAGGGACTCATTCCCATTGTCCTAGCCTCCCACAGCATTTTTCTGTATTAGGTATATTGGTGATGCTGACACCCCCCAATTCAAATGGGAATTTTGCTAATTCCTGTCTTGATTGATGCCGGAAGCAGACTAACAGGATTAATACAGATGGCATAGCAACATCAGTATAGATGGTATAGCAACTGTAGTGTGAAAACAGGTCTAGGTTAATAGTTAATATCTCTTCTGTCAGATAGTTCTTATTCCTAATCCCACCACAACTTCAATATCTTCCTTGTTAAATACCATTGCAGAGGTTTTAATGAATGTGCTGCCCCCTTTGCACCATGTCCTGCAGGAATGCAAATGCATCAGAGCATCAGCCACAGTACCTCCCATTAGAGATGCTGTCTAACTCTGTATTGGAGGGTGGTGTTTGTCTCTTCTTGCAACTTGTTTGCAGTGACCAGTGTGGTGTAGTAGTTAGTGTTAGAATAGGACCTGGGAGACCAGTTCAGATTCCCACACAGCCATGAAGCTCACTGTGTGACCTCAGGCCAGTCGCCATCTCTCAGTCTAACCTACCTCACAGGCATATGGTGAGAATAATACACAGAGGAAGAGAACCATGTAAGCCAGTGGTTTTCAACCAGTGTGCCGTGGCACCTTGGGGTGCCTTGAATGACGGTCAGGGCTGCCGCTGGCAACACTGGCCTCTGTCCCTCTTTCCTTCCCTCCCATCCTCTGATGCCCTCTCGTGTCTCTTCCTCCCAAAGACTTGAACAGCTGTTCATTACAGCAAACCTGGCTACAAGCTCCCCAGGCAAATGGTGCCTCTGGGGCTGGCCAGGGGTTGCTTCCCAGGCCCCTGTGGGGCAGTGGAAGGAGGCACCTCTCTTTGGGGTAGGAGGGCCAGCTTAGAGACCAGGGGGCTCCCAAGGAGAGTGGAGAAGAGAGGAGACTGAGGGAACACTCCACAAGGGAGGGTGCTCGAAAAGGGGTGAGGGGCTGACAGCTCTGCAGGCAAGGGGTGCCACAAAAAGAATGTAGTTGGTCAAGGGAGCTGTGGTTGAAAACCTCTGATGTAAGCCACTTCAAGCTTCTTGGAGGAAAGGTGGGATATACAAGCTTGCATAAATAAATGAATAGCAATCCTGCTCAAGTATTTATTTGTCTAGTGACAATTTCTTGAAATTTTTGCATTTTTTCCTGTTAGAGCAATTTATTTGGTGTCTATCTCCTATTCAGTAGATTCACAATTCTGACATGTTTTGTGATTCATCATACGCCACTATCCTGTCAGTTTTTATCTGAGGATTCATAGTATTAAGTATTTTGAATAAACAAATCCAAATAGAAGATAGTTTCTGCTTCTTGTACTTCATATTGTGTGTTCTTGTTCAATCAGTGGATGTGTTTTGAATTTACTTTTAATAATCAGTCATCACAATTGCTGTTATATTTGCTATTGAGAGAAATGAGTGGCTGACTTTGGAGGGAAACTGAGATGGCACAGCCATAAATCCAAAATATAGGTGATTGAGAAAAGGTAACAGTCCTCAGTTTATTTTAATCAAGCGGCTTAGTGACTCATTTTCCTGGTGTTCTTGCTCTTTTGCAATCAGATTAGTTTAGTAGACCAGATGCTGCTTTGGCAAATGAGCTGCTCTTATAACATTATTTGGGTTTTCAATAAGATGATAGCTTGGATGATGAAGGTTGTCTGGCATGTTTCAGCAAATGAGATATGATGTAAAAGAAATCAGTTGGAACTTGACTGTAGTAGTTGGATGAAAAGCACTTGTGTAGAGGTTTCTCATTAATACTTTAAAATGAACAAAATAGGACATTGATTTAAACTGAATAACCATGATCAGCGGTTTGAATGCCCGCGACGGGGTGAGCTCCCATTGCTCAATCCCAGCTCCTAACAACCTAGCAGTTTGAAAGCACACCAAAAAGTGCAAGTAGATAAATAGGTACTGCTCCGGCGGGAAGGTAAATGGCGTTTCCGTGCGCTGCTCTGGTTTTGCCAGAAGCAGCTTAGTCATGCTGGCCACATGACCCGGAAAAACTGTCTGCGGACAAATGCCGGCTCCCTTCGCCTGTAAAGCAAGATGAGCACCGTAACCCCAGAGCCATCTGCAAGTGGACTTAACTGCCAGGGGCCCTTTACCTTTATCTTTATTGGAAAGGTAAGGAAAGAAATGAGATTATGCATTTCATAATATGAGTGGGCTCAAGCTTATGAACTACAGTGCTTCTGTTTTATTTCTAGTATCACCCCTGTCTCCCAGGCAGACTTAATTAGATTGCTTCCTTGTTGTAGTATGTTCTTCATATTTGAGGACCCTTCTTCGGATAAAGGCTTAACACCCTTATTTGGACATGATAGGAATTATCTTCATAAGGGAGTGGTCTGCCTTCTGCACAGCTCTAAATTGCTGTTGTTTCCTGACTTTTATATAGATCAGGGATGGGGAACCTTTGGTCCTCCAGATGTTTTTCGACTCCCATCAGCCCAGTCTGCATGGCCAAGGGATGTTTGGAGATATAGTACAGCAGCACCTGAAAGGCCCCAGGTTCTGTCTCCGATGCAGATCTTGGGCTTATGTGTTTATCTTGACTGAGCTGCTGTGAATTTAGGGAGTCAAAGGTAGTTTTTTCTTTTCCATTGCTATGACAGGTAGTGATTGAAGGAGCAGAGATTGCTTTATTAGGGCAGAGGCCCTTGATTAGGGGAAATGTAGGAGCTTGTTAGAGGTTTATTTTATTAAGAACATTTGTAACTCACCCGTAATCCACATGCCTATTGGGATGGGATACATCAAATAAAACAAAAATAAAGGTTTGAGATGGAGTGATCTCTTCCTTTCCCATTGTCTTGTTACAGCAAGTTGACAAAGCTCAACCTTGCAAAAAATAAAAAGTTGGGGAAATGGTAGTAATCAAGAGAGACTAAAAGTGGGGGCAGGGAGGGATACTGCATTGCATATTTTGTTCAGGTAAAACTAAAAAGCACCCATTGTATATGTGACATCCCTCTCCCTCTATTCACAGCCTTGAAATTGACTAAAAATGCCTCTTGACAAAAACACCCACATACATAGTTGTAATTTCATGGGCATAGAGAAACATTCTTGATACTTTTGCTACATTTTTGAAACTCCTCTGCCTTATATGTTTGTCAAATAATGTATAGCATTGACTGTGTTTCAGAAACAAGGCATTTTTTTGACACACAATTGTGCAGTTTCCTGATAGTTTTATTGTGTTTTAATTTCTTACCCACTCTGATCCTCCTGCCTCAAATAGTATTTGTATTGTTGGCATCTGCCTCCAAAGACAATAGAATGTGCCTCCAGGGGCGAAATTTAACCACTGGAGAATCACAATGCCTGCTGTAGCTGCAGAGGCCCATAACTTATAACTACTGCCTCCCTTGCTTTTGTTATGTTAGCAGCCACAAAGTGACCTTTCTGGGGTGCAAGCCTGGGCAGTGTGTATGGAGGTCCTGGGCTTCCCAGACGACAAAACCCCCCTCTTGGCCTCGCTGATGTGGTCTAAAGGAAAGCGGAGCAATACATTTGGCACCAGCTTGGCTGCAAGAGCTGCTGGAAAGAGGCATACAAGATGCAATCCCACCATTTTAGGGATGGTTACTGCAGAAATTACGCCTATAATTGGTTTAAAATGTTGGTGGAAGTTCCAAATGTACTGAAGTCTAGATTATTTAACACCCCCCTCCCAATACCTTGTTGCTTCCCACTTTGCTGGCATAAAAGTACAAGAAAGCCCCATGGTCAAGTTGATGTTCTAAATATTTGCTTATAAAAATAATAATCCCTTGTACTCAGCTGTAAAAAGGAGTAACACCCCCCCCCCGCCACATGACAACAGCATGCTCCAGTTGAGTACTGGTGACTACCCAATTGTAAATTTTAATAAATTGGGCGTGCTGGGCTGCTATATTTCTTCCAAAGTGACTAGTACGAGTCAAGTCCCTTGGGGATGTGAGAGTACAGTAGAGTTGCAGAAAGCAATGTTGTGCTTGATTAAGTTTAGACAGGTGATGGAGTGGTGTAATAAAATCTTTTTTGTTAAAGCTTGTTGTAACATGGAATGGAATGTAACACCCATGGGACTGATTTAAGAAAAAACATGCCCTACACATTGCCTTAAGAGGTGAATACAATAAATGTAAATTAGTTATGCTGCAAACATTGATTTGCCATGAATCTTGATAAATACATACTGCTCTTTTTATGGTCAATATTTCATTTGTAATGCTTGTTTATGTGTACTGGCTATTGTATCTGCAACAGGACAAACTGAATAAAAATGAGCCCTTGGGGTGTAATTTAATACTAGATAGAAAGAACCCATTTGCAGGGTAGAAGAGGAATAAGGACACTGAAAATACTGTTGTTGTTGTTGTTTAACAACAAGTCTCTCTTATGTAATTTCCAGTGAATTATTTTCTCTTTTAGTATTTTATTCCAAGGATCAACTTTAAATTCTATCTGTCTGTCTGTCTGTCTATCCATGCTGTTGAACTACTGTTTTGGATAGTAATTGTGAGTAATGCAGGAGAGATAAGACTAAATTGTGCATTAGGAATGTACCACTTATCCCTGCCTTTCTACAGGAAAGTTTATTCAAGGCAGCTTGTGATTCAAAACCAGAATTATGAAACAACAATAAAACAGTAAAAACAAATATTAAAGATAGAATCTGCTTGCAGGGTTAGAAAAGGCGTTAAGATGCCGAATTTTTCTTTTCTTTTTTTGAGATACTAGAAACTACTTAACAGATCAGTCTAAAGGCCTGTTCTCACAATGGCCATCAAGATGCCTATGGAAATATTTCAATCTGAACATGAAGTGGATAGTCCTCTCCTTCTATTAGATATTGTTAAATATTCCATTAGGTATAAGATCTGTATATTGTTATGCCTTCTATTAGATATAAGATCTGTATAACATGTTTTGTCCCACATTTTCTTCCACTTACTATGTAGCTTTGCTCCATAGTACAGTCTTTCCTTTCTGGTTCACTTGCTGTTTTAGATCTATTCCTTTCCTGCCCTCTGCAGCACTCTGAAAATCTGCTCTGGAGGGTCCTCCAACGCTCTGGAGAAGATTTTGAGGGTGTGTGGATGGCTGCAGGATAGGTAGAGACACAACATTGGACACAACTTTATGATATTGCTGACATTTGTAAAGCAAAATATCATTATGTTTATGTATTCCTTTTATTATAACTTTATATTATATTTATAAATATATATAACTTTATGCTGCTTCGCCTGTCCTTTTTGTCTCTCTTGTCAAGTTACTACTTTGATACCATCTTTGAGTGTTGAAGATTAAGAGGGCCTTTATAATTGGTTTTATATGATATGGATTATACAGTGGTACCTCGGGTTACATATGCTTCAGGTTACAGACACTTCAGGTTACAGACTCCGCTAACCCAGAAATAGTACCTCGGGTTAAGAACTTCGCTTCAGGATGAGAACAGAAATCGTGCTCCGGCGGCGCGGCAGCAGTGGGAGGCCCCATTAGCTAAAGTGGTGCTTCAGGTAAAGAACAGTTTCAGGTTAAGAACAGACCTCCAGAACGAATTAAGTACTTAACCCAAAGTACCACTGTAGAGCCTTAGTAAATTGTTCCTAGTACAACCTTTGAACTCTCTTCTCTCGCCTCTGTTCCTGTTCTGGTGCCCTTTGTCCATTCATTCCTGAGAGCCAGCAGTTGACAGCTAGATTAATCCAGCTAACTAATAATTCACACAGTTAGTTACGTGTGCACAAATGTTCAGAATTAGCTTTAATCTTGGTTTCTAACCTGATTTAAAAAGCAAACCAATTAGTGCTGGTGCAACATAATGCTATACCATAGTTCACATTAACAGGAAAAATGGGAGGGAACACACCGACTACACACTCTCAGTGCCCTACTAGAGTTAGAAAATAGCTAGAGTTTATGCCTCCATTTGACCTGCTTTCAGCCAGGGTGGCATGTAGGCTCATGTATATTGAACAACTCAAAAATCTGGAGGTATACGTGCATAGTCTTTAAATATATTATTCCTTTGTACTGCTGGAGTAAGGACTGGATTGTTTACTTAAAAACATTCTGTCCGTATTTGTTTCCTAAAGGGTTTATTTTCCTTCTGTCCTAAATAATTCCTGGTCAGCTATAATTATTGCTTTCAGTAGGTACATTAGTTTATTGATCTTTTTGAAAGCATGTATCCTAAAGGAAGAGAAGGCTATATACTTATCTCAGAGTCATGAAAATGTAATAGAAGAAAATGCAATTGTCGACTTTGCTGAACTGATGCATAGTAAGTATTAAGTAGATAGCTCTTTGGCAGATGACTGGTATCTGTAAGAGATCTCCAATAATTGGCTTCTGTTCACTGAATTTATGGCATTTACTGACCTTCATAAATGTCTTAAATTGCTTTTGTCCAAGTTGAATGATATCTTGCATTTTGCCCTTCTATTTGCATTCTCTTGATGTTCAAAGAAAACATGATTGTCAGCTTGTTTAATATTATGAAATATAGATCTTGTTTCTGCTGTTCACTCTGGATATGATGTAATGTTTACAGTATTAAATTGACAATGAAAAGAAAGGATTAGAGAACAATTTACTGATTTATTTATTTCTGGTTCTATAGAGTACAAGGAATACGCAGAGTTCCAGTTTGAAAACAAAAATGTGGACACTGTAGATGGCTTGTTTTCACCCTCTGATCCTTTATCCCATGGTCCACTGGGTCGGCTTGCCTTCCTGATGCTGGTTTCTGTACCCTCCTTTTTCCTGATTATTGACAGATGAGGGCGGTAGGGCAAGAGGGTGCAGAATTTGAATATCCAGAATAATCCAACATGAAAGAAGGATGAAGACAATTGTTACTGCTAGATATTAATTTGGACAAAGCCTTTAAGGTTTACTTCATCAAATAATTCAGAATAAAATCAGCAATAGTTTTATTGATTCTAATTGTATTTTTTTAAAAAAAACATTGGCCATGCTTGGGTTGAATATTTTCTCTCTCTTTAGCTAATGTGCATTAATGGTCTGACAGTAAAAGGAGTGTTGATTTTAAGCTTCCCTTTTCACTGTCCTTGTGCAGTCCTTGGTGTTTATTTAGTTTTTTTCTTATGTATAGTTTGCCATTTCATTCGAACATTCAAAGCATTGTTTGCCCTAGGTTTGTAAACTAGGTTGATCCTGGTTTTACAGAGCAAGAGCAAAACATGGTTTGTGATTTAAAATGTAATTATGGACTATGGTTTGCTGCAAACAAGAAAGTACCGTATTTTTTGCCCTATAGGACGCACCGTCCCATAAGGCGCACCTAGTTTTTTTGGGGGGGAAATAAAGGGGGAAAATTATTTCCCCCCCCCCAGGCACGGGGCTGGGGCGGGGGTAGCCCGAGCTTCCCCTGACCCCAGCCCCCAGAACAGGCAACTCTCCGCAAGCCGTGGGAGCCCGGCCCCGGGCTCCCGCGCCTTGCGGAGAGCTGCACGAAGTCTGGGCTCGCTGTGCTCAGCGCGCCCAGGCTTCAGCATGCAGGCAACTCTCCGCAAGCCGTGGGAGCCCGGAGCGGGCACCGACCCCTCTCGCTCTCCAGGCTTCACCGAAAGCCTGCATTCGCCCCATAGGACGCACACACATTTCCCCTTCATTTTTGGAGGGGAAAAAGTGCGTCCTATAGGGCGAAAAATACGGTAACTAAATTTGCACAAAGGGAAGTTGAAACATTATTGTGTATTCCGCATCCTTCATACGTATTCTCTCTGCAGCAGAACAGGAACAGGTACTTCCTGCCTACAGTTTGGGTTGTACAGCTCATCCCCTTCTTGGCATGGCATTTTAGTTTTGGATTTTTGTGTATCATGTCAACCTGTTGTTGGTTGTATGTTACTATTTCTTTTACACCCAGGAAACCTGAAAGCTGAGAAATGAAAACACACAAAACAACAAAGCTGATTCTTTCTGTAATCCTCCAAAGTTCTCATGCCTAAATATGTCAAAGATAGAAAACATTTAGTGTCCTGGAGCTCCTAAGTATATTCTTTGCCTCTAGGTATTCTGCATTGTGAAATGTGCATGCAATTCAATAATTCATGCTTTTATTTTTTTCTTTTATTCAATAAATGCATTATTCAATTCTCAGGATGAAAAGGTGACTTATTAAAAAGTTAGCATGATAGGTAGTGTTAGATTTTAGAAATATGTCAGTTTCTCTTTTTTCTTCTATTTTTTGTAGCAATATTTTTTATTGCGATTTTCTCATAATACAATAAAATTACAACTACAAAAGATACAAAACAAAGAAGAAAGAAAAGAAAGGGACAATAGAGATAAAGAGAGGAAGAGGGAAATAAAATAAAAAGCAAAAGAAGTGAAACATTAGCAGAAATATATGATTTTCGAAGTGATAACATAAATGTTTCTGCATCACAAATTGGAATTTTGGGTATCCCCAAACTTTTCCCCTATGCACTTTCTTCTTTGCCTTTGCCATTTTTATATTATAATTAGGGTTTTAAGACAGTGGTAAAATTGCATCTATCCTTGTTTTGTCATTTTCTTCACTTATTACTTGTTCTTATTACTTTAAATTATAGAAAGGTTGGAGTCAGCTGTTCAGGATAGAGGCTTTGATTGCATGGAGTTATGGTCAGATAAACCGTTTTGCAGACAAATGCTTCTTTTAATATCACTGAAGCTCAAATAAGTATGGCACCTAGATTAGCATAGCAGGGAGGTGATAATGGATTCTGAACTGATCCTTTTTGCCCTTTCCTTCATCAGCTACATGGCTAGGAGAGGTAATTGCTTTAGCATGGAAGGCTTTAGAGAACATTTGAAGTAACTGGGTTGTACATGTCTGGGATAGATGTGTTAATTCTTGCATTAATAGGCTTCTTGTACTGCTTACATCAGGATGTAATAGCCATTTATGAATTGAAGTGAATTGGAAATATATTTCTGACTTGGTTCAGTATCTAAAAGAAAACCACAGTCCCTATGACTTTTATTTGAAAGTGAAGGTAAGTGACCTATAAGAAATGGATCTGTTTTAGGGCCATATCTTTATTGGGTCAACCAAAAGGACACAAAATAGTTTAAGCTTTCAAATTCTCCAGAACTCTTCATCAGGTTAATAAAGCAGGAGAGGAAAAAAGTTGGCTGGTAAAAGTAATGAATCTGCATCTGTAAGAGTCTTAAGATGGATTGTGGACAGATAACGCAGATCATTAAATGAGGCTCTGTAGGTTTCCAGTTGCACCAGGGTCTTTGGGGAGAGAGAAACACTCAATAGCTGATTCTCCACCTCTAGAAATACAAAAGCCAGCTGTTACAAAAGCCAGCTAAAACCCCTTGTTAGGTGGATACTGCCTAATGGCTCCTGTATTCTACATTTTCTCCCCAGCCCCACTTTGTTTACCATCTAGTTTGGTGAAGAGTTCTGTAGAACACATAAGATAAGGGTCATTTTTGTGACAGTTTGGTTTACTTAAGAAAAGATATTGCTTCAATATGGATTTTTTCCCTGATGGGTCATAACAATTAACTTCATTTTGAGTAAAAGTCACAACTAAAATACGTCATTATTTGTGTTTTCTTTAGCTGAAGGTTATTTTTGCCATTTGTTAGGGGATTTGAAATTTGAAGGTGGGTTATCAATAGCTAAATAAAAAAATAATAGTGGCATACACACAAAAAGCAAGTTAGAAAAAAGTTTATGCAACTTTACCAAAGGGAAGACATACATTTCAAGATTATAATTTTATCCAGGAAATAGTGTGAATACAGTAAAGACACTAGATCCCAAAATATTTGTGGGTAACATTATTGAAGTTCTGTTTGTCCCACAGTCAACATGATTCAGTTTTGTAAATCTGTTCCAAATGTATCCTAAAGGAATGCTCTTTATTCAAAGAAGTTCATATAACCTCATCCTGTTCTGTCTTGGTTGCTATTAATGCTTTTCTTGCCTAAACAGTAATTGTTTGTACAGATGGGGAGCTCTTCATTCTTTCCTAAGAGTTGCAGTAATATTTTCAGATAGGAAGCCTGTCTTCATTTAATAGATTAAAATAAGAATTTTTAAATTAATTATGGGATTTAAATGGCTCTTTTATTTCAATTCAATCCCTTAACCTTTCTACTTGACTCACACACTCATCTAATAGTAAGTGTAGCCCTAGAGTTTGAACCTCAGACTATATATATTTAATATTTCCAAAAATCATACCTGAAACATACAAACTAAAAGTCGGCAGCAAGAAAGCATGGTCAAACTCAGATTTGTGCCAGTAATAGGACACAGTATAGGACTGCAAGGGGGCTTTGGGCTTGAGCTTCTTGAACCTCAGCCCCTTATAGCACCTAGAATATCACTTTTGCATCTGAGAAACTGCAAACAGAATTTTGAGATGTGTTTGTTGCAAGAGTGCTGTTTTTCAGTGAAAAAAATGGCTTTTAGGCATACGTAATCCCTCAGGTGACCTTAAAATATCTCTTTGGAGCCCAGCCATATAATTTACCCTGCAGAAACAGTAAGAAAATGCAGAGTACTCAACTGATTGCAAATACTAACTTTAAGACGGACAAAATATTTGACAATAAAGCAATGCCTGCGGACAAAATGGAAACAAAATAATTAATAAAGTCATTGTTAAACAGAATTCTTCATTAGCTTCCCAGAGAAAATGATGATAATTACCATTGCTTGATCCCAGAGAGACTCAACAATTAGTTCTTTGCTTGCAGATCTTGGATTTTCTATCATCACTGTCTTTAAGTTAAGAGCTGTAATTCAGAGATTGTTAGAAAAGTTCCTTGGTCTTCTTCCAATGTGTAACTTTCAGTGTATTTGTACTGCAGGTACTTGCTTGCAGCATCTTGCAGCTAAATATATCAATATACTACATTCAGTCGTTTTGGTGGAACCATAGTTCCTCAGCAGACGAAAGATGCTTCTCTAACTGATATGGGTACAGTTGATCTTGGTGGCACAAGCAGGTACACTGTATAATGGTTCCTGCGTTCAGTTACAAAAAGCTGGTTTTGGCTAGACAGGCCTCACTGTCGGTGAAGAGAGAAGGGAAAAAAGTGGTGCTAAGGAATAGAAAAACGGCAGTCGCAAAATCATATAATAAATGGAACCAAAGACAAAGATGATAAATAAAAGAACAATTACTCCTCCCCAGAGAACCAAATTGAGCACAAAACAAAATGCGAACACAGCCAGCCCTGCAGGGAAACACAAAAGTGCAGTCACAGCCGCTATCGCCATCTTGCCATTATAAATATCCTTGCTCTTGAGCTGATTAAGGTAAGTGCTTTTCAAATCAAGCTCTGGCAAGCTGGTTTGCTATTTATAATGTGTCATCTATGTCTCCAAAGTACCAGTCTGAGAAAAAACTTGTTTACATGAGACAGTGCTTTTCACAGAACATACTTACAATAGTAACATATTTTGAGATGAAGTATTTACGGTAATACAGTTAAGGAATAATATTTTGCTTTTTAAGCCATCATTGTGTTCTCTTTATTGGGCAGCCATCTAAATGGTGGGTGATTGTCAACTCTGACCCCTCCCAGAATGTAGAATAAACTGCCTGTCCCATAAGTGCAAAACCCAGAGCATAATATGACTCTTGAAAGTGACTCAAATCATGTGTTAGCATGGAAGGCAAAATTCTTTTAGAATCAGGTGTGGGGGGAGAGAGAGAGAGAGAGAGAGAGAGAGAGAGAGAGAGAGACTGACTCCTTACCAATCTCTGTATCTTGCTCTCATGAGGAATAGCTGGAAACCATCTGACTTGCAACTTGGGTTAATTACCCATTTGTAGTTGTTTAATTTGCCTTGTGGGGTTTGCTTAGTAGAATGATCAATCACTGAAGTTAATTCCCTTGAACATTTTATTAACTAAGGAGGAATTACAAAGTATTAATGTTTTCATTATGATGCATTAACCAAAGATCCATCACTTGAGAATTAAACCTTGAGATGGTTAAGAGTGCAGTCCCATACAGACCTATATGGAAGAAATACTCATTGTACACAGTGGGGCTTATTTTTGTGTAAATATGGATAGGATTATGCTGTGCTCCTCCCTCTACTTAAAACTAAAAATTCCAATATGTGCTTAACTGTATATCTTTGCATGCAGGTGTAGTGCAGACTGTATAGTTTTCAGATTGTCTTGCCAGTCTTCTTGGATATTGTGTGCAAAAAAATCCGCTAGATTAAATTGGTATGTTAACTTTCATAGAATCACAGAATTGTAGAGCTGGAAGGGACCCTGAGGGCCATCTAATCCAACCTTCCTGCTTTGCAGGAATCTTGTGCCTTCTGATGGGACTTGCAATAATAATATAATAATAATTTATTATTTATACCCTGTCCATCCAACTGGGTTATCCCAGCTACTCTGGGCTGCTTCCAACATAATATAAAGTAAGACATTAAACAATAAAAACTCCCTGATACAGGGCTGCCTTCAGATGTCTTTGGAAAGTAGTATAGTTGTTTACCTGTTTCACATCTGATAGGAGGGTGTTCTACAGGGTGGGCGGCACTACCAAGAAAGTCATGTTCCCTGGTTCCTTGATTTGTAACAGTAAAAATAATTCTTTGTAAATGGTAGGTTTGGTATTGTATTTCATCAGCATAGTGCAAAGATTGATAAAACCATATAGTTTAGAAAAAGAAAGCAGAAAGCCATGTTTAGAATTCTGTAGTCCACGTCAGATGAAACACAAAACCATGGTTTATCACTATACAAATGAGCCTAATTGAGCACCCCCATCCCAAAAGGACTCATCCAAAAAGGACTCTTCACACTGCTCAGAAAGATAGGATGCCCACCTAAGCTTTACAAAATGAATGTATTTTTCCACAAGAACATTGAATGCCTTCCCCCAATTTGCTTTGTGATATTCTTTTCCCTGTTGCTCCCATATGCCTTTAGCTTGGCTGAAGGCGGTGTGTACTTTCATTCGAGGAGTGACGGGTCTGTTGAACCTGGCACATCACCACGCTAAGACAAAAGTGTGGCAGGCCCTTATCTGAGAGATCTTGCTTGCAGATGATGCAGCTTTGACAGTGCATTCTGAGGAAGCTCCACAGAGGCTCATCAGCTGTTTTGCCCAAGTCTGCAGGGAGCTCGACTTTAGTAAAGCTAATTTGAGAAGTTAATGTAATCTTAAATCTGAATCAACATGTACGTGTGTACACAAACATAATTCCATGGATCTTTGGAGCCTGGGCTTTTTTATAAGTCTGCTGCCACTTAATAGTAACCCCAGTGAGTGCAGGGGCAGCCAGTTTGCTTTTCTGACAGTTACCAGAAAGAGTTCTTTGGTTTAGTTTTTGGAGATCTTGTGCTCTTTCCCCCTAAAAGGTCTAAACTAGACATGATGAAAGCAGTCACATTTGTTCATGCATGTGTCTGTCCTGCTTATGTATATTTATTTATTTATTTATTTATTTAAAAATATTCTGCTTGATTGTAAACAACAACCTCAAAGTGGTTTTATATAGCAAGAGTAGGTGTCTATTCTTTATTTTATTTATTATGATTAATTTGTTAATCACCTTCTACACCATTGTCTCAAGGAATGTCCAATAAGAACAGCATCAGAATGAATGCATAGGTATGAGGAGGTGAGCTTTTCCCCTTCCTTCCCCTTGCCTCATCACGAGCTCTTGTCTTAGAAATCAGAAATGAGCTAAACTTGGAGAAATGTGTCTGGTGCAATAGAGCATGCAGAGGTATGGTGAGGGCAGGTAGGAAGAGTTTGCCATCCCATATTTGTGCATTCGCTTTGATGTAAAAATGAGACTGCTATTCTTGCTTTATGCATGATAGGTAAAGAGAAATGTGGCTGCCCTGTCATGTCTAGTTTCATGCTGATCTATTCAGTAGAACTGATTTCCAGAGGAAAAGTAATGTTAGTTTCTTGCAGAAAAAAGAGACTTGCAGCACTTTAAAGACTAACAGATTTATTATGACATACGTGTTCATGGCTTCTTGTCTGCTTCATCAGATGCTGTATTATCCCAAATTGAAGGTACATATATATGTGGTTCGTGAATATGCACTATTGAATAGTATGAAATTGGACGTGGCTGGTGTGGAGGAAGATTGTAAGCAGTGAGCTCCAAAGGAGAGGATATGCAGAAAAGCACAACAGAACTATTCACAAAAAGCAGTAGTCGATAACACAGGAATCCTGCCATGGCAGCAGTATTTTGAGGGCATCTTCCAGGATCCATACTACCCACCCCCTCAACATATTAGCAGCTAGATCCAGATTGATATATTTTTCATTCACACAGAAAACTAGTCTTTTTCAGCAGTGACTACTATTGCGACTGCTCTTACGTTAAGGTTACCAGATTTTTTTTCAATGAATCCGGGGACATTTTCCATCTTCAATGGATTTTGTATGGGGACTGATTTGTAAATCCGGGGATTGTCCCCAGGAAACGGGGACGTCTGGTAACCTTATGTTGCTTATTGAACAGGGCTATGTCCTGAACTGCTGCTGCCCTTTGCTCTCTCTGCCAGCAGTAATTGGTATTAATAATAATAATTTATTATTTGTACCCCACCCATCTGGCTGGGCTTCCCCAGCCACTCTGGGCACGGCTTCCAACAAAGATCAAAAATACATTAAAATGTCACACATTAAAAACTTCCCTGAACAGGGCTGCCTTCAGATGTCTTCTAAATGTCAGGTAGTTGTTTATCTCTGACATCTGATGGGAGGGCATTCCACAGGGCAGGCAGGCACCACTACTGAGAAGGCCCTCTGCCTGGTTTCCTGTAGCTTTGCTTCTCGCAGTGAGGGAACTTCTAGAAGGCCTTCGGCGCTGGACCTCAGCATCCGGGCAGAATGACCTGTGAGTGTGAGTACCATCTAGTACAGGGGAAGAAATGGTTCTTTTTCTGCTACCTCCCTGAATTGTCCACCTTCCACTCCACCATGCAGTGGTCATTAAATTTTTGTGGCCATGTGCCACCATTGTACATGCCCTTTTGCTTTGTCATGAGTACTGGAGTACTGTGTCCAGTTCTGGGCACCACAGTTCAAGAAGGACACTGACAAACTGGAACGTGTCCAGAGGAGGGGAACCAAAATGGTCAAAGTCCTGGAAACGATGCCTTATGAGGAACGGCTAAGGGAGCTGGGCATGTTTAGCCTGGAGAAGAGGAGGTTAAGGGGTGATATGATAGCCATGTTCAAATATATAAAAGGATGTCACATAGAGGAGGGAGAAAGGTTGTTTTCTGCTGCTGCAGAAAAGCGGACACGGAGCAATGGATCCAAACTACAAGAAAGAAGATTCCACCTAAACATTAGGAAGAACTTCCTGACAGTAAGAGCTGTTCGACAGTGGAATTTGCTGCCAAGGAGTGTGGTGGAGTCTCCTTCTTTGGAGGTCTTTAAGCAGAGGCTTGACAACCATATGTCAGGAGTGCTCTGATGGTGTTTCCTGCTTGACAGGGGGTTGGACTCGATGACCCTTGTGGTCTCTTCCAACTCTATGATTCTATGATTCTATGAATAGGTGAGAAAGCTAGCTTTCCTCTCATTTTACCTATGTATATGTATAGTAAATATGCTATACTTCTCTGCCTGTCAGAAAAGGAGTTCCCCTCAATAAAATTCAGAACATTTAGTTGTTTGAGAACAGCAAAACTGGATGGTGTTGTAGTCCTGGTGTCTAGATGGAATTAAAGCTGAAAAGGTGTCTTGTTGCTCTTTCTCTCAAGTATTGAGAGTTTCCAGATCCTTGCTTGAAGAAAGTGCCTATATGTTCAAATGACTCACTGCAATAAGTGCTTATGTTTTGGAGTTGTAGAAGGTGGGAAATGAAATAGTGGGAAAGTGGAGGGCGGGGGAGAGCAAGTACTGAGTAAGGATCTGCAGCTAATGTTTTATGAAGATTAGATTGAAGGCTTGAGACATGCCGAGGCATATTTGGCTTCTGGGCTTATTAAAAGTGTTTTAATGGGAAGGAGAAAGTTGTCACTCTGGTTGATCAGTGGATTGCTTTTGATAACATTCTGATGCTTCTGCATCAGAAAATTTAATATTTAAGTAAAAAACCCACAGTCTGGCCACAACAGCTGCTTGTGCTCTCTTCCTTGCTTGTTTACCGCTCTTCCTTAAGTTAATTATTTTTTCTTTCTTTTGTCGGGGAAATGCAGGGAGAAATTGGTCTGCTCAAGAGTTCAGGTCAAGCACTTGAAAAAACCCATCAAGTCTTTGTTCCGCTTCAGCTGAGCAAGCAGATATTCCCTTATCGCTACATGGAGCCTTGTGGAATAGTACAGAGAGAGCACTAGAGATTATGAGCAATGCTTTGAGGAACAGAACATTGTCTTTTAATTAAGGCATTTTAAAGGGTCGAACTAGGTATGGCTGGAAATGGGCATACTCTTTTCACAATTCCACCGCACTCACATGTTCACAGATAAAAGGAGGGAGTGGGGGGGGGATTGCTTTATCAGCTGAAGATGTAGGAAATGATGGCTCCATCATGTCTGCGAGGCTGAGAACCTAGTGTTTCAAGCCTGCCAGATGTCATTCATATTTTTGATCTGATTTTTATATAATGACATCAGTATAGGACAACTCTTAAAAAATGCTTGGAGATGGCAACTGGTGCACAGTATGATATGTCCCTTCTGAAAATGAAGGTCTATCAGGATCAATTATACAGGTGCTCAAATGGCTTTGTGAGCTTATTGGAGGCAGAAATGATACAGAAGACTAGACATGAACTTAGCACATGCTAATTTACGTATTTGTGCCTCAAATACCCATGGAGTCAAGTGATTTCTGTCCCAATGCAATTAAGGCTGATAGAGAGCTCTCAATACTAGGCTTTTAGCTCAGACAAATAGGTATCAGCAACGTCCCCTCTGTAATGTTGGGGGAATCCAAACCATCAGTATATTCATAGGCAGATAAGACCTTTTTAACCCATCATGACTGGGCTTTAGTGAGCAAAGTGCTAAGTTACTAATGTTTTATATAGCACTACCAGTATGCATGGCATTTTTTCTTGTTGCAAGAAGGCAAGTCTTTGCTCTGCTCTGAAGAGCTTAAAATTAAACGTTTGACACAGGTGTGAAAACAGGTAAGTGAGAAGAACAGGCGGGGTTTTTTAAAAGTTGTATATTGTTAGGCTTCATTACAGTGGGGTATGAGAACAAGCAGCTGGGACCACACTTCTGTGTGTCATGAAATATGTAGAATTCCCTAAATCTCAAATTGGTTTGAGTGTTGTGGCTTCTTGGTGACACAATACACTTTTAAAAAAACCTAAGTTCATAACTTTTGTGAATGAATTTCCAACTTAATGTAATGGTTTGTGTGTCGCTTTATATCAAGCACTAGTAACAAAATTACCTGAGAGAGAATTCCACCAGTTTCTGCTTTGATGACAAAATATTTATACTTGGGAATTTACAGCTTCTATGTTTTGTATGATTGTTTTCGATCTCTTACCCCACACATTTTTACCATTGTTTTGTACATATTCAAAATTGCTTAGCAGTAAACTGCAGTTTTACTTTAATGAGAAGTCATAGTTAATAATTGTATCATACTGAGGGGAGGGGAGACTAAATTAGCACATGTTTGTTTCTGGATTTGGTTATATTCTGTAGCAGCAGCGATGATGTATTTGTTCTTGATGCATGCCCAGTCTTGGAAAGCATGCTTTGTTCAAGATGAATGAGTGCTTATTCAAGTATTCTTTGTAGAATATAGATACTGTTTCTACTAGTGGTTTCTAAAAGCTCATATTCATAAAGAGGGTTTAGAACATAATCATGTGAGGCATCAGTGTACTATAGTTCTGCTGCTGTTATGAGGCCTGTTGGTGCTTTCAAAGCCAGATACTGATCAAGTAATGCTCTTCTGAGAATGCTACAGTAGAAACACAGCTTGCTTTCCTAAGCCTCACAAGAGTGGTTTCCTTTTTGTTCTAATTTCCCAGCATTTGTGAAGTTTGCAGTAGTAGGTGAGAGGATGGGAATATCTTCTTTTCTAGGAGCTAAGCCGGTCTGAACACTGGAAAATCGAATCTGATTGCTCTTACATCTGAGCTATGATTGCTCCATGAACATAGGTGCACAATAAAATACTCTTTATGGTGACCAGTGAAGAATTAGTAATTTGAACCCTCTGTGTTCTTTCATAATAACCGCACGTTGAAACATAATATTGACTTCTCCCAAAATAAATAAGCTTAATACCAAGTATTCTTGTTGAACTTGGAAATATGAGCCGTTAATATGTTTTTATACTAGGGAAATGCCAGTTGGTACACTCTTAAACATTTTTTGCCAACAAAGCGGTGGTTTGTCAAAAGAAAATAATAATGCTGCCTGGTAGTACTGATTAATTGCTGCTGTACGCTGTGTCATTGAGGTTTGCACCTTTAGCAGCTTGGGAATTCTAGTCTGAAGTGTAACGAGGAAGAAACATTTAAATTTGATGTAGTCATTGAAATATTGCGCTAAAGTTAGTGAGAGAAGTGAAAATTTAATATAGCTGAATCTTAAAAGAACGTTCTGATGCAAAAGGAAAATGTTTTTTATTGGGCCAATTGGTAAATTAAGCATAATTTCACAGAAGCTATGAGGTAGGGTGGCAACATTTTTCTTTGGAGGGCCACACTCCTTCAGTAGTAACTTGAACCAGCAGCGGAGAGAGCCAGAGTTAAATTAGGTAGGGTCAAAGTCCAAAGCGCACAGGGGGCCCTTTTCACTCTTTCTGCCACACTTCCTCCTCTTTCTGCTTTATCCCCCCATCTTAGTCACCCACGTGAAATTAGGCCAAGGTTGCCCTCTGTAGGGCTAAGGATTAGCTGACACACAGTGCTCTCACATGGTGCATTTGTGTGTTAAATCAGTATGTGGAAATCTATTTTGATATTGGTTCTACTGCTTGGGAAGGATTCTTGAGTGAATGATTGTTGCAGGCACCCTTGGATGACCTGATATTCTGAAGCTGTTTCAGTCTGGTTTCATTTTAGGAACTTTTTTTGTCATTCTTATGTATTATAAATTATATCCCAAGGGAAGCCCATTCTGTTGGATCCTTAGGTGGCTTTTGATGCTATTTGACAATGGCAGTTCTGCCTTGGTTTGGGATGGGTGCACTAGATTTCAGTGGTTCCAGCCCTACTTGAATGGCCAGTTTCAGAAAGTGGTATTTGGGAGACTGCTGCTTGTTCCATTTTGTCTCCCATACTTTTTAGCCTTTTCATGGAAACATTGAATGAAATGAGATTGGTACACTTAACTTCTAACACCCAGCTTTGTTTCTCCTTCCATCAAACTTAAGGGAGGCCATGGAGATTCTAAATTGAGCTCATTAGTGGACTGCTTGAGGGCCAATTAAGTGAAACTTAATGGCTTGTTTTATCAGGGCAGAGGTGCACCATCTGTAATTGCTCTCCCTCTGAAAGATATGTTTGGAGGTACCAATTCACCATTGTCACTGGATGCCCAGTAGAAGCCATGGTACTTGCCTTTTTTCAGCTGTTCCTGGGGCATCAAGTATGACCTTTCCTGGACAAAGACAGCCTAGTCATAGTTATGTGTCCCTTGGTGACTTCTCAATTGGACCCCCCACAATGCATTGCATGTGGAGCCGTTACTGAATATCATTCGGAAGCTTTAGTTAGTATTAAACATGGCTGCTAGGTTACTAGTGGGGCTGGCAATAGGGAACATTATCTCACCAATACTTACCGTAAATAATGACACTGGCTCACAGTGCTGGTTTCTATCTATATGTATTTAAATAGCTTAGGACTTAGTACTTATATAGAATTTTGTGCAAATAGCTACATTTGTAAGGTTGTTATAACCTTAAAACATACCTAGACTGAAGTAACTAGGGCAAACTAAATTTGTGTTTTGGCAGCCAGAGTACTCTTAAGAAATGGACAGTACACTTGACCCAGCTGTGCTTTCATGTTTCCTTCTAATTTGTATGCAGGGGTTTATGTGAGACAAAGCATTAAACATAATTAGTACATTTAGGAATAGATTTATTGAACTGTGGAGAATTACTACCAGGGTTAAAGCTGGTCACAGCTTGACAGTATATTTATTAGGTTGTCATTTCTGTATGAGTAGATGGAAACCTTTTTCTTAACTTGCAAAAGACCTTATTCTTTCATATTATCTGTACATTCAGAATGCTATGACTAAGCTGGGACACCAGTAATATGCAGCTTCCAAACTTGAAATGCTTCATTAGCTAGGCTGGCATACTAATTTCCCTGCTGTGATTCCTACTGGTATCCATGAATATATAGCTGTTTAAAGTATTGCCAAGCTTTTCTTAAGTGACATTTGAAGGGAAGAGATGAATTAATTCAATTGTCCTTAATCATCACACATCGTGAGGACAGTTTCTAGTGCTTTGCATCACCAACAGTCCGATAGTCAGGACAGATTTTGCATGTCATTGTACTTTGGAGACAGATAATTGACTATCCAGGATTCTCAGGCTCTACCTACCCAGATCCAAGAAATCCACAGCGAGTGAGGTTTGAGCAGATAAAGTCAAGCTGTTTCCAAGCGAGGAAGAGTAAACTGGTTCAGCCCTCCAACTGCTGATGGCTGTGACTTCAAGGAAAATTGCTTTCCTTCATACAGAATTTTCAAAGCACAATGGATGCCTCCGTGGTTTGGGAGGGTGAGGGTGCCCTAACATTAAGCACAAGGAACTAGAAGAATATTTTCACCTTTATGTTGTTACAGGATGCAATCAGAATTTCCGAAGAGAATATGGAAGTTAAGGTTAAGGGCTGTAGCTCAGTGGGGTAAAACAGATGCTTCTAATGCAAAAGGTTTTAGGTCCACACTTTCGGTATCTTTGGTAGGACTGCCAAAGACTGTCTGAAATCCCAGAGAGCTACTGCCAGCTCAGTTGACATGCCACCATCAGCATAGTTAATGGTTTATTGTGAATGTGACTTTTTGAACTATTTTTCCTCCACCTTGCTAGTGTGTGGAGGAAACAAGAACATTGCCTACAGATTATAGCTTGCTAAGAGTGAAACAAACCACGAGTCCTGGTTTGGATGCAACCCTGAGCCCAAAGATAAAATGGTTTGCTGTTAATAGGAAAGAGCAAAGCTGATCCAAAAGGTCCATTCGAATTACAGCAGTGTAAACCATATAGACTCAGTGGACCAATATAACTAGCTATGGCTTAAACAACAACTCAGCAGACAGTCTGGTAAATAAAATTGCATGAGATGTCAGAATTACTTTAAATAGGTAAGTTTCCCCCAGGATTAAAAAGTAGCATAATTGTGGGGGTTTTTCTGTAGTAAACGTTTACCGTAAATATCTCTGGTTTCAGAACACTATTAATCTTTACCTATCTATATTGCAAGATTGTCAAGTAGGATAATGATACCATCTAGTGGTAAAATATTATACTTACAACATAAAAATAAATAGGTTGATCTGAAACAAAGCATTTTTAAAAATTGAATTCTATATCATACATCTAATGTAAACCCAACACCTTTGTGAAAACAGTTCAACGCATGTACTGTATCTGCTCATGGTGAAAAAATTCTTAGCTTCACTTAATATGCACTAATATGCTTAATATGCTTAAAAAATTAATTATAAAATAAAATATGTTTACAGATAGTCTTAATGTTGTGACAATAACAGTCATAAACACAATGCCAGCATACCAGACCAGCTGTATTCTCAGAGCTAATGGGGATGTTTATAAGAAGTGGGAACTTAGGAATGTTGTGTACTGTTTATTGACATCAGTGAGGTTCCTCTTTGCACATTAGAAGAGCAATACAGAATACCTCTGTATTTCAGCAACTCTTGCTTCTTGTAAAATCCAAATTGTAACATGGTTGGCTGTAGGCATATGGGGGCAATGTTATACCTGGAGTTCTGGTAACACAGCTGCATGGTTATTACTGATCAAAAGCAGGCTGGTCCTCATTGTCCTCATCAGCTTGATTGATTTGCTGTTTGTATTTTTCCCACAGAAGGAACTTAGTCTCCCTAGAAGAGGAAGTTTGTAAGTATACATTTCTTTCTTGTCTTAATAGTAACTAAATCTATCAGATATATTTTTGGATCTTTTATATGTTTTGTAGGAACAAAGGGTGGGGCACATAAAAGCCCATGGTTACTGAGGATGATGGAATATTGTTGCGCATTAGGCCTCTCCAGAAACATGTATGATACTGTGGAATTAGGCTTTTGGAAGCATTTGAATAAGAAACAAAGCAGGCTATTAAACCATCATGTTGAAAATTGAATGTATTTTACATTTTTATGTGCCATGTGGTCTTCATAATTTTAGCAGTACAGACATTTTATGCAGATTCATGATTTAAGGATTACTTGCCAATATGGTTGGTCAGTGGTAAAATGAAACTGTTTCTGGTTGGATTTGTGAGAGGTAAGTGAGCCTTCTGCCTAATCCTGGACTGAAAATGAAAAACAGTAGTATAATTGAAAACCATGATCTGAATATTTATATTATCTTTCAAGAAATAGGCTTAGATTTATGATGCTGCTGAGAGAAATCTTATTGCTATTTCCTTTTTGTTAAGGACAGTGCTTGATGCCTCTACATCTGGTGTCTCTCCAGAACCTATTCTGGTGCATAGAGGCTCGAGCCACTGCAACACTCCCTATTGTTAAACTTCCATGAAACTATTTTGGATTTTTGCAATGCTGATGAAATGGTTGCAACAGTATTTTTGTTAAAATTACAGAACATATTGGGATACTTGTCGGAAGACCAAATTATGCATTCTTTCTTTCTCAAAGTGTGCGTTGAGTATAGGTTTTTGGCAATTTTTGTAAATTATTTCTCAACTTATGAACCTTGTTTGCATTATCCGAGGCTCGGTCTTAAGTGGTAGTCATAGTTCTCTAGTCTTCATAGGCACCACAGGTCATCAGCTACACTTCTCAAATGAGAGATAATGTAGTAGTTGCGTTTATATGATCTATTTCTGTCTTGGCTTGTATCTGTGGCTGTTTGCTTGTGAATATAAAACTAGTGACACACAACCTGTGTTCATGTTTACAGCAGAGAGAACTGGTTGTGTGACACTTGATAGATTCATTCTCACATTTTATTTATAAGTTACCAATTCCAGTGTAGCTTACTCACTTCCTTCATATCTGTTTTAACGGCGTTAAATCTCCCAGGTAAGTGAATTCCTTCCTGAGGAAACTAGCATTGAACTCATACTCCTCTTATTTCTCCACTCTTTGGCAGCAACACTTACAAACAGGAAGGGTCAGAGGCTAAAAGAACTGGTATGAAACCTCCCTGAGTACTTTGTGTAAATCCAGTAATTTATGGAACCTGTGCTTGACAAGTTGAAATATTTAACATAGAATAATAGAATAAACGGTGTAGAAATAGTGCATCATCCAGATATGTGTTTTCAAGAAATGTCATAAACTGGTGATTAAAGCATTGTTGGTCTAAACATTTGAGCAGTCCACAATGAAAGGAGGTGAAACAGATATTTAGACTGAGAAAGTAAATGTGCTTTCAGTAAAGAAAAGTTGGAGTGAAGTTCACTCATTTAACTTTGAAAAGATATTTAAGCTGACTTAAAATTGAACGGCAAAACAATAAGTTGCTGCATTTGTCAGAACCATTCAGTAAAATACTTTCCGTGTTCTCTTGAGCGTTTTATGTTTTATCAGTATACTATACTTTTCATATAGTGCTTTGGACTGGAATATTAATAAGTATTCTACATTCCACTGAGGTGCTGGAAGGGGCAATGGGCAGCTTTTAGCTCTGGTCACTCAAGGCTTTACCTGGCCTTCCAGTAGTAGGAGTCAGTTGCGTGCTCATAAAAAGGTAGCCTTCTGTGTACAGATTCTAATACTAAAGAAAATTTGAAGAGTTTCCCAAGTGCTCCTAATTTGACAATGTGGAGTGATAGCAACTCAGCCAAGGGGAGAGGCTCTCAAGAAGAGCCGCTCTAAAAATAACTACCTGTTTCTAAAAAGATAGGAGGTGCTGATTCAGAAATTGGAACGGCAAACTGTATTGCTGATGTTGCAACATGACTTCCCAAAATTGCATGAAGAAAGTCTGTGTTTCTGTTGAACAAGTAGTACATTCACCGTACTTGGGGGTGACTAGCTTTACATATATGTCAAGCTTTTAAGGCATAAGGAATTAGTGCAGTATTTTAGCAATACTTTAAAATGAGAAAATCTGGTACTATGCTTTCTGAATATCCATATTATAAATACTGATCAGCTGAAATAGCTTATATCATTTACATCCAAATACATTTGGGATATCTTTTAAATTTCACATTGGTAGTGTTTTTTCAGTGTGATATTATTATTATTAACAAAAAGTGTACTATATTTTCTTTCTTGAGGATAGCGTTTTATAATCAAGGAGCTTGCATCTTAGCTAACACGGGAGAACCATTAATATTTAAATAATATGTACTGTACTTTTAGTGTGTAAAGTACTTTCAGCCCCATTAGTTTCTATCCAGTAGTAGCTAATATCCAGTGGTTCCATAACATGGCCTGGTTGAACGTTCACAACTTTACTCAGGTTTTGATTCATAGGAGCTGTTTGGGGCTAAACTTCATTATTATATCAATTTAATGGGATATTGCTTGGGTGTGTGGACTTCTGCTGATTCCCCTGCACCCCCTGGTAAGAACAGTTATACATAGTGAGGCAGAGAAAATGTAGATTACTTTAGAAGAACTTGATAAATCAGATTAAGAGGTGTCCCCAATCCTGTCAGGTGCCAGTAGACTGACAAACTTTCTCAGAGTGCTGGTAACTTCAAGAAATCATGTTGTAGTTCTGCAGTTCAAAAGTATCAACCCTTCTGTTGAAATTAATCAAATAACCCCTTAATATGCTGTTTGGCACCTTTTTTGTATGTATGAGTTTGTCTTCATAGATTTTTGCTGACCATTCTTTAGAACAATTGGGTAACTTCTGGTGCCTGAGTTGTTTTTTTCTCTTTCTCTAAATTCATCTAAAAAGGTTTATCTTTAATTGAGGCGTGTTTATTAAGAGACATTCTACAGCTACATTATGCAGGCATCATTTAGACTACTTTGGGTTAAGTTTTTGTCAGTGAGTCAGTCAAAAATGGCCTCATTCAAATAGTATCAGGATTATATCTGGGATACTAGTTTACATACTGACGTAACATGTTTTTTTAAAAGGCCAGCATTATACATGGTTGTCTCTTGATTTGAGAATTAGTCTTTCTGATAGTATACAGGAAGTAATGGAAAATGTGCTGCCTGGTCATCCATGCTTTTGAAAGCTCATATTATTTGATCATACAATAATGTTACTGAGCAGTACATAAGGATAGATTGGGCACTGGAGTTTATTGCTCATGTGACATTTTTTGAGTAGTAAAATGTATGCATCAGTATGCTTCCTGGGCTTCCAGTATAAGTGGCAATTTCTATACATGGTGGTTTTGAAGATACTGATTAATAGTTTGGTATGCTTACACTGATCTTAGTCAGTGGCAATAACTGTTGCTTCACAGCCAAAGTGAATGAGTCAATATTTAGACAGGGGGAAAAGTTTATCCCAGGGGTCAGCAAACTTTTTCAGCAGGGGGCCGGTCCACTGTCCCTCAGACCTTGTGGGGGGCCGGACTATTTTTGGGGGGGGGGGGAATGAATGAATTCCTATGCCCCACAAATAACCCAGAGATGCATTTTAAATAAAAGCACACATTCTACTCATTTAAAAACATACTGATTCCCGGACCGTCTGCGGGCCGGATTTAGAAGGCGATTGGGCCACATCCGGCCCCCGGGCCTTAGTTTGCCTACCCATGGTTTATAAGGGAGTTGGTTAATTCACACTGTTAAATCTCTTGCCTTAGAGCTCTCATCACCTTTGTCAGTTCTTTGTAGATCCAGAAAGAATTAAAGTACAGGTTGAAGCAAAGTCCTGTTTTCTCTTCCTGGAAAGCCCTGTATATAAAAAACCTACAATACAGTATGCTTAAGTGCTATTGAGTGCAATATGAAAAATCCAGAATAAGGAAAAAGGTATGCGATCCAACCCCCATGTTAGAAATCCAAAAAATATTTTTTGGGGGGTGGGGGTGGGGTGGGAATCCACAGCAGTCAGAGAGCAGCTGCCTGTGGCTTTCCTGGGGCTCTGGGTCAGCAGTCACTGTGTACTACTTTTGCAGTGTGAGCTTTCGTGTTGGTATGCGAGGCTTCTGCCAAAGTTTTTGCTCATGTGCCATTTCTCCCTCTCAGTCTCTGTTTCCTTGTGGCTTGCTGAAAGTGTTGCTGAAATGAACAAATGTTTTTCCGTGATTTGCCGTGCCTCAACTGTGAGTGATAATGGAAGTAAAATGTAGGCGGGAACAAAACGGTTCAGTCCCTATCTTCAGCTTCTCAGACCTTGCTCCTCATGCTGGCTGACTTAGGCTTGGTTGTTTCTGGATGCCATAAATAAGTTTGCAGAAGGCTTCTTAAACAATTGCCTTGTGATGTGATCTATCCGATAGATCTCGACTTCAGTTGAAGGCATAGTTATCTGTCATTGACTCTGAGGCTACGCAAGAAACTCAGGCTTGGATTTAACAGCACTTCCACTTTTCTGGCTTTAAGATCTATTCATTTAACACATCTAGCATTTCACACAGTGAAATGATGAAACGAAGAAGAGAGAGGTTTGGAGCCCCATCTCTACGGATCCAGTAAGGATTGTTGTGTGAAATAGACTCAGTGCCTAGCTTATCTATTGGAGTGAAAAAATATAATATTAATCTGAATCTTGAGTGTCAGTTAAGCAATAGTTTAACAAATCCATGCTTTCATTTAAGTTTTTAGAATAGTCATACAGTTTGTCGGTCTTTTAAGCATAGATATAATTAATGTACTATCTTATTTTTATATAATGGGGCAACTTAATTGTTCTGTTTTTGCTCTCTTTGGTATGAAGTGAATAAAAGTTCATATTGAGCTTTCTGGTCTATTTTATTTCATAATTCGTATTTGTAGGGCTATTGATTCCAATTAAATATTCAGTATAGCTGAATTGTGGAGATTAGTGCCTTAAGTATTAGGAGTAAGTAAAGTTAACCTCAAGTTTCCCCATTAATGTATAAGTTCTTCCACTTTTAATATACATCTCCACATATGAAAGCATCTTAGAAATAAAAAAAATAAAATATTGTGACTGCAGTCTGCTGTGAGCCACTGCCATGGAAGCGAAAAGCCACAGTCAGAGGTGCAGCTTGTGAGACTGTGGCCCATGGCTGCAAGTGACATTGAATGTGCATGGAATATGCCATTAAGTATGAAGATTATATAAGTGGAGGGTTATCTAGTTTTTCAGTCTTTTATAAATTCCCATTCGATGCCCAAGAAGAGGTTAGCAATTGATGTTTTTATTTAACCTGTAGTTTACTCATTAGATGAATTTGGGCTGATGCATAAATATTCAATTATGTGTAGCTTTTATGCTTTCCATGCCCAATCAGATACATGTGTCTGTTTAGGTGTAGGTCTGTTATTTGCTGTGTGCAACTTGTTTTCTTTAAAAACAAACAAAAAGTACTTGACAGGATAATTTTGAAACTGACTGTTTCTGTTGTGGTGCTTTGTCAGAATCTCCTCTCCTTTCCTTTCCCACTGCCGAGGAAGTGATGGGCACCAGCATGTGTTCTCTCCTACTTCTGCTCCAGGTCTGCAGCATCTTAAAATCCCATTTAGTGCTGATTGTGCCCTTGCTACATCTCCTCTAGTGTTTTACCTCAACCCACAACCTCAGAGCAACCCTGGTAGCCCTTGCTGCAGCAACCCACTTCAGTGGAGGTAAGGAGGAATTTAAAGTGGGAACATGTGTTCTTTAATCAGTAATGCATAACCTTTAACTTGGGTCATTTCAATAGTAGGCTTAGACTTTAAGGTATCTCTGCAGCATTCAAAATTTTGTCTGGGTCATGAAACATCTAAAATAAGAAAGGAAGCATTATTCAGAAACCTTGTTCTATTATCAGTCATAGTAGACCGATTATCTCCTCCCAGTTCAATAAGCATGTTCAAAATCATTTGCATGCATGTGCCCCCCTTGTCTTTGCCACAGTTCTGTGTAATGCTTTTCTCATTTATAGATGGACCCTTAATAGAACTATACTTGTTTACAGAAGCATTATTTCTCTTTTTTTATTTTAATTAACTTTCCCTTTTAGTCATAACAGCTATGGGCAGAGCACTGCCTTCCTGCTTCTGCCCCCACTTCCCCCCAAAAAAAGAACTTTTACAAGCTCATTCAGGGCTGATCCTGTCGTTAGGCAGAGTGAGGTGACCACATTAGGTGGTGGATGCTAGGTGAGAGTAGTGGCAACCACCAACTAATGTGGCGCCATATTGCTTCACCCACTGCATCACAGACACCATTTGAAACAACCCCCAAATTGAGCAAGCCAGCAGAAAGCTCAGACTGCATATGCCAGCAGGCATTGCACACATGCATACATTGCTCAGCTTACATGATGCACACAGCCACACTGCAGCATTTGTTTGAGT
Organism: Podarcis tiliguerta; assembly: GCF_965153285.1. Classification (NCBI taxonomy): domain Eukaryota; kingdom Metazoa; phylum Chordata; class Lepidosauria; order Squamata; family Lacertidae; genus Podarcis; species Podarcis tiliguerta. The sequence goes on from NC_139539.1 coordinate 50,967,183, forward strand.
GGACACCAGATGGGTGTTAGGTTGAGTGGTGGGGTAAGTTGCTGAAGGACAGAGCCAAGTATGGCATGTGGGCTGCCGTTCATCTCCCCAACTAGCTTGCTGTCCTCATGTGTGGTTTAGGATAGTCTTGTCACCAGCACTGAAGAATTTGCCTGATTGACTTCTTCATGTTGTGGCAGACACTAGTGTGTTCTTACTACATGTCCTTTGCCACCCTGAGCAAAGGAGGAAGGGCAGGATATAAAGTTAAGAATAATAAAGAAATATAATTTGTTGTTGTTGTTGTTGTTGTTGTTGTTGTTGTTGTTGTTGTTATTACCACCACCAGCATCACTATTTCTTATATGGCCTTCAACATAAATTCCCAGGAAACATTACAGCAATGTAAATACAATATTAAAATCAGTTAAAACAATTAAAAACAGTCAAAAGAAATAATGTAGGTCCTAAAACACATCTCACCATCTGCTACCTCATTCTGTTATTTTGTCCTACACCCCGGCAGCAGAAAGGCTTGAGCTGACCCTGCGTCCTCTTGAATGACTTCCACACTTATGTATTGCCTTTGCTCCATTCAGTGAATACAGACTAGAAGAAGCTGTGTCAATATAGATTGGGGGGGGGGGGAGAGTGGCTGAAGCATACAGATGTTGGCCTCTTCTCACCTCCTCTACAATTTTAAAACATAATTCTTACAGTCTTTCTATCTTTAACAAGATATCTTATTTTCTAAAATACAGTGGTACCTCGGGTTACAAACTTAATTCGTTCCGGAGGTCTGTTCTTAACCCAAAACTGTTCTTAACCTGAGGTGCGCTTTCGCTAATGAGGCCTCCTGCTGCCTCTGGCGTGCGATTTCCGTTCTCATCTTGGGGCAAAGTTCGCAACCCGAGGTAGCTACTTCCGAGTTAGTGGAGTTTGTAACCTGAAGCGTTTGCAACCCGAAGTGTTTGTAACCCGAGGTACCACTGTAAGTTACATTCAAGCCCGTCGCTAAAATGCTTTCTTCTTCACATGTTCCTTGTTTTAAGTGAATTAAATTTGCTATCATAATATCTGCTCATTTGTTCTTTCAAGTCAGCCTTTGGTAGTTTCACTATTTTTAATCCTCTTTAGTAGAACCTTTCCTCAGGCTTTCTGTTAACCAGCTGTTATGTTTGCATGTAGAGTAATAATTCAAACAAATTTGTGCATGCAAACATAAGGCCAGTTTTTCCTACTAAATTGGGATAGATGCTTTGTTATGAACTACTTCTTTGTGGGCAGTGCACAAACAATCTTAGGTACTTGTTTGGTTGCATAAAGTTGTCCTATGAGGCAATCTGACGCTCTGTCATACTCATAACACCATGAAATAAAGCCAAGAAGCAGGCAGCAGCTCAAGGAAGAAGGTGCAACTTCTTTCACCTTCTCTCACTTTTACCAGGTTTGTTAACTTCATCATGCATACCATATCCCAAATTGTAGCTAAGCAAGAGTTTGAAGAAAATAGTGGGGTCAGTGATGGTGCTTTTCAGTTCTGACATATTGTCAGTTTGGCTGCCAGAAGCAGATAAGTAATAATTTATATGTCTTTCTCTCATATATCAATACAGAATTCAAAAATATTTGAATCTTTATACATGGCTGCACATAAGAGATGATATTCAGTGAAGGTTTATTCAGTCACTCACCCCATTGAAATAAATGTACATGACTTTAAGTTAGGTACATTAATTTTAATAGGTCTGCTCTGAGTAAAAGTTGGATGAATCCCACCCAGTGTTTTTTTTTTAATCTAGTATAGTATTTTTTCTATAGATCAAGAGTTGTGTTACCTGTGAAGGCTCCTAGTCTTGACAACAGAGCAACAATATGTGTGGGTTGATGAATCCACTGTCACATCCTAAGGCTTCTTGGCTCATGTGGACTAGAGCAGAAGGTTAGGTGTGGGCTCTCCTCATGTTTTCCTGGGCCAACTCCAGGGTAATGCAGCTGAGGGGCCTGAGGGATGAAACCTTCTGGGGAACCACAGGGATTTGGCTGCAACAATTGAGAGAGATATCAAAGTTTATTTTGAACACATGGTGTACCAAAATGAAATTATTGCATCAAAACGTCTGTATGAAAGTTCAATTATAAAATCGAACAAATCTGTAATATTTGGTTGGGTAAAACCTTCAAGTTATTAAAGAGGAAGCATTGGATAATATGCAGAAACTTACATAAAAACCTTAGGCCTACTTCGTGCAGCAGTGTAACACCTGACCTCCTGACAAATGAGTTAAAAAAAGAAGGAAAAGGAAGTGATACTAATATGCTCTTTAAAGAATACTTTAGGTGGAATTCAAATGTTCCTTCTGTGCAAGCCTTTCAGCTTGCTAGATTGAACAATCCTCTCTCCTACCCCCCTAAAGGGCTTCCACTAATGGGGTTCATTAAGTTCTGCCCTTAAAGTTGCACCTTAACTGGTAGAAGTTTGAAAGGCTGAGTCTTAAGAAGTCAACAAGTAAAGTTTTTGATAAAGTCTCTGTGTTGGAATCTGTTTTATTGCTTTATTAAAAAAAGAGACTTAATTGTTTTAAGCTCTTGTTTTTATACGTTTTATGATCTTTGTATGCCATCTTGTCCCAAAAGATGGAAAATCTTTTAATAACTAATATTGATGTTGGTTTCAGCTTTTACTAGGGTGATCATAGCTTTTTGTAGTTTCAGAGGTACTGCCTTTCAGCTTTGTAAATACACAATAGACGATAATCTGTTGATATGTAGTTGTGTCTAAAAGCACAGCTCTGTAATGATAATTTTCGAATTCCTTGCTTCACCTGTGCAGCTCTTAATCCTGTTTTATCCATTTGTTCTTTGTTGTCATTTTATTTACTTGGATACCAGTCGGTTGCTCTTGCTGCTGATTTGGAATCTTAAGTTCATCCTGTCAAGTTATTTTCTGACAGCTACATTTGAACACCCACAATTGAGTTACATTGCAGCTACCTTAGCTCTGTAGGGAATTACATTGTCTGGTAATAACATTACATTGATTTGTCTGTGTTCTTCCATAAATGTTTACATAGGTTTTTTTTCCTTTCCTCTTGTTCTGGCGTAGTCAGCCTTTCTGTGCGGACAAACAGCTGTCTGCTTGCCTGATCCAGTTCTCTTGTAACAGTATCTGATAAAAGAAGTTTCCAACTTTAGGGAGGTCAAATATACTTAGAGTCAAACATTTTGTACCTCACATGTGTCAGTTAATATTAAGTTTTATAATAGTTTTGTAATTGCTTGAAACCAGACATTTAAATATGACCATGATAGCCTTGATTAACATTCAGGAACGAGGATTACCCTTGTTCATTTATGTCTAATAACAAATCAAAACATCCCAAAGCTCCAGTTTCTATAATACCAGAAGTTTGGTTTTAAAGTATTTTCTGTGCTTACTTGGGCAAAGAGTAGAGAAGGAGGGAGAAATAAGAGAGCCAATACAAGCAAGATCTTGATGATAGAGTACCACTATTATTTACCCTGACAATTAATTTGTGGCAGGGCCTGGTACATATGCCCATAACTTGTTCAGCCCAGCTGCTGGAGAGAGTTAAACAGCCTGACTGCTGGGTAAAAAGGGCAGATTTTACATTAAGGATAAATAGAAAGGAATGGGGGGGGGGGGAGACACACACTGCAAATTATATAAATATATAGTGCAGCCATGTTTGTAGTATCGTGTACAGTTCTTCTTGCTGCACTTCAAACAGAATATTGTAATGCTAGAATAGGTGCTGAAAAGGGCAACCAGAATAACCAATGAGCTCGAGCAACTCCCTTGTGAGAAAAGGTTACAATACTTAATGCTTTCTAGTTTAGAAATAGGGTGACTAAGCAGGGGCATGACAGAGGTGCATAAAATTATGCATGGTGTAAAGAAAGTAGGGAGAGAGAAGCGTTTCTTTCTCATATAATGCTAGACTTCAGGGTCATCTAAAAAGCTGAGTATTGGTGCTTCTTTGAAATCCACTACCACAAAATGACCATTGACTGGTTTTTCAAAAGGGATTATACAAATTAATGGAGGATAAGGCTATCAGTGACTGCTAGGCACAGCTTGGTGTAGTGAATCTCTGATTGAGAAAATCAGACTTTTAGCAATTAGAGGTATCTGAACTTCTAGCAAGTTATAAGATCAGCTAGTCATCATCAGATTTGTCTAACCTTAGCCCACCATAATGGTATTTATTTATTTAAATATTTCTATACCACTGTATCCTAAAAATATCAATGCAGTTTACAACAATATAAAAACATAAAACCAAACAATAAAATTGTAAAAAGTTATAACCAAGTTAACTTTTAGTTGCAAAAAGCAAGTAAAAACAAGTTTCCCAGGTATGCCTCGGCAACTGCATCAAAGTCCATGCTTTTAAGAGCAATCTAAAAGCACCTTGATATTTCAGATTTGTTGCTGTTAAGCGATCAAGGATGGTAGTTAATACATCTTTATAACAGAAGTGACTGGAGTTTGGATTTGTCAGCTTTTATTTACTAAGATTTATATACTATGGTTCAGTTAACAGGACAACTTGCAGTAAAATATAGTATGTGTGTATGTATGGTCTTAGGGTATATTGAAAAATGATATCAGTAGGTTAATTTAGGATGCATGTATTCTTAAATGGAGACACACTAGTTTAAACAGTTTATTTGGGGTAGAATATTGGTTGATCTCGGGTGTGGAGGATTGCTGCTTGACAGATGTCTGTGGAGTAACTATATTAAGGCTAAATGCTGCTTAGAAATTGTTCTGTCACAGCAGGTGGCAATTGCCAGTTTTAGTTGTTGCTTCTTTAAGCTTCCATTAGCTTTAAACATGATGAGTAATTGCTCAGTACCAAGTGGTATGATACTATTTTTTCCAATGGAGGTTGACCGAGACATGCTTTATAACACAATAACTCCAGACTCATTGAGAACATATTGGGGCTTGGAGATGATGAGACATTATAGTTGTTTATTTCAGTTAGAAGAGCATGTGGTTTGGAGAGATTTGGAGCGTTCTTCTTTGGTAGCAGAAGCTTTTGAAATTTAGCCACAGTCCCAAGACTCTGCTTCTTGTGCTACTATTGGTTCTGCCATGTAAAAAGCCCGAAGCAGTTTCTGAGACAGATGTACTTCTTTTTTTCCAGCATACTAAAGAACTTCTATTTCTACTCTTATGGAGAACTCTACTCTTGAATTTACTCCAGTGCATTCTCTACGCTCTATAAGTGAGAACTCATTTTAATGTTACACTGGCTGCATGGAGACTGGATGAAATAACTTGCATGAGTGGCTTCAACACCACTCAAGGCTCCTGCTGGCTGTTGTAGTGTCGTGGAGGCTATTCAGATGATGGTGAGCTCCACTGCTGCATTTTATGCTAAAAGAGCAATACATAATTTTAAAAAATACTTAAATAACCAGATCCCATGCAGCCAGGAGAATGTCTCGGTAATTCAACTGAATGGGGCTGAATACATCTGTCTCTTCCATTGAATGTGCCAGTTTTCTGTGAAATACCTATGTGAAAGACCCTGTCATATGGTTGAATGGCTTAAGCATTCTCCCATCTATGCACCTCACCTTAAAGGTGAGGAATTTTCATTCTATTGGGAGAATATTTAAAGGGCACTTGTAACAGACAAGGATGAGGAAATAAAAGTGTTTTTAAAAATCACCAGAACTTACAAAAATATGTAAACAAAACAGTTTCACCAAACTGAAGCTTTTGCAAAATGGTGGGAAGAATAGCATGGCTGATAGTATCAAAAGCTGAATGTCAAGAAGACTAGAAAAGATAATATGAGATCTAGCGAGATTAAGCAAACTGCAAATGCATTCAAGGGCAGTTTCAGTTGACTGCTGGTGAGATTTTTAAATTTCCCTTGTTTAAAATAAATGAATGATAAATATCCAAGAGAGGATTTAAAACAAACGAGTTGAGGCAGAACAATTTTATCAAATTTGGGACAGAAAATGTACAGTACCTTAAGATTATTAGCAGGAAGGGCAGGTTTGTTTGATGGGGTTTTTTAAAGGGAAGAAATAACAAGCATATATGAAATTATAATGGGAAACATTTGTGTGTGTATGAGCCAGCAATAGCAAGCAGGGGTTGTGGTCTGCTGCCACCTTTCACCAGTGTCATGAAGATAGGTTGCTGAGTCAATATCAGTGTTATACTGATAACATAGCCCTCAGCCTATGGAGGGGTTGCATTCCAGGGTTCATGCCTAAACCAAAACTGCATATAGTCAGAACACATTGCGGGCAGTGTCAGACAGGGTTGCCAAAGCCTTTTTTCTTTATGCCTGTCCCCTTTCTGCCCCCCTTTTACTTTTTTTTTAAATTGCCAAGCACATAAAGCTGAATGCGCACAAGTTAAATGGGCATAAATCATGGTCTCACTGTACATCATTGTGAAGAGGTTGCCTTCAAATTTGAAGAACGATAGTAGGTTTTGAATATTTGACGTTAACTTGTATTGGTACACATAGGAAAAATGTTGAGCTTTGCCACTGAGTACATTCAAATTTTGTTTTGGAAAAATAAGGCGATTTTTTTCTCGTAGTAAATGTGTCAGCTATAATTAGGATAATTATGTGATTTTTAAAAGTATGAAAGAGTGCATATATAATTGCAAACACTATAGGTCCTTAGGAAGCTTGTTTAATTTTTTTAATAATTCAAACAATAAAGTAGTGCTTTAAAGTAACAGTGACTCAGTTCATGCACAAAACTACAACAAACCATGGCTTAGTGGAAGTGTGCAAGCTGCCCGAGAAGAGATCTTGGTTTTTGCTCCTCTTCCAGTACCCTGGTGCTGTACTGCTGTGAGCTAAGCCCTTGTTTGCCTTGGTATGTCATCTGCACCCAGATTCATGGCTTTGTCTCCTCCAGACAAACCATGAGTGGTAAGCCATAGAATGAACCTTGTATACAGCTTGTAGTTTGCCTGATATGAGAAAAACTGAGCCCAGGTTCAGATGACACACTAAGCCAAATTATTGCTTAGCTCACAGAAGCAGGGTGGGGGACAGGGAACGGAGGAGGAGTAAAGTCCTCCTTTTATTGGGGCCAATGCTTTTCATTACACCATGCTTTGGATTAGCATTAAGTGCTAAATGGGTTATTAAATGTTCAGTTGGTGAACTAATACTTGTAGTTGAGAAAAGGCACTAATTACTGTTGGAAAAAGCCATCAGACAAGCACTATGGTACAGTATCTAACGACTTCACATGTCATAGATGACGACACTTTATAGGGAATGTAACCTAAGGAAAGATTTGGACTTGAATTCTGAAGTCTTTACACACATCTGTTTTGAACACTCCAGTTGGGTACAGCCTTTTTTCTGTAGCAGACTCCAGACCTGTCACGATGTCAGTACGTAAAATTATCTGAATTTTGCATTGCTATTCAAGCTATTGTAAAACATATTCTTATGCAAAAGAGCTTTGAAATACTCATGAGAATGATCTAAATTACAGAGACATATAATGACTATTGTAGATTTGTATCCAACTGATACATTGCCAGATGTAGATGTAGATGCAGTGGTAGATGTCTAGACATGTTTCATTTTGCTGCTGATATTTTTTTGGGCTTTTATAAAGAAGTACAATTTTAAAAATATAATACATATTCTGTAAAAGAAAAAAACAGAGCTTAAAATGCTGTGCAATTTCATCAAAAGATGCAATGAATGAAGAGTCATCAGCAAAACTAGGAAATGTTGTCCTATATTGGCCTGTTTTCATGTCACTGTAACCCAAAGTATGGATTACCAGGACTTTACAAACATGCTGGCTTCCAGGAGGAGCTTGCATCAGCTTTGCTCTTTTCTGGACTTTTTAGCTTGGCTTGGGATGTCAGCTAAGCCAAGTTTTGTTCTTTGCAGAAGGTCTTGGTTAAGGAGAAGAGACCTTGACCTTAATCTTGGGTTTGGATTATACCCAGATCCAGATGTTGACTTTGCAGCTATTCTGTGCTAAGCTAAAAAGCCTGAAGCGCAGCAGAGCGGGTGCAATCCTTGGTAGCCAGCATGTGCACATGTTTGCGCTTAGCCATGGTTTCACTGGGTTTGCAGCATGGGAATGTATCCATTGATTGCCATTTTTTAAACTAGGCTGTCAATTTAACCACTTTAATTTGTAATCATTAAATATTGTTTGCTGCTGTTGCATTCCAACGTTTGCATGCTTTTTTTGCTGTTGTGCATATATATTGCAAGGGTTGTGAACTGTTATGGGTTCACTATTTTTGACAAAATTCAAAAGACAGAGTACGTTGTGCATCAAGTAACTAGAAATCATTTTGAGTGCCAGAGTTGGAGGTCCATGAGAAACCTGGAACACATTTGATGTCTACGGAATGCTTTGTGGCCCTTCCATTTGCTTCATTTTTTTGTGGCAGGTGGGGGGTGGAGTACAGGTGGGACTTGCCTTACTTAGAAAGATTCGTAAGGGTGATGTTTCCGTATTCTTATATTGAAAAACTGAATTGAATTCAAGCTGTTTTAATATTGTAATCTCATACATTCAGCTTCAATAAGACTTCATATTCAGAGCAGTATAAAAAGATATTGGTATTAGAGGTAGATAAAAAATGTTCAGTGAAAACATCCCAAAGACCTTTTCTTAAGCAGTGTTCACTTACAATCTATTCATTTCATCAAAATGGATCTTACCATTCTTATATAAATTATAAGCTTTATTAGATGATTTTATCTTCTGTCAAATTATTTGTTGGTGCCATTTTCTTTTCTCAGCCAGCTGCTTTCTTTATTAATCTCACTCTGCTATACAGATCCACAAAAGGAAATTTATTTATTTTTTCAAAATAGGCTGCTTGAAGCAGCATTCTACTTTTGTAGTATAGAATCTGCAGGTAGCTTTTAAAACTCATATTTATTTATTTATTAGAAGTAAAATGGATGGTCTTGGAAGGTGGTTAGCAATGAGAGAATGATTTACACAGGGTTTTATTTTTTATCCTCAATTGCAATTTATTCTTTGTGAAAGATTGTGTGTGTTTGTCTGTATTAAGCCTTTCATTGAATACCTTCTTAACAAAAGGTATATAACTTTCTAACTTTCTCTCTTGGCTAGTATTTTTTACGTATAACATGACATTGATCACTGTATCTTTTGTTCATGATTTTGAAAATCAAATTACTTATTACATGATTTAAGGTGTGATTCTAACTCCCTGATATTTATGGGTGGGCAGGCAAACTATGACGGCAGGCTAAATTTTTTGAATTTAAATATTTGGATAGTATCTTGCATTTGTATGTTGATTTTTTGTCTTTAGTAAAACAAGATGATCGTGAATTGTGTCATGGGGGGGCATTGATTATTTTCAGGGGGAAACTGTTTGCTATGTTTTTCATTACTATAGTACAGGGGTCGGCTAGGTTTACCTCGCCTGGGCCGGTTTACTCCAGCGGAGATCCCTCTGTGGGCTGGATTGCACGCCCGCCCGCAATTTCCGGCGTTTGCGCAGACGTGATTTCCGGTGCCGCGGAAGCGAGTCCCCACGCCGCACTGCACCGGTTTAGTGCAGCGGGTGGGGACTCACCAAGTGGGTGGCTCAGTTGGGGGGCAGTTTATGGGCCCGTTAAACAACCCCCGTGGGCCACTTGTGGCCCATGGGCCTTAGGTTGCCTACCCCTGCTATAGTAGCAGCAGCTCTTTTTTCTTTTTTACCTGTTTGTGATGGTGATGGTGGCACAAGAGCTGGAATGGCACTTTGACATAACTTTACCTGATTTTTGGTGTGACAGGTCCAAACTCACAAATTACACTATGCATGTTAAAAAATGCTTTTTGGTTTCTACAAATTCTCAGGCAGCACCAGGCACTACCTGCTAGTCTGCTATATATTTTGGAAAGTGGTTTGTCTGTCTGTGTAGTCTCCATATGTTTAGCTGCCTCGTGAGATATTGTTGCCAAACTCGGCACAAGGGTTTCCAAGACATACTTCTTGTTGATGTTTGACATGTGACTTTAGGGTGAATTTGATTTTTTGGCATAGGTTCAGCAGCCTCTCGGGTTATCATCACCAAACTCAGCATGAGGATTGCTGAGGTGGGGATGGGGAGCAGTCTTCGTTGACCTTTGGGTGCCAGGCCCTATTTTGAATTAAGATTGAAGACCAAAATGTAATTTTGGCATGGCAGCATACACACACACACACACACACACACACACACCTACACCTTTAGATATTGTTGCCAAACTTGACACGAGGGTTCTCAAGGTTGGGGTGGTGGACTTCATTGCCATTGGGATGCTGGGCACCATTTTGAATCAAGATGGTGAACTGAAACGTGAATTGGGTGTTACTTCACCTAGTCCTTGTTGTGAGGCACCCAAACTCAAAAATTACACACTTTAATTAAAAACCATAATAATTTGGGGTTTCACAAAAAATCCTGAGCAGCACCGACCATTCCCTGCTAGTATAGAGATAAAACCCATCACTGAAATGCCAGATATTAGTCCTAGTGTGCATTATTACCTGTGATAGGCCAAAATGATTAATCTCAGTTTCAAGCCAACAGGTTTCTGAGCGGCTGTGCACTAATCTCTCATTGAATAATCTATTGATTTATAGCATGGGAACTTAAACCGTAAAGCTTTCCAAGATCACAGTACACTTCATCAGGTGCATGAAGTGCTATCCTGAGTTGCAGCTACCTATATACATGGGGGACATCATTCATTTTTCTTGCAATTAAGATAAAACAGTGACTTTTATTTTTATTGGAAATTGCTGCTTTGGTTAATATGATACCCTCAGTTTGCATGACACTTCTCAAAGCTTCGTAAGCAAAACAGATGGCTCCCTGGCCCCAAAAGGACTTACAATACATTTCCACAGTGGAGAAGAGAATAGAGGGCAGTGAAGATTGAGGCAAAAGTAATGAATAGTGTGGTGGACTAGGAGATGCAAAGACTAGCAAAGGATGATATGAACTAAATATGGTTTCATACATTAAGGCTTTCTTTCAAGTGCATGTGAGGGGTTACTTTTATCTGATGAGAATTCAGTTTCATATTTTCTTTAAATAAAAGGAATAAGTTAACAACTGAACACAATATATGAATAAAATGTAATTTAAGCCAAATACGTACTAGTATTGACAGTAAGTTTCCTTAAGCAGTCCAGTGTCATTCTGTAAACGCCGTTCTAGGTAGAGAAAGGCAGGAAGACAGGCAAGGGTGAAATCAATAGAAAGCAGAGACACTGAAAGCAGCTGCCTGCCTGCCTGCCTACTTGTCTCGTTCACATTAATGGAACAGCCTGCAAGATCTACAGGGAATTTGCATTGGCTCTGTCACTGGTTTTCTTTGGTCCCTTATTTTATTGCTTGTGGTTTGATAGTGCAGTGTTTTTGCTGGAAATGAAAGCTTACAAAGATCATGTCTGACTCCTTCTGGACAGTGCTATCCAATTTCTCTCTGCCAGAAACCAGCATGTTGAGGCGATCCAAAAGGTAATCAAAGGATTCTCAAAACAAAATCTTAGAATGTTTACTCTGTCTGTTTCATGTAGTCGAGACTGTTGCAGAGATTAAAGCTGATGGATGAGATTATATGGTTGGATACATGCGGTTTTCAATTTATAATGTATTAAAAATGGGAGCTGCTTAGAATTTTTAGTCGACAAAAATACAAGGTAACTGAAAATGTAGTCTCTTCTCCACAAGAGCATATGAGAACGAAGCACATCTGTAAATATGTTATTTCTTAAATTAGATTAATCAATAGCTGTGGTGTTTGCCCATAATAATGCTAAGGGAAAAATGGCAAAGTCCCCGTTTCAAAATTTCTATTTGCTAGCTGGCAGTAATATCTTAGATTGAATTTTTAATGCTTTGCTTCAAGCTGCTATCTAATATATGTGCTAGCATTTTGTCATAGTAGGGACTTTAATATGTCATTTCACTCACTTAATTCACTCAATAATCTGCTGGGTTCTAGTATTTTCCTGTGGTTTCAAAGTTTAAAAATGCATATGTGAGGGGATAGAAGATGATTATAAATTCATGCAAATTGTCTGTTCAGAGCATGTATATGACATTAAAATGGAAGTGCATAATATACTTAAACTATTTAAGAAAGAAGCAGAAGAGCACCATTTGTTGTTTCAAATTGTTTTGGTAATTACCAGAGCATCTCTCACAAGGATCCATAGATTAACATTTTTTGTAGTGGTGAAATGAACCTCAGCATGTCGAACTTGGATCTTAAGTGCTTTGGATATCTTTAATTTATATTTTGATATGAATCTTAATCCAAAATGCATTCAAAGAGATATAGTGTTACTACTTGTAGGATCCTACATCAGGTGCAGAGTACTAGTATTACTACTAGTAAATTATTTTGATTATTTTGTTGTCTTAAATCCTAGGCAGTGACAACCTTGTGGTAAGATTTAGAATCTTTCCCTTTATTTTTATTTTTAAATTTCAAATATTGACTAATAGCTATTAAATTTGTTTTGCCAATTGAATTCTTCAGTGGGGTGGGGTTCCTGTATTTTTCCTTGGTAAGACTCTAGAACCTTCAAGAACTCTTAGCAGTAGGAATATTCCTCTTCTAGCTACAGTAAAGAAGAATGGATCCATTAATTACCTCCTACTTTGTAGTGTGTGGTTGGAGCTAAGGTTAAATTTTGCTATGAAGCAAGAAGGGTGTGAGCAGGTAAACAAGTAAACTGTGTAACCAAGACTGGGTCACATTGACATGGTGGTCTTAATGACATGATAATACTGGAATCTTATACCAGGAAGAATCTGTGAATTGTAAAATGTAGCAAAGGAAGTCTGCAAAGGATGTGCTGTGTAAAGATTTCAAGAATTCTGGAACTTTTTCTTTTTTTTTAAAGGAAGATGTGTCTACTGGCCTGCATCTCTGTTGTGGACCTTGCTCACTATAGCCTCTTAAGCTTTATATCCATCCTTTCATTGTGAATACTAATATAGGTCAAAGTACTTTTCATGTGGATAATTTGCAACATTTTTGAATAGAAAACAATAAGGCACTTGGCTTTAGCCCTTTGTATTAGTATGCTCAGGGGAGGGGAGTTCAGTTTTAAATTCAGTGTGTGTTCTTTAAGCTGCTTACTCCATGGAGCCCCATTGACTTCATTTGGGCTACTCTGGAGCCACAAGTTGGATTATAGCCTCAATATTCAAGTTCACAATAATGACTGCTTTAATGTGGTTTCAAATGTGCAGAGAGAAATTCATTTCCAGTGTTAGCAATGCAAGTGAAATAGTTCTTTTTAAAAAACCCACCTAGTTTGATCTAAATGTCTACAGCACATGTCTGGTGGAAGAGGCTATTGTCATTATTACCACATAGTTTTGTATTTTGTTTTTTTAAGCTGGCAGCTTCTTGTTGCTGGTTTCATGATGTGGTTGTTGGATGCATCTTTTTGCCCAGGATTCTGGGGAGGGATGAAGTGCCTGGTGATATTTTATCTTCAGTTCTGCTGCCTGTTTGTTTGTGACTATTATTAATTTTATGATTCTGATCAATTAATTTTGTTACATTGTTATTGTTTGTGGTTTTTAGTGTTTACCAACCTAGGACTCTTAAAATAGACTGCGAATACCTCAGATAAGTAGATAAACTTGCCCCATCCTCTGTCAGGGTGGTCAGTAGTCAGGAAGAATGTGAGTTGTAGTTCCAGCAACATCTGGAAGGCCATATACTTCCCATCCTTGATGGTAGAATTAGGCTATCTCACTGCCAGCCTAGTGTATATCATTTTGGCACAGAAACTGGCTTCTATCATCTTTCGGTATCAAGTTACCTCCAGCTTGGTACCGTATTTTTTGCTCTATAAGACTCACTTTTTCCCTCCTAAAAAATAAGGGGAAATGTGTGTGCGTCTTATGGAGTGAATGCAGGCTGCGCAGCTATCCCAGAAGCCAGAACAGCAAGAGGGATCGCTGCTTTCACTGCGCAGCGATCCCTCTTGCTGTTCTGGCTTCTGAGATTCAGAATATTTTTTTTCTTTTTTTCCTCCTCCAAAAACTAGGTGCGTCTTGTGGTCTGGTGCATCTTATAGAGCGAAAAATACGGTATATTGTGATACATATTTTGCCTGGGATGTTGTTTTCTGCAATGCCTTTGGCATACTTCCATATTTTATATTACTTCCTCATCATGATTAGATAGGTGGAAAACACCTTGGGCTTCATTTTGCATGAAAAGAATCCTCCCCAGATCTAGAGAGATTAGAAAATGCCATCCATTTCAGAATCAGAATTTAAGGTTTGATCCTGAAAAAGGCCTTTCCAGGCAATATTTTTTTAAAGAAATGCTCAGCTACAATCAATCCTTGTTTCATAAAATGAGCTTGTTTACATCCCCCCCCCTCCGTAATAGAAGGCACTTGAAAAGTTCATTCCCTCTCTTACACACTTGTACTCTTTCTCTTCCTGTCCTACATTCATACACACAGGTGCATCAGGTTGTTATTTGCAGTGCTGTGTCCATGTATGTTATAATTATGCTAATATCCAGGTTGCCAGGTGAACTAATAGGACACATAATTAGTGCACAGCATAATGATTTTGGTGGTGTTTTTTTTTAAGAACTTAAAGCATATACAAAGTAGTGTGTGCTAAACTGCTCCAGCCAGAATGTTCATATGGTGTTTAAAAACTCATTAAAAGTTTAGTCTTTAATAGTAGCAAAACTGCAAATGCCATCTCACTGCATTGTTTGTTTGTTTATTGATTTAAGTCTATTCCATGTCTGGCATTCACATCTACCTCCCCACCACCTTACTCACCCTTCTGTATAAGAACACAATAAGTGCTATGTTGCGTCAACCAAAGTTCCATCTAGTCCAACATCTTTCTTCCCACAGCAGCCAACCAGATGATTTCAGGAAGCCTACAGATGGGACATAAGGGCAATTGGCCTCCTCTTCAGTGGCATAATTCCTCTGAACTTAGAGATGCCATTTAGCCATTGCATGGAGACTGTGTATTGTAGATATAGCAGTAGATGCTAGCTGCTGCTGTTCTAATACTAATCCAGATGGAACTGTTGAGAGACTAGAAAGGCCTTTAAGCACTAACTTCATAGAATTGAAGAGTTGAAGGAGACCATGAGAGCCATCCAGTCCAACGCCCTGCAATGCAGGAATCTTTTTGCCCAATATGAGGCAAAGTCTCATGCTCTACCAACGGAGCTATCCATGGGATATATATGTGTGTGTGAACATGGATGTAAGTGAAACAAGGACATAATTGTTTGCCTTAAGTTTTCCATATGAAGCCTGTATTTTTTGGAGGCAAAAACAAATTTCTGTATACATAAGTTTGCATTTCCTGCAACATCTCAAGTTCACACAGCTAACTTTGCATGTAATATGAGGACTTATACATTAATTTACACGCAAGGGCCAACAGAGCAAGGTATTTTCTTTTGGTAGTGAAGTGAATAATTTTCTATTTTGATTTTTTTTTCTAATTATGTCTCCTTGGTCTGAGATTATTTCCTGGTTCTGTTTGATTACCAACCGTTACTGTGTGCTCTCATCTTATGCATGTGTAATGCATGTAAAATTCATATTATGCATGTGATGTGCATATAATGTCAAATAATGCAATGTATGCAGAAAATGGGGACATTGCAGAAGCTTAATCTGTTAAGTACTTAAACAGCTAAAGAACTGGCTCAGTTGGTGACTGTTACTGTAGGAGTTAATAACTGGAAGGAAGCTCTAGGTTTCACAAAACGTTGAATTATAGTAATATTAAACTGTGCAATTATAACTACAAATCAGCTTATGTTGGCAGATTCAGTGAATTAATATGCCCTGGGAATATAGCAATCAAACTTCCTCAATTTTTTTCAAAAAAGATTTGAAATTAGGCTCCTGACAAAGGTTTGAGGACTGGAGTCCTTGATATAAGTGTCCCATTATCAAAGCAAAATAATGGGAACCGTAGAAGCTTATGGAGTGGGAAGGAACACCTGCTTAAGTATTTCAGAATTTCACCTGTTTAAATATTTCAAAATTAGGTGACACAATAATAGATGAGATTTGCTAGTAGAGATATAAAGGTTCAATACATCTCTGTATGTGTAAGAAGGGAGCCAGAGAGATTCTGAGCTTGTATACTTCTGTAGAGATCTCTGAATTGAACACGTTGTTAAGGTTGATTAGGGCCATTTCCTTCACAAAGAAATTGGTTTGATGATTCATATGTATAGATACATGCGCTAAATACATTTTTAGTATAATTAGTTGGGGTGTTTTTTTAAAAAAAAAGATGCATGAGCAGCTTGTGTCAAAGAGGGTGCTTAATGCAAGAAACAGCTGAATGCGGAACAAAGCTCAATCAGATTCCATCTCCATCCCTACCTGCACCAGAATTACTTTTTAAATAAAATCTCCACATATAGGCCCCATATAGAAGGAAACAGAGGGTGAGTAGAAGTAGCCAACAAAGCACAGGAATGGTGATATCATGAGTTGGCATCATTGGGCATCTGCCAAGGCCCATACCCCATTTTGGGGCTTATTGCCAGTATTTTAAGCTTCCTTAAAGGTAAAGGGACCCCTGACCATTTGGTCCAGTCGTGGCCGACTCCAGGGTTGCGGTGCTCATCTCACTTTGCTGGCCGAGGGAGCCGGCATACAGCTTCCGGGTCATGTGGCCAGCATGACTAAGCCACTTCTGGCGAACCAGAGCAGTGCATGGAAACGCCGTTTACCTTCTTGCCGGAGCAGTACCTATTTATCTACTTGTACTTTGACATGCTTTGGAACTGCTAGGTTGGCAGGAGCAGGGACCGAGCAACGGGAGCTCATCCCAACGCAGGGATTCGAACTGCTGATCTTCTGATTGGCAAGCCCTAAGCTCTGTGGTTTAACCCACAGCACCACCCGCGTCCCATAAGCTTCCTTACCCTGCTGCTTTTCTTCCATACTGTGGCTTGCCTGTTTACCTGCTGGCTCCAAGTGAGTAAGCAGTGAGCAAGGTGGAACAGTCCTTGTCCTCCGCAAGGTCCATCAATATTAATTTCAAAATAGACTGGGGAGGAGGCATGTTTGATTAATAAAGACTGCACACTAGGTGTGGCCTCAAAGTGTGTGTGTGTGTAATAAACATGTATGCTGTAGTTTAACTATAGTAACTATAGTATATTCATAGAGTCACAGGAAGCTTTGCAAGGCTACGGTAATTAAATTTTTTAAAGCAAATTTCTTAGCATTGTTGCAGGTATTCTTGTGCAGATGTTTCAGTAGCCTGGCTCATTGTAAAAGTTAGTATCGCCTTGATTGCCTTATTTTTGCATTACCAATTCCAATAGCTACTGGTGATCTACCAGTCATCTTACTCTTCCATTGAAATGGCAGGCGCTTGGAGGGGTTTTTCTGAATGTGTTGTGGTGATGCTCAAGAATGCCCTGAGAGAGTGTACTTGAGTGTACCCCATGTGTACTTGAGAGTTGAATGAAGAAGTATATGTGGCTGCAGTCTGTGGGCATGAGTGTGCTGCATTTAAGATTTTTTTTGGGGGGGGGGACTTGTATATTTTACTAGTACTAGAAAACGCTCCCTGTAAGCAGGAGCAAATGATGTGAAAATACAATGTTGAAGCCTGAGCATTGCAAAATAGTTCACATTTCTGCAGCGTATACCTTAAGCATGCCTCCCACTTATTAGAAGACTATATTAAAGAAGTAACATAATGAGCATTTCAGGAGAAAAATGTTTAAAGAAATTAGTAGTTTTGACACTATTGATCCTGCTGCCATAGGCAGGGAGATAGGAGGAGAGTTGTGATGATTATAAGTTTTTAACATCTGTCTTTAAAAAAGGAGAGTGGTGGAAGAAGCCCAAATTTGAGTTACTTCCTTCCGTTGAAGACTGATCTCCGTTTAAATGACTGTAGGTTTTACAGCTTACACCACTAGATTTTTCATCAGGGTTACTGATGATGTAAACAGCAGCTTCAATTTCCTGCTCTCTGAAACCAGATGGTATTCTCTCAAAAGTTATGAAGTCTTCAGATCTCAAATTACACACTTACTGAGGCTGCATTTGCATAGCTGTATTCCTCCAGGGCTACCTCTGCAGTAAGTGGAAGAGAAGAGGCAGGCGGCAGTTGCTGTTGAAGTCATTGCTCTGGAATAGAGCTGGTCATCTCAGCTTGCCACTATGAAAATTAGAACAGGCAATGGAGGAAGGGTGGTTCTAACTTCTACTTGTTCCCTCTGCTGTAAAAAAATAGTTTGCCCTAATGTGGACCTATTCATACAGACAGTTGAAGGTGAAATGTGTTAAATGAGCACGAGTTGTTGCTTATGTACCATATTTTTTTGTGTATAATATGCCCCTGTGTATAACACAATCCTTATTTTTTGGGACTCAAAATAAAGAAATCGCCCATATGCACTATCCGTGTATAAGATGACCCCCAATTTTAAACTTGAAAAAATAGGGGAAAGTATAGTCTTATACACGGAAAAATACAGTACTTTACTGTGGAAGGCATGTGAATTAACTTAAAAGTCAGCAGGCGCTCACCATGAAGAATGCTAATGTGAACACAGTCTAACTTACACATGCAGCCTGTATCTAATGTAAACCCAACAACTAATTTCTAAAGACTTTTGTCAAATTGTAGGGATTTCCCACGCCCTATTCTTGGACAAATTAAGTTAAAAGAAATATGTCCGTGAAGATAGACAGGATGAGGAAATGTTTGGCAGTGCAAATACTTACTTGTATGGTATAACCATCATTACCTGGATACCTTGGGTGACGATGTTCGATTAAAAGAGAGTTTTGGGTATGTGGGTTGAGGAAAATAGTAGGATAAAACATTTCTGGCACATATCCATATGTGATACTTGTGTGTGGATTGGTATAGAGACTGATGCACAAGGGAGGAGAATGCAGGGTACAGTTCTGCCACTGCAGATACTCGGACTGAATATCGAAGTGTGGGTGGAAAGCACTAAGCTGGCTTAAGTCATCCTAAATAACCCATCTCCCAATTTCTCAGTGATCTCCTCTCCCTTTCCTTTAAGTGAAGACCTATTTCGTCATTAGCAGGGATACCCAACAATGCATCTTGTTCAAATGAGAATTTATCGTGATTGAGGATGAACCCTCCTTCAGCAGATGCTTGTATTTAAAATGGGGATCTCACCTTTTAGCCCTGACCATTTGTAGCTAGGAATTTCTGTAGTTTCAGAATTTGGAGCTTGTGATGTAGTTAATGCGGTATAGAAAACCTGTCCCAATTGATGTTACCTCAGCTGTGTACCTTTGTAATACCTTTGTAAAAATTCGCAGAAATCATCTAGTGGTCTGGGCACTGGTGGGTGTTTGGGTTTCCTGGCTAGGGAAACTTGTTAAAATGTGGTTTGGGAATCTCTTGTAGTTGTGGTTAACTTAAAAAAAACTGGTAGTCTTATAACAGCAATATAGATTTGTTGTAAGTACAGTGGTGCCCCACAAGACAAATGCCTCGCAAGACGGAAAACCCGCTAGACAAAAGGGTTTTCCGTTTTTCAATGCGCTTCGCAGGACGAATTTCCTTATGGGCTTGCTTCGCAAGACGAAAATGTCTTGCGAGTCTTGAGATTTTTTCCCGCTCCCCACCCCCTTTTTCTAAGCTGCTAAACCGCTAATAGCCTTTTAGCAGCTAATCCCTTAAGCCTTTACTAGCCGCTACTAGCCGCTAAACCGCTAATAGCCCTAATCCGCTAATAGGGTTGCTTCGCAAGACAAAAAAACCGCCAGACGAGGAGACTCGGAGAACGAATTAATTTCGTCTTGCGAGGCACCACTGTATCATGACAGATTGACCAAAGAACATAAGGCATATCTAAAAGAATATTTCTAGTGGCAAATCTCCCTGCCTTGCAGACCCTTTTCCACTTGGCCAGGGAGGGCAGGGCCCAGACTCCACCTACAAAAGCTGAGACTGCTGAACAGACTCTTGGGCTCAGGTATTGTTTAGGGGGTTTCGTTGGGTGAGGGGGGATGTTGATGTTATTGATATTAATTTTTTGTATCTTTATTTTAGATCTTATGATGTGTGTGGAAATTGTTCAGCTTGGTTGTGTACTTTTTGATGTTTTCTTTATTGTTTATGACAACTTTCGATATGTTTGTAATTATGTAACTTTTCAAGCAGTAAGCATACAAATATGATGTATGTGTGCATAAAATATGTTGACCACCACTGGTGTATATGGATTTAAAGGCGGACTAGACACATTTATGGGGAGGATGAACCTATTCAGCAGCTGTTAGCCATGTTCTTATGAGGAACCCTCAGGTTAAGAAGCAACACTCCTCTGAAAACCAGCTGCTGTTGTCTTCATTTCCTGCTAGTGGGCTTGCCGGAAGTATTTGGCTGGTTCACTGGTGGAAACAAGATGCTGGATTAGGTGGAGGGCTAATCCCGGAGGGTTTCTCCTATGATGTTATGCTATCATCACAGTTAATGAATGGTTGCTAAATAGATAATTAGTTGAAGTTTATTGAATTGATATGGTGTTCAGGATTTACAGAGCTTGGAGTGATGTGCTAAAGCCAAAATCACAGTAATTATACAGTGAAGATACCTTTCTACAGCAAAATTGCACAGTCTCTGCGAAAGTCTGAAAGAACAACAATTCTTTGCAGTGGCTGCAGAAACTCATTAAGCTCAGGCTTAGAAAGGCTTCCCTTTGTAACAAATTCCACCCATTATAGAATGCATACTTTAGTTACTTTGATACTAATTTGTTACTTCACTCACAGTGTACAAGAGAGATTACTAAGAAGTACATTGGCCAATCTTGTTTGTGGCACAGTGTAATGCAAAAATTTCTAAAGTAAAACAGATAACACTTTGTTCATTTATTCTAACAAAGATACCTTTTTAAACTGTTACTGAGTATGAAGGCAATCTTATCCTGGATGCTTTCTTGTTCTTATCTATTTTGAAGGACTTAATTATTCCTGTTGTCAGTAGTGCAATTGCTTACAAAATTGCTTCCATCTCTAAATTACTATAATTAGAGCTATAACTCCCATATCTAGTTAATGTTGCTGTGCAGCTGGTGCTTTCATTAACATGTCAATTTTAGACTTATATGCCTTGCTGCATTGTAAAGAAAAAATTAATATTTGTTTTCATCTTCAAAATATCTATTTCTCATAAAGAAAACTTTCTCTTAATAGTGTTAAGAAAGATCTTCCCTGAGATTTGCAATGTTTTTGTCACTACAAGCTGGCTTCCTGAAGGGATGGAACAAACTTAGTTATAGCTGGAGTTTCCTGCAGTTGTGTGATGAGCCTTCATTCTTGAAATGTATTATGGGACAATAACACCATGCATGATCTCGCAGTGAAGGCCCTCTCCATCTCCTCCTCTGACATAGGCAGGAAAATGTAGAGACCTTTTCTTCAGTATGTGTACAAGACATTATGAATAGGTGGATGCTGACTGTTTAAACAATTAATAAAGTTTCATGGACCCAGGTGAAGATGTTGTTTTAAAGACATGGACTGGATCATTGAAGCATATGCTAGTTGTCCAATGCCAAAGCTATAAAGAAATTGTTTTGTGGTTTTCACTGTTCAACAGATGTGATTTTCACGTTTGCTGCAACAATAGTAGGGAGTATTTATTGTGTTTGCAACTGGTAGGATCCTGCCTGAGAAATTTAAACACAAAGGAAGGAGCAAGGAGCAAGAATTCATTTACTTATGATGCTGTAGGAGCAGAATAGCACGTCACATCTCTATTCTTTCTGCCAGTTCACCCACTGAGGCCTGGTTGTGTGTATATGTGGGTATCTACATGTCTTCTGAGCTTGGTCTTGTGTGGGAACTGGGGGTCATGGTTTATTACAAGTTCCAGTCAGTTTCAAAACAAGTGCAAACCATGGCTTATGAAGCTGTCTTGCACAACTAACCAGAATTTGTGATGAATCATGTTGTTGCTTCGCATACAAGCCGGGATTAGGGAAAACTGAATGTAATGTTGACAAGCCTCTTCTCTCAGCTGTGTGGAAGGAAAAAGTGAAAGAGGAGCCCATAGGCCCAAGATTTTGCCCAGGCTCGTTCCAGTATGTGCACATACAGGAGCTAAACCATGGTTTAGTGCTTCATGAGAATGAGGACTATAGATACAGATTACTTTCTAGCATTTTATTTTAAATAACCCTTAAAAGTAGATAGCTACTAAAAGTAGCCGCTTTTAAATGGCTGCTTCCATAAACATTAGCCCACTGTGAAGTTATTATGCTTTTAATACTGAAAATATCAAGCATTATTGAAAACAAAAAACAAATTGGAGCGAAGTAGGTCGGGATCAAAATGGTGGGAGCTATTTTGATACAGCTTTTATGTGATCCGGTAAACAAGTTCTTGGCCTGAAAACAACCTTATTGGAGGCAGTATTATCCATTTTACAGCATATGCCTGCCTGCTTTTCCTTCCTCCTATTCCTGTAAATGCTCTCATACCTTGTTGATCCAACACTGTTAGAGAGCTGCGATGCAGTATCATGTCAACAATATCTCAGGCCAGTGTTCCATAGTGTTGAGTTTCAAGAATGCTTTGGGAACTCTTAAACACATGTAACAAATGTTATTTTTACTTACAGGAGTGCATGGTTAACCCTATGTAACACAAATACTTCCCTATGCTTTCTGTCCCCATAGTAACATTCAGTATTGTTGCAGGTCTCTTAAATTACTGTTTTGCTTTTTGAAATTATTGGAAGCTTTTAAAATCCTTCATAACATGTAAATTTTGCCAAATATGCATTATGTATAATGCAGTTTATAATAAAATGCCTGACTCTTGCATTTCCCAACTCAGGGATGTCTGTGCACAAGTTAAAAGACAGGAAGGAAGAAAGCATGTAAAATGAGTTGTCTTGACATTCTTTCTATCTCAACTTTTCCTCTCCTCTCAATGGGAATAATGAACAGTGGACATTATCTAGTAGCTCTTTCTGCCAGTCACACATGGAGGAGTGGGGGAGCCAGTGGAGAGACAGGGAAGGCTTCCCCACGCTTGCCAGCTAGCACCTAACATGGCCCCACTGGTTGGAGGAGGAGGAGGAGGAAAAAGGCCCTTTCTCCAGGAGTCCTGCAGCAAAACTACTAGTTTGCTAATACGTTTATTACTTGGACCATCCTATATTCAGGGCACAACTGTCAGCTTCATTGCTTGAGTCTGAAATCGGCCTCTGCCCCCCATTTCTTTGTGATTACTTTGCCCCCAACTAATCTCTTAAATGTGTTTCTGGAGAATCTGAAGCAGAGCATTAACTTGAAGACACTTTGTGAATATATTTTATGAACTGAGACTTAACAGCACAAGACTGAAGATCAACATTTGCATACTGTATGTGGTGTAGCAGACACATTTTGAATGGACTCTCTTACTCAAAAGAGCAGTTTGATACTTTACTGAACATTTTAAGTATACCAAAGAGGTAGAACAGCAGCTTAATGGTGCTTTAGGTTATGGTTGGTAGCTCGATCAATTTTCCTTAATGTGCTCTAGCTTCTCTTGAATAACAGTAAACTTGTCTTTAAATAAAAATATTCAGAGACACAAAAGAACAACAAATGATTATCGGGGTGTTTAAAAGCTCATTTCGTTTGCATGTGTTATCCCAATATGCCTTCTGTCGAAGTATTGAGTCTTCAAACAAAAGGATACAAATTAATTGTGTTCTGGGGCCAGCATTTGATTTTTTTTCTTGTACATTAATTTTCTCTTGTTTCTCTACCCTCTCTTATCAGAGATGCTCACAATGGTTTAAATTCTTCTAACAGAGTATTATTATCTGTGCTTTCAATATAACTGGCATCCCTTTTTGATGAAAAGTTAAAAAAATGTAACTGATATACAAAATTAGAAATTATTTCCTTTTTTCGGTTTCTAAGTAAACATGTTAGAATGGTGTGCCTTGACTTACCAGTAAAAACCCTTCAATGTAAACTTGCACATATCAAATGTTATAGATCTTCCTAGATTTTTATTCTGATCTGATCATATAGTTTTTTACTTGCTCTTCTTTAAAATCAGGGGTGTGAAACAGCAGCCTGCAGGCCCCCACCACCCTCCCATTTGGCTTGTGAGGCCATTGTGGCTAAGCTGTACTACCTGCCTTGCACCTGATGTCATGTATGATGTTTAATGTGGGGCAGGTAAGGGTGGGGCTTGGCCAAAAGGGTTCTTGAAGGTATGGTACCTATAAAACCTATTATATTGCTGAGCAATATACCAATCTGAAGGACTTCTAAAGACCGACGTGGGCAATGAAGCTCACCCAGTGTCATTGTCATTTAACTCAAACCAGCTTCTCAAATGTATCCACTCCTCACAGAAGCCTTGGTGATGAGGTGTTTAACCTGTGTTCGAAAAATTTAATTGCTATGCTTTTCTTAGGTAGGAATCCTTGACCTTTACTGGTACTACTTGAAACAAGAAGCAGCATTTTAATTACAGCCAATTTTTGTATAGCCATTCATGACTTCCTTCCTTCCATAAACTAGGAATACTTCATGTAATCTTATTTGGTAAAACTTTACCAAATACCTTGGCTAATATATGTACCTTACATGCTTCTTATATTAGTTTCCTCCTTAATTATCAAAATTCTTTTTTTCTTTGGATAATGCGATTCATGGACAGTTATTGATACTATTTTCTACTTTTAGTATCTAAGATTTCTAAAAAGTAAATCAAAATCAAAAAAAGGTATTACATCGATTTCTTTAAATCTAGAGTGAAATTGAATATTATTCCACTAGAGTCATTGTAAATGCCCTAACAAAATTATTTCCCTTATTTCAGTATTTGCTTCTCTTTGCCTTTCATTTCAGTTGTAGGACCAGTAATAGAAAGAGCTTGATCGTAACCTCCAGCACATCTCCAACACTTCCTCGACCACATTCTCCACTCCATGGCCATGCAGGTAATGACAATTCCCCCCCCCCCTTTCCTGTAAATCTTTTTTGACAGAGCAGCTATTGTTCTCATGATGCTAGGCATCAGTTTTTGAAATGAATTTGGTATTTGTGACTGAAGTGAATGAGAGCTCATGAATAATTTGTGTCCCTAATTTTGACAGTAGGAACAGCATCTGTTTTTGGTTTGTAGCTTGGGCATCATGTCATAATGCAATTAATCACCTCTGTTTGCCGTTCTTAGTTTCAAAGCATTTTAAAAACAGTCTGAAGTTTACTTTTTGTATAGACTTTGTAATGTTGCATTTATGCTTTGTTAACTTCTTTCTTACCTCTAAGAGAGACGGTTTCTGTTTCATGTTATTCATTCTCCAGAGCAATTCTCCCAATTCTCTCATTTCTTTTTCTTTTGATTCATCTAAAAAGTGTTTTATTAGAGCCCTTTGTCTTGGGCAGGAGTCCATACAAGCACTTCACTATGATAGGGAAACATGTTGTGAGCTCAGTTACAGTTGGGAAACGAAGATCAAGATGCAGCAAACCATATTGGAAGAGTAACCAGCAAACTCCCTTGAATAGCATTTCCGGGCACATTTCAGTAACCACCGCACCACATCTTTCCTTGTTATTTTGTCCCCCACCCTGCAATCATTCATTTAAAAAATATTTATATTTTATTGAAAATATTTCCAGAGCGATTTTCTACCAAATCCCTCTAAAACATATTATCCCTAGATCAGATCAGTCCAATGAACTCTCACCTGTTGTTCTTTAATAATAGAAAATGGTCCATTTAAATGAGTTTGCTCTAAAAGCATATTGAACATGCCATCGACCTTTGCATTGACCCCGCTTCTAAAGGCACCGTTTTATTGCTTTAGTTGATACAATACATGCTGCAACAGCTGTTTTTGTTTTCAAAATCCCAAGGTCCATAGAAAGTGATTTGAGGTTGTTACTGGAACCAGTCAGTTCTCAGTCTCCGCTTTGTGGGTCAGGTTCCTGAGTTGGTGGATTGCAGACTCAAGACACAGGAGCAGTCCAGGCAATTCGCTCTTTATTGCCGGCATTAAGCGTAACTTGCAATATATACAGAATAGTCCGCTTAGGCTACTGATCCCAGCAGCCAGACATCTCATACAGCATACAGCAGAATACATCATTAATCCATACCAGCAGCAGTTGTAGTAGTAGTTTCATCAGTTGCAGGCAATGAGAGAAACTAACACACACACTCTCACTGAATCTTTCTCTAGCTGTTTCTCTGGCTCTCTAGCTAGAAAGAGAAACTAAAGACCAGCCTTTTAAGGCTACAGGTTCCTGGCTGTGCAAAGGAAACCAATTAACTCCTGATCCTTGTCTTGCACCAGTGTAAGTAGTTAGGCTTCTCGGGTTAGTTTCTGGAACATTCTCTACTTCCAATTAACAGAAACTTACTCAGTTTTCTGCAAAACGAATGATCAATCCCCCAACAAGCCTAATGTCTGTCATCTATGCTCTGGTAATATTAAGGTTAGATTACTGCAATGAAGATGGTTTGGAAATGTCAGCTGGTGCAGTATTCAGCGGCCAGACTGGTTACCCATGCAAGAAAGTTTGAACATAAAACTCCATTCCTGGCCAAATTGCACTGGCTGCCAGGTAGTTTACAGGCCCAAATCAAAGTGCTGGTTTGATTCATAAAGCCTTAAATCAGGCATGACCAAACTTGGCCCTCCAGATGTTTTGGGACTACAGCTCCCATCATCCCTAGCTAACAGGACCAGTGGTCAGAGATGATGGGAATTGTAGTCCCAAAGCATCTGGAAGGCCAAGTTTGGCCATGCCTGCCTTAAATGGTTCTGGACCATAGTACATCAAGGACCGCCTCTCCCCATATGAACTCACTTGGACCCTGCAATCATCATCATCCGAGGCCCTTCTTCATTTGCTTCTTCAATGAGAGCTCCGGAGGGTGGCGACACAAGAGTGGACCTTTTAAAAAATCACTTTGGGGGGGTGTCTGCTTTGGGCTCTTTCTTGATAGTACCAAATGATGCTTTGGAAATACATTTAAATGCTGCTAATATTTCAGGGTATCTCCGATTAAACTTCAGTATTCTCTGCTTCATAAAAGCTAAGAGAGCTGATATCTCTCTTTCTGGAGATACTGACCCAGACAGCCCTAAACGTTGGCATTGATCCAGTCCTCCTGGGGAACACCAGATGCTATAATTATCCTTCCAAGAAATGCCAAGAAGTATGAATAGAATACTGAAAAAGTGGGAATTGTTGGCTTTCATGTTTTTAGTGAAACTCTACAGTTCATTCTGTTCAAAGTGTATCCCCCATATCCTCTTTGGACAGCAAAACCGAAGGAATAGTAGCAGTTCAACTAGAATGAGCCATCTGGTCCTCTGATTTAAAAGCTGCTTATCTTACTGGTATCCAAGAACTTCCTTAAGTTCTCAGAGGAGAGTTTAAACAGTTGCCTGTTGACCTTAGAGCAAGCATTTCAGAAGTCTAAGAAGCATTCTCTTCTAAAGACAGAATCCTGTAGCTGAGAATTGTAAAAGGAATTATTATGATGTTCTAATAATTTTGTTGATTTCATAACAGAATCCAGTTACAAACACAGATTACAGAATACCTAGTACAAAGTCAAACTAGATCACAGAAGTGATTCAATTATCTTTGTCACTACGAGTTTGTCAGAGTTAACTAGAGGACATTCACTTGATTGAATGACTCCTCCCATTGGATTGGATAGGCAAGGTATTTTAAGTTAATGATTAAACTGTATCAGATACCCAAGACCAAAATATGTTTTATTATTCCACACTCCCACTATGCATGAAAAGATGTCCCAGTTGCAACAATAAATTTATAACCCACTCTTCACACTGAGGTCCCAGGACAGGTTACAACCATTTAAAACACAACATTAAAAACAAATCAGAACAGCATACAATCGTAAAAATAGGGTGGGTCCTAAAATTTACATTTCTAATGTAAAAAGAATTTACACATTTCCCAAGAAGTTTCAATGGACATTTTTCAAAATTATTTCACTGGAAATAACCTCAAATGTTTATAGGTGAAATGAGTAATAGTTCAGTTTTCAAATGGATACACTGTTATATGGATGTTTTCATTGTATATCATCTTTCAAAGTAGTGATGCAAACAATTACTTGTTTGATATTTATGTGTGTGTGTGTTTAAGAATAATAGAGGGCAGCACCAATATATGGAAGAAATAAGAAGCAGCAACTTGCGAGGTGTTAAGAGATATTTGAGAACCCTTTGATTCTAGATCATTAAATCTGTGTAAGCGTTTGAGCAGCAAGACCACCACCTTGTTGCCTGTCAGCTTTAATGACCAAACAGAGCACTCTACTTTTGGTAACTGCACAGTAAAATGGTGTTCCAGCAGTTGTGCCCTTTTCTTCTCCATAGACATCTGTCCCAGGGGCAAGATGGTACTAACGTAAACGGGGGCCAGAGGGGGGAGTATTTCTGCTAAGAGTTGTGCATTTCTTACTGTCTCATTATGGTCTACCGTGGTGAAATGTAATTTAAATATTTATTGCATTTTCACTCCTTAGTGACAGGAGGGTATTCTTGGATTCCTTCTTCATATACATGCAGAATCACAAACAGATGACACCATCAATGAGAACAGGCGTGCCAACACCAACTTTTTTTGTAGTATAGACAGTGAGGACTTTTTCAGATCTTTATGGGGGTCTTGTGAGCAGATTCTCTGGTATTTGCCTTGATAATAATAATTGCTTATAAATATCTGGCACTATTGCATTACGTGCGTGCACACACAGAGATTACCAAAATTCTACTGTTGTCCTAATGAGTAGTAGTGGATTAGCTTGACTTTAATTTTACAAGTTCAAATAATTATTTTTTAACTTTTCCATAATGTATCCAGCTTGATTAAATGTTCTGTCTGTTAATTTGAAATTCACAACATGAATTTTCTAGAGAACGTGATATCTGGATTGAGGCTAATAGGATTTTAGAGATTGATGGTCCTAATCAAATGCTTCATGGAGAGTTGCTTAAATCTCTTAGGATGATTGGCACTGCTGCCAAGGTTTTCGTTGTTGTTGTTGTTTTTAAAAATGCATTTGTAACACGTTGCCATAGAATTTGAAGAGATTTGAGTCTTGGAGCCCAGTACACAATTGCTCACTATAAAGCATTAAAATTGTCATATTCAATCAGAGGCTTTCACCTAATCACAATTAAAACATCCATCGTGGAGAGAGATACCCTGCTTTATTTTTTATTTTTTTATAGTCTACTGTTCAGCCTGAACGTTCCAGGGTGGTTCACAACATTTCAGTTAAATACAATATATTACATAAACCATAGAAACCTAGAAATCTATACGTAATAACAAAGTAGTCATGAAATAGGAATGGATTCTATAAATTAGTCACCTCTCTGGGTATGAAGGAAAAGTTACATCTTAATGTTGAAAAACTATTTAAAATGGGGGGCAACTGTATCCAGTGGGATACAACAGGGGGCCATAACAGAGAAGACCAAGCTGTTGACGGAACTATAAGCAGGGCCTCTCCTGCAGATCTTAAGGCTGACAGACAGTGGGAGCAACACTGTCAAAATCCAACCAATTGCAAAAATCGTTTATACAAATAAAATGCACACTCACAACAAATGCTGCTATTTAGATTTTGAGTTAACACAAAGACTCATGTATGCCACATGACAAAAACTCCTACAATGGAGATTAGTTTATTTTATCTCAGCAAATTTGTGTGTATTTCTATTAGCATATTCTTAATGTTACACAAGCCCTACTATTTGAACTGTTTTCCTCATGTTTCATAGACTGCAAGCTTATGCTGGCATATTGCTTGCCCCAACTGTAGAGGTACATTGATGCAGGGAAGTTCAGATAGTGTACTTTCACTCATTTCTACACCTGTGTAACGTCCCTCCATCTTCATTGCCTAACCCTCTGACTGCTGCCACTCATGGTCCTGCCTGCCCCCTATCCCCTCCCCTCCGATTTATGAGTTCTTTAAAACATACGGTTGGATTCAAACTTGTAATGAGCACAGTTATGTTTATGCTTGAGAAAGAAGGGTGGGGAGGTTATTTTTGCCAATTCCTCCTTCCTCCTCCTGTAGCTCCCTGTTTCCCTGGAAAGCTGCTCTGGAGAGTTCGGGAGGTGATTGTGGGGACTGCATAGAGAATCTGCAAAAATTAATTCCTTCCTCCAGTGGGGAAGCCTCTACAGGATCCTGGTTCTTTCCATAAATGGAATGAGCAAGTATGGGTCCAACCCATAGAATATTACAATAAATAATACTACATAAGACGAACTGAACTACAGTTCCTACATTCCCCTTCTCCCTTCTGTTTTCAGTGTTTTCACTTTGACAAGTAGAATAGGGCTGCTAATTGTTTTTCATCTTGAGCTGGGAAATATCTCACCTGGGATCTAATTAAAATTCCAGAATGGGGGGTGGGATGTGCCACAGAAACCCCTATCAAACTGTTATTGAGAAGTCAGTGTGTGCTATCTAGCAGATTATGTGCTGTGCTGCATTTGTTAACACCACCAGTTTATAAACATTTTACTAATCTCATTTGTCGGGTCAGGCTACATCTATTGCTTAAAATGTCAATCTTCTACTGAATGCTGCCACATCTTGAATGTATTAGATCACTGCAAAAGTAGGTAATCATATGTTACTGTAATTAGGTATCCTGGTTATTTTAATGCTAATTCATCAGTTCCCATATTCAGATAACTTTACATTTGCTCTTATAGAAACAATGAAAGATCAGTGCCTTTAAACTGATGTAGAGTAAAAATAGATAGTAAAAATTGGTTACCGTCATCTGAACATAAAAAATCTCAGTGACTTGTACAGCATTGAGGCACTCATCAAATTACAATAACAGAAATAGTTTTGAATGCACAGCAAATGTCAACATTTTGTAATTTTCTGAACAGGTGGAAGTCCGTTGGACAGTCCCAGAAATTTCTCCCCAAATGCACCCTCTCACTTTTCCTTCGTTCCTGCCCGTAGGTATGTATGCATACACATTTTAGTTCTGATTTGCATGTAAAAGCCTCATGAGGCAATTCTTTTTTGCTTGTTGCTTAAAGTAATTTGGTGTTGTGTTCTTGACTGACTCACTTAACTCAATTCTCAAGAATATTTTTAAAAACAATATTTTTGTTGGCTTCTCATTCAGAATGTGAGACATTGCAAAAAAGCAAGCTAAAGGGGGGGGGGGATAAAATAAAAAAGTACACACATGAAGACTGCCTGGCCTAGGCAAATGTTTATTATTGTGCTTATATTTGAGAAAGTGGATTCCTGTGGCTGTATTTGAACATATGTGGCAGGAGATGCAAAGAGTTGTGGAGTAGGTATGCCTTGTGCTCTTCAGTGTTAGAGTGGGAGAGAAGGGGAAGTGAAAGTTATGATCACATTTCCACTCATGCTGTTTCCAGATTGGGACAGATGAAAATGGCCTTTGCCAATTCTGTTCACAGGCCATATGGGGAATGCTTGTTTGAAATAAAGTGCTTTAAAGGCTACCAGTGTGGAACCCTGCCCAGTCAGCCCTTGTAAGTTACAGACAAACGCTGATTGGCAAAACAGAGAATCAAAACCTACCTCTTGACAGCCCATTTTTGTGGGTAAGGTGCAGCTTCTGTGTGTGGCTCAGGTACTCCCATAATAGTTTTTGCATTATTGGATGGCACTGTTTGCTTGCCTGTTTGTTTTTTCAGGGCATAGATTTGGTTAGCAAGATTTTTTTATACTTGTTTGGTATTAACTATTGGGCTGTGGGGTATTTGTCATCCTTTCCCAATGGTTCATTGCACTGGAACACCTGGTTTCTTTTGCTCGCCTTTATCTTTCTGTTCTGTCTACGAGTTTTCTGATACCAAGGCCTTCCTTCTCATTAGAGGGAAGACCGAGTGAGCTGGCTATTTGGAAAGAAAGCGTTTATCTTTTGGTCATCTATTTCAGAAATGACTTTTTAAATATCTGGCTGCCCAAAATAACACCAGGCTATCCATAATATGCTTGGATGTTTGAAGCAGCTCTCCCCCCCAAAGAAAACCCTGGGTACAAGGAAAAAGGGGGAAGCAAACAATGCCATCCATTACTCAGTGCATCAGTGTATTTTTTCAAGGATAACTGAATAACACCCAATGCTCCTACTGCAATACATTATGCAAATGGTGAGCTTGTGCCTTGCTTCATCAATTGCTTTCCCAACTCTTCCAGCCTACAGCAAACACACACAGTTCCGGGCACTTAAGCCATGTTGCAGTGTCTTTACAACTGTTCCTAAAGCCTGGGTCTTCCTCAGTCTCAAGTGGTCTTACTGTTTCAGCTGTTGCTAATACAGTAGTGCATTATCTCACAGGATCTGTGACTAGTTATTCACCTTCTCTCTTGCTGTGCTCACAGGAGACAGATAGTGGGAGGAGGGCCAGCTACCATAAAGGCCAGTCCGATGTCATTCACAAAATAGCTATGCTACATGAGGCAACCTACACTGGATCATGGCACATGAGACCCTTCCCCCAACTTCCACGATCCAAAAGAGTGTGAGGCAAAGCCACTTCAGTGAAACTGGGAGGCAGGGAAAACTTTGCCAGACTGGAGACTGTGCTTTTATCCTCTTTAGGTGGCATTTTTCTTCCCTCCTGAATATTTTAATAATTGCTTGGGTCAGGGGACGTGATCTTCACTGCTCAACAGCTTCAAGAAAAATGCAGAGAGCAAAACCAAGCCCTTTATATGGCATTTATTGACCTGACTAAGGCCTTTGAAACTGTAAATCATAATGCCCTGTGGACTGTCCTCCTGAAAATTGGCTGCCCTGATAAATTTGTGAACATCCTTCAGCTCCTCCATGGTAATATGACAACAACTATTACAGATAACAATGGCTCTCAATGTGAACCATTCACAGTGGGGTCAGGTGTTAAACAGGGTTGTGTTATCGCCCCAACTCTATTAATTATTTTCATTGCCATGATCCTACACATTGTCAAAGGGAAACTCCCCACCGGGGTAGAAGTCATATCAAACAGTTGGAAAGCTCTTTAATCTGAGTAGGCGGAAAGGAAAGAGTAAGGTTACCATAACTTCCGTCACAGAGCTTCAGTATCCTAAATATCTTTGCAGAAGCTTACGAAAAGCTTGGCCTATCACTCAACATCCAAAAAACTAAAGTGCTGCACCAATAAGCACAAAACAACCCCTCTGCAATGCCACAAATCCAACTCAGTGGTGTAATGTTGGAAAGTGTTGATCACTTCTCCTACCTGGGCAGTTATCTTTCCACAAGGGCTGACATTGATGCCAAAATCCAGCATCGCCTGAGCTCTGCGTGTGCAGCTTTCTCCCAATTGAAGCGCAGAGTATTTGAGGACCATGACATTCGCAGGAGAACCAAAATGCGTGCTTACAAAGCTATTCTACTACCAATCTTGCTGTATGCTTGTGTAACATGGACCACTTATAAACGCCATCTCCAACTCCTTGAAAGATTCCATCAATGGTGTCTCTGAAAATTTTTAGATTTCACTTGGGAAGCCAGGTGAACTAATACCAGTGTACTGGAAGAAGCAAATATCACCGTTGGCGAAGCAACGATTCTTCAGCATCAACTTCATTGGACTACCCATGTTGTTAGGAGGCCTGATTATTGTCTTCTGAAGCAACTACACTATTCCGAAGTTAAAAATGGAAAGTGTAATGCTGGTGGTCAACAAAAGAGGTTTAAAGACTCTGTGAAGGCAAATCTACAAAAAGGTAATATAAGCACCAACAACTGGGAAGCACTGACCTGCGAGTGCTCCAATTGGAGAACAGACTTTACCAAAGGTGTTGTGGACTTTGAAGATGCTCAAACTCAGGATGAAAGGGAGAAACATGCTAAGAGGAAGGCACGTTTGGGAAACCCTCACCGTGATCCATTCCTACCCAGAAACCTATGTCCCCACTGTGGAAGGACGTGTGGATCCAGAATTGGCCTCCACAGTCACTTACAGACTCACTGTTAAGACTGTGTTCATGGAAGACAATCTTAGTCAGGCTATGAGTGATCATCAAAGAAAAAGAATGCTTTGACAACCAGTGTGCTGCTTCACTAAGCAAATATGTTGGTTAGAATTCCTTTCATATAGGGTAATGCTCTTAGATATTTTGTTTGATACTGCCACTCTGGCTTGCTGTGTTTTGTAATAATTCTCAAGCTGTTTTATTTTGTGAATGTTTATTTTGTTACTATAAAAAATCTGAGTGCTTTTAAAACCTGATAAACAAAGATGAACCATTCTCAAAATAGAGTGCTTCAGTGATATTAGAATTATGGCAATGTAAATGAAAGGATTATCTTTCTCAAACTACAGAATTTTGCCACATTCACATATGCAGTTTCATTTTTATCTACAAATATAAACAAATATGCCACTCCATCTATAAAAATTCCCAGGATGATTTATAAGCATGAAAACAACAATTTATTACTTTTTCAGAAGCAGATTATGTTTACAATTTCCCCCCTGTTTTTTTTACTGGTACTATTTTTTTATATAGCCATGGACACAGGGCAGACAGGTAATGGTACATCAGATATATATTATGTGGAATGTAAATGGAATGCTTCTGCATGCTACTGTCCTAGTGAGCTTATATGCTGCTATAACCCCATTTAGGCATTCTGGTGCTAACTTTGTCAATTAAAATGAGCAGCAAGTGTTTTTTAAACATTATCTCAAAGCGTCATCCTAGATATATCTACTCAGAAGTAAGTTCTCTTGAGCAGAATTTACTTCCAGGTAACTCTGTGTAGAACTGCAATCTTAGTGAAGTTGGTCTAGTTCTGCTGCATGATAGTATAAAATAGCTTTAAACTTACTTTTAAAAGATAGATAGTGACCAGAATTTAAAGAATCCCATGTTTTTAGCAATTTGTTTTAGTGGTGTGCAGCTTTTTATGCTGCATCCAATAATGTTCTCATTTTCCTGATCAGCATTCTGGACTGGAGCTGCAGAAAACATGCCCAATTATTTACATCCAACATGTTATTCTGTCCTCAAAGAACTGAACATGATGAAATAACTAATCTGACAATCCCTCAGTTTCACTTGAACTTCAAAATCCATCTTTCTGCATGGGAAAGTTATTTCTAGCTCTTTTTGGTCTCTGAAAATTTCAGTAGGATATAATCTAAATATCAGCCCAGAATATAATGTGTATTGCATTTGTGTAGTGTCTATGCAAGACACAGGGGTGTTTTCTTGTTGTGCCTAAACTGGAACATTGTGCCTCGTAGCAGTGCTAAGCTAGAGAGGACTTTGGGGACAGAAAAAAGGTTATAAATCTTTAATAGCTGTTAATAGGCACTTTTAATGATGCATTTGCCATATGAAGGCTTCTTGAAACTTCTGAGTGGCAGCTGCTCCCTCTCAAGGAGCTAAATCATACATTTCCTTTTGTTAAATATATTAGCTGCACTGCATAGGTGTCTTCACATTACTTCCAGGAATGCTTTTTTCAGAGGTGGGGGGGTAGCGTGGAGACCAGTCTATGTGGTAAGCTGGCCCATATGGGAACAGCCTGCTGTATGAAGCAGTTGTAAAACAGAAGCAACTATAAGCACCTTCAATATGACAGCCACAGGAGAATCCGTCCTGAGGTTGATAGACCTATAGCTTATGGTAGCTCTCTGTATTTCTATTTGTTTTAGAAAGGGCCTCAGGATTTATTTGAAAAATATATATTCTAAGAGTAACCAACTGTTTCATAGAAGTTGAATTATTTTTCAGTTCACCATTCAGAGAGAATGGGCATGCAGTTGCTGTCTCAACTTTTTCTAAATAATTTTTAAAGCTCTGATTGGTTGTTCTGATAAATCAGTGTGCAGTGTATTCGGCATATGAAGAAGCCTTCCTCCAAAATAAAATGCTACTATTGTTTTAAACAGCATCTTACAGTGTCGTCCTAGACATATCTATCTATCTAGATACATAGAGATAGATATATATACATATATACATGTAGATACCAGTGACATTTGAATGTCATTCTGTTTAAACAATTGCCTTAATGGGGTTGTAATTATAGCATGGATTCAGTAACTGCAGCTTAAAACATTGTGATCCTGTGCATGAAGCATGAAGACATTGTTTATTAAATGCTTGTGCTGTTTAATTCTTTAATTGTAAGAGAGATATTGGGGGTAGAAATGTCAGTTGTTTTCCTGAATCTGGTAGGTAAAATGAGATGCTTGCACCTTTCTCAAATTAAACCTGATTTTATTTTATTTTGAAACATCAAGCAGAATAAAGGTAATTCAAAAGCTTTGCAAAAGATCTGTTCAGGGCACTGTTGGTCTAAACCCTCTCAGTGTGTTATAGAAAAAAAATGTGACCTGTTATTTCTAGCTAAGATAGCAGTCACAGCTTTCACATTAAATATCACAAAACTGTTTCACTCACTCATTTAAATTTAACTCTATTTTGTGTTCATATTTTGTGACATTGGACTCTTACTCTTTTTCTCAAGAACTGAATGCATATGTACGTAGATATCTGTTTTGACTTTCCATGTTTATTCATTTTTAAACCCAGCCAGATGGGTGGGGTATAAATAATATATATATATTATTATTAAATTAAAAAGCAATAATCAGGTTGGAGCTAAGGCAACAGACCAAACCTATGGCTTGCCTGTAAAAAATGGTGTTGAGTGTAAGTGTAAAGAGCTTTATTCAACATTGTATATCTGTATAGGACTCTCATGGTTTTGCATGGCACTGAAGTGCTAAATAGAAGCGCGGGATTTGTACCAACAAAACTACTGTTTCCCAGTACCAGTGGGAAGAGCCCTGTGCTCACATTGCAGATTGTGGGGTCCTGCATAATGTTCAGCTCATGAAAGTACCACAGTCACTATTGTCTACAATGTCAATGGGCAAGGGTCAGTATGGCATGAAGACCTGAGTGGAGTTAGATTGCCCAGGTCAGATATTCAAGGGCACAAAGTAGGTGTTTATAGTATCAAATTGCAAAATAGAAAAAGAAAAACCCTCCATATTACATCTGTTAAATTTGTGGATTATCTGAAAAGTATGATGAATGTCCTGAATATCCTGTGGAATAACTATGTAATGTTGCCTTAGAAAGCCATTTGTCTTTTTTAAAAAAATCACCTTAGTTATATACAGATTGTGAAAACATACCTTTATTTAAATCAGATTATAAAGCAGTTTGCTTATAGAACATCTGCCCATGGGAAATGGAGATTTTATTTTCAATAAATACCTAGTCTACAAAAATATAAATATGAGTCAGAACAGTAGATGAACTGGCCATATTTTTTCACCACAGATTTTGTAAGTCAATGAAATGTTGTGAATTTTGAGAATCCGAAACCGTTTTTATGGGATCCAGAATGTTATCATGGATGCCATGATAACATGACACTGAGTATGTAAAAAATGGGTTCAGGTAATTAGAGGAGCTCTAAACAATTTTTCATGGGTTTGTTTGGGTGTGGGTAGTGACATTTATACCATAGGTCAACAACTGGTCATTTGTGAGCTGGATTCTCCGCTACATAATCATTTCTGTCACAGCTTCATGCTAGCTTGAAACAATTTCACGGAGAAATGAAGAGGTTGTGTCAGATAAACAAACACATTGTTAATCACCTATGGCATATGGGTTATTAAAGCAGAAGAGATCTGTTGCTTATAAACACCAGTGCAAAGTTTTAGTAATGTTGCTTGCATCTCTTTCTAGGACAGATGGGCGTCGTTGGTCTCTGGCCTCCCTCCCCTCATCTGGATATGGAACAAACACTCCCAGTTCAACAGTTTCAGTAAGTAAATTTTCACAATGGTTAGTTAATTAGTAAAGTACTTCTAATTCTTCTTGTTTCCAATAGTTAATGGTGATTTCTACCTGTTATTTTACTACATGCATTATAACTTGTCAATTTGACAATCACTGTTTTTGTGACTCTTCTGTAGTGGGACTTCAAAAGTATTTCAAATAAATTTCCCTCTATCAGGTTTCAAAGGACTGATACATAATTCAGTGGAAGATTAAACATTTGCAGATCTCAATGAGGTGTCCTAAACCATATTTATGCAGCTGATGACCTCTGAAAGACCATGACTTTAGGACTGAACCTAGCCATGTGACAGAGTGTTGCATGCAAGGCATTACAGTGCCAGCACTTGCCAGTGCTAGTTAAGTTTTTCCTAAAAAGATACTGTGGAGTCCAGTGAGCTGCCATTATTATTATTATTATTATTATTATTATTATTATTATTAATATAATATTTGCTGTGTCCAACAGAATCACATGCATATGGAAATCAGTCTGACAGGGATTAATATTTTTTCCATTGCCAAATGTGAAGTGGATGCTTAAATTTGCCACTGTACTCTGTCCTGAGTTCCTCCAGATTTGGTTTAGACTTGTCCCTTAAGAGTTTGGTAAAGAGATACCATTAGTTGAAAGCATTGTTCTGAAGTCTTTAAGTCCTCCAATAATGCAGGGTTTTCTGAGGCACTTAGTACCTCAGGCTGAAAGTTGTTAACAGATATTTTAATTGCCAGTGCTGCCATCTTGCATCTTTACTTAAAAGCTATTAATCCTGTGACAGTTACAGCATAGATGCAGCCACACCCTCTATCCCACATTTCCACCCTGTATCACTAATCCTTGTTTTTATGTAATTTGTCGTTAAGTGAGACAGTAATAACCTACTAAGAGCACTTTTTGAAAATATTATTCATAAAAAATTGCATGCTCACACAAAAGAAGAACACTGCGAATTAGTAACCCCCCACTTTTTATGGATAGCCTCATATTTTTATAGAAAACTTCAGTTAATTTAATATTTATACTTTTATGCCTCCCTTCATCCCATTATGATTTCAGAGTGGTGAACAAACATAAATCTTGTTACATTCAGTTGTTCAGTGCAGCGGTTGCCAGCAAGTGGTTCGATGAAGCACGTGAAGAAAAATGGTTAATTCTTGCAGGAATAGTTATTCACTAAAGGAATTCACCAATGACAGCTTGAAGATTCATAAGCATTTTCCTCTACCTCTTGAAACGAAAGAACTCATGAAGTGTATTCATCTATGTTAAGTCTTGTGCCTCACATTAAGTGTTCCCTTGTATATACTTTGTTCTTAGTCATCATGTTCATCTCAGGAGAAGCTGCACCAACTGCCTTATCAGCCAACACCAGATGAACTCCATTTCTTGACAAAGCACTTCAGCACAGAGAGCATCACTGATGAGGAAGGGCGGCATTCTCCAGCAATGCGCCCCCGATCTCGCAGCCTCAGGTGAGCCTCACACTCTACTTCTGGCATCAGCAATCTGGTTCACCTGCCTCACTTGCAAGAATAACCACTCCACTGCAACAGCAACAAAACAGCTAAAGGAACT
Source organism: Podarcis tiliguerta (assembly GCF_965153285.1). NCBI lineage: Eukaryota > Metazoa > Chordata > Lepidosauria > Squamata > Lacertidae > Podarcis > Podarcis tiliguerta. The sequence continues at coordinate 51,006,656 of NC_139539.1, forward strand.
CCTTGTGTAAACCAAGCACAACATGGCTTCCCAGCACAGCCACATTAAAATCATGAAGCGTCTCAGTTGCCATTTTGCATCTTTTTGCTGGTACGAACTAATGATTTTTAGGATGCAGTGCCCTTCACTTGAAAGTTCCCTTATGTCCCAGTACTGGGTAAAGAAAATGTCTTGTTTTCCCACTCTTCTAATCCGATGAGTAGTGCTGCTTGTCCTGTGTTAACCTGCTTGCAATGATCTTGGCCCTCATTGCCAGATGGAAAAGCTCTAACTGGCAGCTGTGGTTATGCTAAAGGCTTTAATGCTCAAATGAGATCAGTACATAAGGTAATAAACACAAGCCAATATGTTGATCCAACAAGTAACATGCCCTCTGCACCTTCCGAATGAAGAACAGGGCAGCCACAGCAATTAGTGTGTCAAACAGCTGGAGTCCCAAGAATGGACATTCCTTTGAACGAGTTGGCTTGCATCTGCACTGGTGTCTGTGTCCATGGAAATGGAGGTGGAGTCCAGACCCCCTCAGCATCAGACTTACTCTCAGTTGCCACTCCAGAAGGGGAAAGCTCATCACTAAGAGGGAGAAGTGGTTCCATAGGAGGTGGTGTGAGGCTAAGGCTGTCCAGTGCCACAGAGGTGGGACGCTTCTTCGACAACCTACTCAGCTCCTCCCCGCCATCTTAATTTCTGTCCCCTAAGCCACTGAACCATCACTCCCTGGGATCAGACACTTCTTACAGATGAGACATTTCTTTGTAGTTTCCCAGGCTAAAGCCAATCATGCAATATGCTTCATCACACTCTTTCCACAATCAAGTAGTCATTTGATTTGACAAGGTTTATTTCTAATGCCAGTTTTATTGCTAGCCTGGATAGCTACTAGTATGTTTAGCTGTTCTAAGTTTTGGAGAAGAGACTCTGTTGTCCAGCTATTTATTTACATCTTTAACACTTCCACTGTTCCTATGACTATTGTCCAATCTGTAGGTAGAGTACTATATTTGATTGATAAACCAGTACTAAAACATGTCAAACATTAATCTTTGTAAATTTAATCTATTGGTATTTTTTAAAATGTAAGCTATTTTTGTTCCTATAACTTTTTCTAAAGACAGCTGATAGTGATCATTATTGTATAAATTATGCTTCTAATCCAGGGTAGTCATAAGAATCATAGGGTTGTGGAGTTGGAAGGGACCACAAAGGTCATCTGGTCCAACCCCCTGCAATGCAGGAGCCTTTTTGCCCAACATGGGGCTCGAACCCACAACCTTGCCCTCAAAGAATAAACTGAAGAGCTGGTGGAAGTTTAGTTTGTGTACTTTTTATTTAAAAAATTGCCTTCCCCATGATAGATGTAACCATTAGCTGAAATCTTATAAATTATGCTAATACTTTGTCCTTATGCTTTATACATGAAGTATTTGTCAACATTATAGTTTACTAAATTATTATTTACATTTATGACTGGAAAAGGCAACATATTTTAAATATAAAACCAAAAAGGGAAAACGTGGCTCTAATTTGCTATAGTTAATCAAGGAATGAAGTGTAATTTCTATCTGCATTACCTCATTTTCCCTTAAAGGCTACTTAACGATAGAATGAGTCATAGCATTACATTCTGGCTTCTGTTCTATGATGATGAAAGGAAAGGAAATCATGCTGTTTGTGTACCCTGTTAGAATTTAAAATATATTCTTTCAAGCAGTGGTATGGTTCCTTAACATTATATTCAAGATGATCAACAGAATTTTCTTGCTGTAACACCTGGTTTACATGCCAGTATGACATATTTTAATCTCTAATCTGAGAACCAGTGTGGCTTAATGGTTAGATTGTTGGACTATGACTTGGGAGACTAGAGTTCCAATCCTTACTCAGCCATGAAGCTCACTGGGTGACCTTGTGCAAGTCAACATCTCTTAGCCTACCCTACCGCACAGGGTTGTTGTGAGGATGAAACGGGGAGGAAGATAACTATTTACACCACCTTGAGCTCTTTGGAAGAAAAAGGTGGTATATTAAATACCGTATTTTTCGCTCTATAACACGCACCCGACCATAGCATGCACGTAGTTTTTAGAGGAGGAAAGTCCGTAGGCATGCCACCCGTAGGCATTCCCCCCATAACACGCACAGACATTTCACCTTACTTTCTAGGAGGAAAAAAGTGAGTGTTATGGTGCAAAAAATATGGTAAATAACTCTCTTATCTATCCATCATGCTCAGTGGTTTCTGAGCACATTTGGCCTCACAGCAAGACTCCTGTCTCCACTATTTTTTGGAGACAATGCAAAACTACTGGAAAATTCAAATCACATTGGGTAAAATGCCTCAGTAGTAATCTTCCCCCACCCTCATTTAAGGAGGAAACAGGTTACGTGAAATCTGTCCTGAAAATCAGGACCTGAGCACATGGTTTGTTCTTCCCCATCTGAACAAACCATGAATGATAACGAAGGTTTGTTCATATCTTACAGCCCATAGTCAAGGAAAGCAAACTGCAAGCCTGGGTTTGGACAGCATGACAAGCCAATGTCTGGTTTCTTTAGTCTGGCATGGAAGAAGTGCCAGTCAGTGCTGCCAGTACTGAGCCGAGCAGGCCAGTGGTCTAACCCAGTATGTTGCTAGCATGTAAATTCACTTTCAGTTTAAAAACTTTAATCTTCCTTTTATACAATGAACTCAAAGTAACTCAAATTAACTTCATAGTACATATTTTAACAACTGCGTTTTCTAACAGCTCAGAAACCAATGTTCCTTTCCCCCAGCTGGTTAAATAATTGAGTCTTTACTGTTCGTGAATTTTCAGTGTAAATATGCACAAAAGTATACACTATTTGTTTGTGCATAGTTGGCCTCACACAGCTGACTGAGGTTGCAAAAGAAAATCCTAATAATATTCCAACCTATACTTAACTAAGGGGTGGGCATATTCTTTCTTCAGCAATAGCAGCATTGCTGTTGTTTATATTTGTCCGAGGTAGCAAGAGAGAAACTTTGGTAAAGGATATACCTTAACCTTTTATGTGCTTGTGCACACATTCATGTGTAATTACATCAGTGTAGTGATGACTGTAGTTTGCATATATGACACAATCACACTACCTACCATTTCAACCACATTTTAACATTCTTAACTTTCTCCCTAGTCCTGGCCGTTCTCCAGTGTCCTTTGATAGTGAAATAGTAATGATGAACCATGTATACAAAGAAAGATTTCCAAAGGTAAGAACCATTTTCATAAATTTATTTTTCAGTCCATTTATTGAGGCACTAAGAGCAGATTTCTGATACAAAGACATTCTGCAGTCTTCCAAATCTTAAGGAAAATGGCCCTTTTTATTTGAAATGAAAATTAAAAAACAGACCCCCATCATTTTTGCAATCAATGAATGAAATCAAACTTATATTGCACTTACACTGAAACTGTAGGTGTTATGTAAAAAATCTAGCAAAACACTGTCATCTTGCCCTCATATATGTGGGGAAACTTTTAAAGTTTTAATGATTTGTGATGCAAACAATTTGTTTTGTTTTAATGGTAAATATAAGCTGCTATCATGATCTGCATCAGAAAGGGCCATATCTTTGGTGCCATGGTTGAACTGGAAAGAAACAACACATACGGCACAGTAGAGACTGTTAAGTGCATTGTTGCATAATTTTTTGTAGGCTGGAGCATTGTTTTGCTGTTTTAAATGTAGTTAAATTATTTTACTCCTTACAAAACACGTTCTGTCAGTTGCTTTGTAGACTGTTTTGTGTGTATGGAAAAACATACATATCTAGGTTAATGTGTAAGGTAAAGGTAAAGGGACCCCGACAATTAAGTCCAGTCGCAAGTGACTCTGGAGTTGCGGCGCTTATCTTGCTTTACAGGCCAAGGGAGCCAGCGTTTGTCTGCTTCCTCAGACAGTTTTTCTGGGTCATGTGGCCAGCATGACTAAGCCGCTCCTGGCGCAACCAGAGCAGCGCATGGAAACGGCGTTTACCTTCCCACCGGAGTGGTACCTGTTTATCTACTTGCACTGCGTACTTTCAAACTGCTAGGTTGGCAGGAGCTGGGACAGAGCAACTGGAGCTCACCCCGTCGTGGGGATTCAAACCACTGACCTTTCGATCGGCAAGCCCAAGGAGCACAGTGGTTTAACCCACAGCGCCACCCGCGTCCCAGGTTAATGTATAAGATAAACAAATTGCAGGAGGGTCTTACCATTTTGTGGCTTTATGGACATCATCCTTCCTAGGAAGGATGTATGGCGCCAACCACACATTCGTAGGACATTCATTAATTAGAACTTAAAGTGGTATTCAACCACTTGGAGTGGATTCGTTGACATTAATGAACATGACCAAGTTATCCATTACTTTCAGTGGGTCTATTCTGTGTAAAACGTAGTTGGATACCACCCAAAGTTTTTCTACTGCAGGACAAATAGCAACTTTGAGGAGATAGAGATGAGGGGGAAGGTTAAATTTTCCTCTTCCTCTTTACGAAAAAAAACATATCCCACTTCCTACTTCCACAGCTGCTACTCTGATCTAAATCAGGGCATGGTTATATTGAAGTAAAAACATCTAAAGGGCCAAACTACACATTGTGAAAGATTCCATTTCATCTCCTCCACCTAATATGTAGTTTAGCCTGTGTATTTCAACCTGTTTCACACCTAGGGTGTTCTAGTTTACTTGAAATTTATTTGTGTGCGTTCGAAATTAGTGCACCTTTCACCTAGAAATTGCTTCAACTTCATGACACTGAAGCATTCAAATTAGGAATGGTGGTGATGGAGGACAACGCTTGTTCAGTCTCTGTAGCCAAAATTCCTAAACATTCAAACAAAACCCATGAGTTAGATTTGATATGTTTACTTCAGTTCAAATGTAGATATTTTCATAGCAAAATGTCTGTAAATATTCTTCTACATTGTTTAGGCCACAGCCCAGATGGAGGAACGGCTGGCTGAGTTTATTGCATCCAGCGCACCAGAGAACGTGCTACAGCTAGCAGATGGGGTCCTAAGTTTCATTCACCATCAAGTTATTGAATTGGCCAGAGACTGCTTGGATAAATCACGTGAAGGACTTATTACTTCTCGGTACTTTTATGAATTGCAGGAAAACCTTGAGAAGCTCCTGCAAGATGTAAGTATTTAATTCACAGGCTATCAGCTTCAGCCTGCCTTGCTGTAACCTGAAATAATTCACATGGCAACCCTCCACATGGTGCAGGCTACATCCACAAAGCACAGGGGCAAACAGAACGCACTATATAGGTGCTTCAGAGCAACACCCCACCCCAGTTAATTCAAGCCACAGCCCATCTAAGTGGAGAAGAAAACATTTGCTTCATTCAAATAGTGAGGGGATTATTTATACCTAATGTGTGAAACTCAATTTATATGTTAGATTTAAGTAGCTTTTGATGTTATGGTTTAGTTTTATTTTGTATTTAAATTGTTTATATTTTAACTATCGGAAGACACCCAGTGAATATTATGTAATGAGGCGTTGTGCCATAAATAAATGAGTAGAGTTTACCACATTTATCCAGATCTATATTTATTAACCTCCCATTGTTTCTGGACTGTCCTTCTACAGGAGGAGCTAATGAGATCTGAGTTGTCAGGGGGAGCTGGTACTTGTTAATCCCTCCCCCCCCCCCAAATTGGCCACCTCTACAAAAGAAGGCATAAAGATTAGGTAGTGGGAAGAAATATATTCGGGATAAATGTTAATGTACCTGAAAGGGGCAGGATAAAGGAGAGTCTGTAGGATTCCTGTTATGAAGAAAAGCGAGACACTCCCATTTCCCCTCCTCTTCTTCCTTTGCTCTAAAAATACTGGCCTCCAAGTTTATTATGTAAATACCCTCCTGCATAGTCTACCTTCTGTTATGACTGCATACATCCCAGATTTCTCATAACAAAGTCTCTGTTTCTCACAAACTCAGGGTTCATTTTAAACCAGTCAATTGTAGAAAGAATCAGCCTTGTAGGTGTACTATATTCTTGGTTGAAGAAGAACGAATACAGTCCAGTTAAGTTAGGCACTCTTAATTTGTAGGTCTCACTGAAAGTCCTAAACATATGCTGAAATCAGTCATAGATGAAAGCACTTGATTGTGGTGGGACTGCATCTAGCATTTGTAAAATCTCCCAAACACCATTTACTACAAATGGAATTGTTGGACTACAACTCCTATCATCTCTGACCATGCTGGCTGGAATTAATGGGAGCTGGAGTCTGACAACATCGGGGGGGGGGGTCATGAGTTATCGAGCCCTGCTTTATTTAGACTGAACAGTTAACCTTTTCTTCTAAAACTGTATTGTTATATAGGATTTATTTGAAAGTTTGGGGAAATGCGACTAGAATTTGATTGTATTTTATGAAAACACATGAGTCAGAATTTTGGAAACAAATACTTACTATATATGCATTGAAATTAGCTTTGTTAACTGAAAGATAATAAAAATTGAGAATTAAGAAAAGTAATAACCTTCACACTGAATTACTAGAAAGCATGAAATGCATACACATTTGGCTTTGAAAACAAAGAAGAAACAATTGAAAAACTTGTAGATACAGGAAAGCCGCAGAGGTGTTAGTAAGTTTATATCAGTAGTTGCTTGTGTTGCCCACTTAACCTGAAATCCCGATTAAAGTTGCTGTTCTTAATAGGGTTTAAGTGCATTGGTTCTTGTATGGCTGGCTTGATCTATATCAGTATATTAGCTCAATTACAGAGTTGTGACTTGAATATCACTGCTGTTGGTCCTGCTAAACCCCAGGGGAGGACAGTGATTTTAATTTCATGCCCCAGTGGCTACAGTTAGTGACGGATGAGTCTTTCAGATAAGGGAATCACTTTGTAAATTGCCCATTGCTACCTCCAGTACATATGTCACTGGAAATGACTTCGTTTCTATAAACAAATGACACAAGCTTCAGCCCATAGCCCTTGTGGTTACCCCACCCCCATCCCTCAAGGAGGCGGGGGGACCTGAAATGACACCCGCAACCTTCAGACAAGCATGTTGTCATTGGGAGCTGCTAATTAGATGGCATGCATCATACCAAGGGAAGGGAGGCAAACGATAGGCAGTTGTTTGGCATATAACCTATTCACTGAAGATGCAATAAAAGTGGGATGTCTTCTAAACAAGACATTTGGAGAGATGTCGAGGCTATTGTGTGAAATACGGAAACAAGAAACAACGATTTTACTAAGGACTCTGGAGCTGCAGCACTGTGCAGATATCATGGCTGAGTGGCTGCTACAAGTTGTGTTCATTTTTGTGTTTATGTAATCTTGTTTCTAACTGTTGTGTTTTTAATTTCTACATAGCTTGACTTTTCAATACTCAGAGCAAATTACAATTTGTAGTAAAACTTTCAATCTAATTCTAGCTATAGCAGTTTTTAAAGTTACTGAACGTTTTTATTAACGTAAATGGACATGATCGCATGGCAAACTTCTTAAAATCTGTTTTAAATAAAACTTGTCCTTGTTGGTCTATAAAAATTGTTTTCAGTATTTAAAACTTTGGTTTCCTTTCTGAATAATCATACTACCTCATATTATGTTTCAATGAGTTTATATATTAGGAGGAATGGTTTTTTAAAACTTTTTTTTTTTACAAAATCCAAACTAAACCAAATAAAGGAATTGTACAATTTCCTTTAATGGAATGTGAATTACAAATTCTGAAATACTTGGCAAATTTTCATTGCAATATGTATCTATATATTGCTTTAGTTTAAGAGATTTGAAATCTTTCCTGTGACATGTTGAGTGAAGGGCTTATGTACTGTGCATGCATACTCTAAACAGATATTGTAAGCAGAATTAGATCCAAATTTGTAAACAGAATTATATACCAAACAGTCATTCTAATATGTGAGCCAAATTAAGTAGTTGGTAATTTCCCCATAAACAACAGGGTGTGTATGTCTCTTCTTAAATGCATACAGTGGTCTCTGTTTACAGTTTGTGCCAATCTTATTTTTCCACATTCCTTGGTGATGCCAATGCTTTCTTACTACTTGCCAGTGTATGAATTTTCATTTCTTTTCAGTGAACTTTAGCAAGCAATTTCTTTGTTGCTGGTAGTTACCTGCAGATTTCTTGATTAAACGCTTGTGCCTGCAAGCTGCTAAAAAGCTCAGGTTATTTTTTTTTGGTCCCCCATATGGTCTTTGAAACCTGTTTCTGAGTATTATTTATCATTCCAGTGAACATACCTGTAGTTGTGTTTAATTTCTCTGGAATACCATGAGCTTGAAGAGTGAACTATGTCTTACATGTTCTTTGTATAGCTATTATTGTATTGAGCTAGGGTGATGGGGAAAAAACATTCTATTCTTTTCTTGTAAAATGTGCACAGAAGATTTAGTGGGCCAACAAAATGCTGACACTCCCAGTGTTTGAATATTATGTCATCAATCAACAAATAAAAACATTCGACCGAACCAGTCCATGTGGCTTTATAATGTATTTGTACTATGACATTAATAATAGAATATTGATAGCATTCTGCATGCAGCTCTATAGACACCTTGTTCAGCTTACTATTTCCTTTTGGGCCTATTTTTGTGTGCACTGCAGTTTGTTTAATGTCTTCATGGAAGAATTATAAAATAGAATATCTTTGAGAGTGGAAGTGAAAAAAATAACACAAAGAAAAGTCAATGTCAAGTAAATCTTGAAATAAAAACCTATTTTGGCATAGGGAAAAAATCAATGTATAATTAATTAACACTCTTTTTTGAAAGAAAGAAAAACCCTTTTAAAAGTTTCCAGTGAGTTTACTGTGAATAAACCTTCTGCAATATTGTTTGTGAATTGGCAGAGAATATTTTAGTGTCAAAACTTTGGCAACACAGAACTTGAAAAAAGGAAAAGGCTGCCTTTCTTCTATCATGCCTTCAGTGAATTATAGCTAAATAGCTGATGATAGCTACTCTACTTGATTTATGAGGGACCAATTCTTTGTTTAAACCATGATGTGACATCCTTTCCACAGGCTCACGAGCGATCAGAGAGCTCAGAAGTGGCATTTGTTACCCAGTTGGTGAAGAAGTTGATGATAATCATTGCACGGCCAGCACGATTGCTAGAATGTCTGGTAAGTAAAAAGCATTTTTTAGGAGGTGTAGCAATATATTGTTTGATGAGTATGAAATGTAATTCCAGTGGAATCTTAACAGATTTTACCAACTGATAATGCAAACAACAAGATAGGCTTTGAAAGAGCATACATTAGGAAAGACTTGGTGATTCTGTGAGAAGTACATAGTTCTATAGAAGTACACTGGCTATTCCGTTGTTTTAAGTGTTTCTCTGCAGAATAGACCTTACCAGTTTTTAAGTAGTCATTATGCACAGATAATGATAATAGATGCAGACTAGAGGACCGTGCAATGACTCTTCATGTCCAGCAGGAGATTTGATTGTTCTCTCCTGGAACAGCATCATGGCAAGTCACTTTGGATAACATGGGTAATGTTAGGCTGTGTCATTGGAGAAGCTGTTTAGGATGAGAAAATGCAAGTTTTGGAATATATTGCAAATTTATGAATGCACATAAAGGGTCTCTGTAGGTTGTGGATCATGTCTATAGAAGCATGGTGATATAGGAAAACTTGCTAAGTCTCAGAACAGATACTAACTGTGCCAACTAGTTTCATTGTTAGGAATTTTTTTCTTAAAAAAAATCTTTGTACAACATGTAGCAACATTAATTAATTAAGCACCTTAGAAATTTACATTTTCGAACTAGAGCAGGCAGTGCCCTTGTAGACCATATAGTCCAATTGCAGTCTTTAAAATGCAGTATATTTCATACTTAAAAGACTCCCTTGCCAGGTGCATGTCTGGGTCTGAATTCTTCAAGGAAGCAGACTCCAGATGTTTGCTAGACACGTTTCCCACTGCATGCTGGCCCCTACCATACTTAGGCAATAGCTGTAATACTAAATGTAAGTAATGGCTGTAGTTCAGCCGAGTTCATAAGCTCCCGCAGTTAACAATATGTGAAGTCCTGTTAAAATGGGGTGCTTGAACTGAAGCAGTTAAAATCAGCTCTGGGCCTGCAGACTCCCAGGTGAGGTGGCAATCAACAGGGCACTTACCTGCAACAGTGGGAGAAGTTATGGGCAAGTAGGGCAAGTATTCATCTGTGGTGAGTGTGTCCCCAAGTAGTTTCTGGGGAATCATCAGTTTAATGCAGTTTATACTGCCTTAAGGTCCTCTGTCTGATTAATGTTGTAGCAGTGATCATTGTCTTCCATATTTGACACATAATAAGAAAGAACATTATGTTTGTTTAGCTATGATGCCATTGTACTTGTTGGGCCTTTTCTCTCATCTGAAATTTTGTTTATTGATGTTTATGTTTGATACATGTGAGTAATGGTAACAATGCTTGCTGACTCCCAAGTGGGGGCTTTGAATGGTAGACAACCATTTCATATTGCAGACTGTAGTATGGAGGACTGCTGTGTATTTGCCAAAAGTCATCTTGGTGCATGGAATTTATCTATTTCATTTATAGCCCACCTGTCTGCCAGTTTACAAATCTTTGGAACCTGACTACATTATTTGAATAGAGCTAGTTATATATATATAAAATTAGTTTTCAATTACAAAAAATCCAATATATGCCACATTATATCCATGCCAATGATCAGAGCTATATCTAAGTATCCTATTTTAACTAATAATGAACTGTGTTCATTTGCTGTAGAAAAAATAAAGCATTGTTTACTTGATTAAACATTCGGGGAAAAGTGCACTTTCAGAGTAGTACATGTGGAACAAAATGTAATGCATTTCTTCAAAAAGTTGGTCACTATGATGTATTCACATCATGGTGCTTGTTTGTGAAGTCCATCTGAAAAGTGATATTTAAATACCATAAACAAATAAATAATTGTTCTGCCATTTGATCCCCCCCCCCAATGTCTAAACAAGGTTGCTTCTGGAAGATTCTTAATTGGACTGGTCTTTAGTTAAAATTAGGTGATAAGGTTTGCAATGTGTGCCAGTTTCCCTCATCCTTTTGAAAAGAGAATGGAAGCAGGTGTATGCAGTAACATCTCAGAGATCTGAGTAATAAATTCCAAAGGCTGTTGTGACAGTCATGTAAATAATGTGGCAAGATCCCAGATTATAAAGTACAGGACGTTTCTAATTTGGCTGTTGCTGTAGTATCCAACCTCTCTTATATATCCATAATTTTTGTGGCTTACTTTACTATACCATGTAATCCTAGTGATAGTTTCACATTATCTATTATGAATATAAAATTTAGTAGTAGGTGTCTTACTCTCACTACTATTGATTTCTTGTAACAAAACAGCATCTGGTTTAATTTGCCTTAACTTTATGAGCACAGTAGACAGATAGACGAACTCTTAAATGCCCAGAATTGATTACTTCAGGTTGTTTCCTACAAAAGATACAGTATCAGCAATGTGATTGACTTCCAAGATAAAATTATTGAACATATTAATCATTTACTTGTTCACTTCTAAAAGCAGTGTATTTTTATATGGGCATTTTAAATTTGCACAAATTTGCTGGATTAATCTCTTCAGTCCATCTTTGATTTTTGTCAACTACTCGCTTTATTCTGATATACTGTATTGTCATTTTCCAAAGTAAAAAAAGCACAGTAATCCCCAATAATCGTTGACTGGGTTTTTTTTTTTTTTTACACAAGGCAATATACAGTCTTATTGCTGTGCATATTATACCAGTGTGAGATGAGCTGTTGGCTGCTGAATCCAGTTCATAACTTGAATGTAGAAGGACCCACATGTTTAAAGTGTTTGTAAATGGCATCTTTATTCTTATCATTCTTAAAATATCTCACCACCCAGAGTTATAGTCTTTGGGAACTGAATTAACCACTCTCCTCTTGTATTCTTGTGCTTTAGGAGTTTGATCCTGAAGAGTTCTACCATCTGCTAGAAGCTGCTGAAGGCCATGCCAAGGAAGGGGAAGGAATTAAATGTGACATCCCTCGTTATATTATTTGCCAGCTGGGACTCACCAGGGATCCCCTGGAGGGTGAGGACTTTCACTTTGCTTTCTTAGGACTATATAGAGCACAAGTAGGTTAAGAAACAGAAGCCCTCCTTGTTACCTCCAGTCGCAATCCTATGCATGTCTGCTCAGAAGTAAGTTCCACTGAGTTCAATGGAACTTACTTCTGTGTTTGTGAGTATAATATTGCAAGATTAGTCTGAGGGCTGATTCACACATTAAGAAATACAGTGGTTGTGTATTAAGTGTGAGAGGTAAACTGCTTTTTTAAAAAAAATTGTTTATATACAGTAATTACATAGTGAGTGAGAGCTACAGTTAGCACCAGGTGACCACAAAGTATTTCCAAAGGTGGTTTCCTTTATGGGGTCCATGTAGTGTACACAGTAACATCATAATGTGTGGCGTGGCCCTGGGTGGCACATCTTTGACTGACGTATTTTCCATCTTCAGCATTCTGTGCTCTCCAGCTTCCAGGTAAATGGTGACTTTTCTGATGTACTGTTTGCTCATCAGAATCCTTGAGATGAAATGGACACTTTTGTAAAACTGTGAAATTATCGCTTTAACCCTAAATAAACACACATGTTGCAATTAGTTTGTTTAAATGTTCTGGAGAAACTTTTGATTAAAGAATCCTGCTATGAAAAAATATTATGAACACCACCTTCTTCCACCTGACGCCTTCAGATTTTGGCCACATACTCTTGAGTATGGAGAACTGTGTGTCTTAGCTTGCATGTGGGTGAAGAAACGAGGTATGTGATCACCATATTGCATACTATTATATCCTAAGAGTGTGCATTTCTGGTTTCCCCCCAGAAATGGCCCAGCTGAACAGCTTTGATAGCCCAGACACTCCAGAGACAGATGATTCTACTGAGGGAAAGGTACTGAGTTAAAGGATCACTTTTAATCATATAATAGCAGGTCTGTAATAAAGCCATTCTGTGTTAATGGGGTATTATTAAAGTCTAAATTGTGCATGGATATAATCATTTCTGTTCATGAAGAATACCTGAATGCTCTATATTTAAAAAGGAGATTAAAATTTTAAACTCTTCTACCGCACTGCCCCCCAATGCATGGCCATATATGATGTGTTTCAGTCAGAAACAGTAAGAATTGCTCCAGTCTTTCTCTGGATAATATCAGTAAAGAGCTACAAAAGTGTATGTCAAATTGTTGAGATAAAACAGGTAGAACAAAGTTTAAGAATAGAGATTTTAGAAGCACAATGAAACCATTTAAAGACGCTTCCAAAGCAGAATTGGTTGTGATTGGCTTTAGACTTAAATATATGTATTTTTAAAAGATTAACATTAAAAGGAGAGTGAAAAGTATTTCTGGTGTTTTCAGAGTCGGGGAGCCACTGTGCAAGCCAAGAAAACTCCATCTGAAGAGGAATTTGAAACAATTAAGCTAATCAGCAATGGTGCATATGGGTAAGGATATAAGATTATGTCTATCCATTAAAAGAAATTCATTTGAAGTCTAACTGTGAGTCATAAATGACAGTGATTCAGGAGATCTGTAGCTATAGCTCCTGATATTTGTACTTTAAACCCACTGCTGAGGGAAAGTAAGTTTGTCAGATTTGATTGAAACCATGCTGCCCCTCTGTGCTGTTTTTGTGATCTCTCTGTGCTATCCCCAGAGTAGAAGCACATCCAGCCCCCCCCCACAACTGCTTTAAAGTTAACCAAACATGTTTGAAGATCCCATATTGCACCTGTTTCAGCTCAAACATTGAGAAGTTCCACTACTCTTTATCCCCTGTGGCCCTGAATAAAATAGGGGGAAAGTATGAAATTAATTTTGATCACAAAATTTGGGAAGGGGGGGGGGACACATGTTCAACGGTGTTCCTTGAAACTTTTCAATTTTATTTTATTTTTTACTTGGTAAGATTTTAAAAGATTTCATATATAATTGCATTCTAAACATTTTATAAAAGACTTGAGATGAGTTGATCAGCTACTCTTGTTATGCTGTGCTGATAATTTTTTCCCCAGTTACTTGTGAAATATTCTGTATATAGTATGACACAGTAGTCTCTCTGAAAGAAAAGGAAATTGGCCTGATTATTCAAAAGAATTGGAAAATGTTGATATTAGTGCACAGGCAGATAACGATATAATGATAAGCGTGAAAATAATATTTGATTATAGAAGTCCTGTTTCTTATAGATGAACATTACACAGAGCTCAGACAGAAACTATGACTTGTTGCGCTCACCCATTATGAATTTGAGTCAGAACTGAGATCTTATCAACATATTTATCATTGCAGAAGGAGCAGGGCAAGAAAAATCTTCGTAACTTTATCATCTAATCCAATAAGTGAATCCTGAATAAGAGAAGCAGGATTCAGAATTCCTGGAGTCTGTCATGGCAGCACTAATGCAGTGCAACTTTCTTGTCTCAGTGCAGTGTTCTTGGTGCGCCACAGAACTACCCGTCAGCGCTTTGCAATGAAGAAGATCAATAAGCAGAATCTCATTTTGAGGAACCAAATTCAACAAGCTTTTGTGGAAAGAGACATACTAACATTTGCAGAGAATCCCTTTGTTGTGAGCATGTTCTGCTCTTTCGAAACCAAGAGGCATCTATGCATGGTTATGGAGTATGTGGAAGGTATTGTTTCACCACCATAGAATTCATCTTGTCACAATAATGATCTTACATATTGACCAGAAAGTGGTAGAGAATTTTATATGTGCTGACTTGCATGGTGCTTTCCAGTATTCTCAAAAGTGTCCCATAGGTGCCATCTTAGAGGATGGAATAATAAATCCACTGTGTGCCACAAAGGTTTTAACCTTGAGTGGAGATGGGCCACCCTTGAGGTGGTCCTGTTCATCATGGACTAGTTAGCCATGTTTGCTCTTGAAACCATAGGCACTGGTATCTGACTTAAGGGTCATGTGAAAGAGATAAGAAATTGGAGAATGTTCTTCACAGTGGAATGAATTGAATATACTCCTACACTATATTCTCTTCCATAGGGAAACAGCCATGGAATTTGAGGCTGGCTAATAACTATAGTATTATCCATACAGAATTAAGTGTAATGACACTTGCCAGAGTCTGTCACTTGAGGAATAATTAAAATTAGTCAAATATCTGCGATCAGTGTCCCCTTATTTCTTAGGTTTGCAGTTTTTGTAGTGTTCTAAAATTCCAAGTTGTTCAACATCCAGGAGGGGTTTTTACCCAACTAACTACATTTAAGAGTGAGAGTACTCACACGACAACTCCCACTCATGCCTTTAAAACCCACGAGTGCACTCAAAGTGGAGCACTATCCAGACACTTTAGCTAGTTCAGAGAGAGGTTCTCACCCCTTCATAGACTGGGTTCCTAGGATCATACAATGCCAGTCTTCTGTTGTCTGTATAAGTTTTCTTATTTGGGAAGGTCAAAATTTTGACTTGCACAACTCTTGGTGGATTGGACCCCAGCATTCTTAGCAGAGGTTCGTGTCTCTTTTTGATGAACCAGAAGTATCCTCATTGCTTTTTTGTGTGTAAAGTGAGAACAGGAAAGCTACTGCAAGTCTGTTGCTCCATTTCTGTGCTGCTCCTTGTTCTTTGGAGACTTGCTTTTTGTTTTGTTTTTAAGCACTGCAAGGTCTGTCATATTTTACCCAACAAGCACAACTATTGTGGCTGGTGATGCCATGAGCACTACAGATCAGTCCTCCTCCTGTGCTTTCACTGTTGTGTATTACTATTTTGAAAAGTCTTTAGAAGCTAAGCATGACATAGGATACCCATTGCTGTAGAGAGTGCTCACCTAAATGTAAATACATACAACACTACCTTCTCTCTAGCAGCAATAAACTACTGTTTTTCTTTCACCCCTTTTCTTCTTTTGTGTACTTACGGGAACTGCTCCTCACTAGTACACATTCATACTGGGAAAAGGGTTACAAGCCCAAGACTTCAGACTGTTGTGCCAGAGGCAGTGTATTGGAGCAAATCTTAGCCAGTATAAAGGAGGATATTATTAAAATGTTGCACTGGCATATTGCAGTCTCGTACCCATAGCCACCTACCTGAGAATAAACCTCATTGAACTCAATAGAACTTGTTTCTGAATAGATGTGTATCGGATTTTGCTATAACAAGTTGCATTCATCAGATTTGGCTGACAGACAGTGACTTGACACAAATGTTTCTCATCTTTTTATGCTGTTCTTTTTTTTTAACCATGTTGTGTTAGGAGGTGATTGTGCAACTCTCTTGAAGAATATTGGAGCTTTACCTGTTGATATGGCAAGAATGTATTTTGCAGAAACTGTTCTGGCACTGGAATATCTCCACAATTATGGCATCGTCCACCGTGACCTAAAGCCTGACAAGTACGCTTTTAGCTTCTCATGTTTGGACCTGTAGTCGCAGCTGTCCATGCTAAAAATAGTTATAGGAACGATGTGTGCCTCCCCCCCCCCCCCCCCGCAAGGGCAAGTTTTTATTTTAATATTCATGTTACTGAGCTCTTTACAGATGTCATTCTGTGCTTTTATTAGTGAAATATATTTGAAATATATTTAGGCGATTCATGATTGCTTAAATTTGAAGTGAGGGTTAAATTTTAAATATAACAAAGTGGGGGGTCCCATTGTCCCTGTGCAGTGCCTATACTTTAATAGCTGCTAAAAATGCAGACAGGGCACAACTTTATAGCAGATATCTTGGCTCAAACTTTAATTTTAAATGTTTGTGTACAAAGTTGCTCAGAAGTGAATCAGTAAGACATTAAAATGTTGCTGATCACTTTCATGCCCAGCTAAAGGTACTCATGCTGATCTTTACAGTCCTGTGTGGAAAGTCATCACATTGAGATCAGTACGAGAGGCCCTGATCAGTGTTTCCTCACTTAAGAGTGTGCCTTCATTGTGGAAAAGAGTATATCTGTAGAATTCTCTGCCTGTGGAGGTTTGCCTCTATACTATGTGGCAGTCAAGACTCTAAATTAAGGACATTTTATCAAGTGTTTTGGTAGATCATAAACAGTATAACATTGTATAAAACTTTAGTTTGCTTTACTTTTCAGTAACACTTACCTATTTTTGCTTCAGTCTTCTCATAACATCGATGGGTCACATCAAGCTGACAGACTTTGGCCTCTCTAAAATTGGCTTAATGAGCTTGACAACCAACCTATATGAAGGACACATTGAGAAAGATGCCAGAGAATTCTTGGATAAGCAGGTACTTTGAAGTTTTCTTTTTGAAACATCTATAAATAACTGCACATGCTGTTCTTTAAGGAAGCCAGTAGCAAGTATGTGCCCTGCAGGTTTTGTGACACATATCTCTTTGATCCACAGGTGGTATAATAAAATCCATATTTATTAAAGATCCCTAGGTATAGGGCAGTTACAGATACAGTTCCATTTGGACTGCAAAACTACATTCATGCTGATGACCCTTGTGTACATCTTCAAACATTTGAAAGTTAAAAATCTTTATATAATTTGTTCAAAGCCATGGCACTATTGGACTTCTTAATGAAATAAAAAAGGAATGTGAGTTGTCTTCATGGATGCATTTTATTATGAAGAAAGCTTCAACTATAAAAGGACAAAAGTTTTGTTTTTAAAATCTTCTGAACCGTCTCAGGATAATTGCAGTAACTTTGTAACTCCTAATTGGCTTCGGTGTGGGGTTTTAAGTTTTCTAATATGAAGTTACATTCTCTGGGATGCTTCCAGTAGGAAAGATAATCTTCATTCCTTGAGCTATGTGGAACAACAGTGATTTTGAATGCAATAGCTCATTTATCTCCCCTCCCCCTGCTTCTTGTACAGGTGTGTGGGACTCCAGAATACATTGCTCCAGAAGTGATCTTGCGGCAGGGTTATGGAAAGCCTGTGGATTGGTGGGCCATGGGAGTAATCTTGTATGAGTTTCTAGTTGGCTGCGTTCCTTTTTTTGGCGACACACCGGAAGAATTATTTGGACAAGTTATCCACGGTATGTGTCCTACCTTTATAAGCAAAAAGGGTTGTCTCCCTGTATTTGGTGAATGGCTCCAAGCCTACTTATTTGGCTCAGGAGGTGTTGGGAAGTTCCACTGACCCTGCAGGAACAGCTTTTGTAGGGCACAGAAAGCTGCATCTTTGTAGGGGGCAGAGAAGGCAATAAAATCTCATTCCCCGGGCAGAATACTGCATTTTTCTATTCTAATCCTATCAAACTAATTTATATAGATGAAATTGCCTGGCCAGAAGGAGATGATGCTTTACCACTAGATGCGCAGGACCTCATCGGTAAACTTCTCCGACAAAATCCTATGGAAAGGCTGGGAACAGGTACAAACTCATTTTTATCATAACGGTTGTGGGAAACTCTGAAATATAACCACAGGATGTGAAAACCAACCCCCAAACCTGCTAATTGCAAGGGGGGAGTATGGTGACCATGCAGTTAACCTTCTCAGTGATCTGCTGTTTCCTCAGCCTTTGGCAGAATGGCCATTAAAAGGGTATAGGGTTCTGCAGCAGAAATATGTCCTTACAAATGGGGAGCAAGAGCTGAATGGTGCAATTTTTTCCCCATTCCCTGACTTGTTCCCATCATAGCAATTGGGTCTTGCAGTTGAGCTCTACTTTGTTCTAACAGTAGACTGATGTTTAAACATTTTTTGAAGGGTAGACTTACTGGCTTCATTTCCTATGACATGGTTTAAGAATTCCTAACAATGTTGTCATTTCAGGGAGTGCTTTTGAGGTGAAGCAACACAGATTCTTCAAGGATTTGGACTGGAATGGATTACTCCGACAAAAGGCAGAATTTATTCCACAGTTAGAATCGGAAGATGACACAAGCTACTTTGACAGTAAGGGGGGAAAGTTGACTGTTAACTGTAGATGATTTTCAGTATTATTGTTAATATTGTGAATTAAGATGTGCACGTAAGTAGCTTGCAAACCTGTTAATGAAAGGGAGTTATGAGCATATTTTGAGCTTTCAGACAAAACCCATTCAACCTTCTGATTCAGAAATCATTCACTCATACAGCCTCATACTGCATTACGCCTTGCAAAAAATGTCATTCTTGGATCCCAATGTAATGTTCAGAAGTCTGAGTTATATTAAGGTTCTTCTGCACTGTGCAGATAAACTCATGATAAGCTTTTAGTTGGATTGGATTTGAAAGTAAAACTTTGTGCATTGGTAGTTGGTGTTATATGAGGCAATGAAGTAGTAACAGGGAGAATGCTATAAAATAGGCAAGACCACTAAGGATGATCTGTTGCACATACTGGTCTATAAAGTTTGCACTAAACTACTCATAGTAAAATAAAAGACAATTTGTAAACTATTGTAGAGAGAGCTTCGAATTTGAGAAATCTGACAAAAGGCCTTGAGAAGTCTACCTTACCCAGATACAGGTTTTCTTTCAAGCTAAGCCTCCCAGATAGGAATTGTCATTTCTGTCTCCTATACAGCATGCAGCTGGTGTTGAGGCCAACTATAATCAATATGTACCTGAAAAGGTGGATTTTATTTGCTTCTGCAGCACAGCATGTGCATCAAGCAGCTCAATTAAGTATTTTGGTTTGTTGTTTTGAGTTGTCAGTTTCAAAATTAGAATTTAAAATTAGACTAATTGTCATTCTGTCTTGCTAGCCCATTGCTCCTTATATGCAATGATTAAGTTCCATCATGGCTATGAAAACTACCAATTACAATTGAATTGGTTTCTGCTAAGAAAAGTTATCACTTTTCAGTCCCACCGTTCTGTTGTCAAGATGCGTTGAGTACATTTATTGTCTCAGCTACTTGAGGATGTGAATATTAGTGCAGCTAACAGACAATCTGTTGTTTACTCCGCAAGTGTGACAGAGGTATAACAGTAAAAGTAGCTTCAGTTGCTCTTGCTGTAGCAAAACTATATTAAAAGTAATTTGAATGTGCACAGCCAGGCTAACAGGATTTCTACAACCATGATGTTAATAATTGAAACTCCACCTTTTTATTGTAGTCATGGTGGACTGACAAGAGAACTGCCTGAATCTTTGGTTTTAAAAGTTTGAAAAAGCTGTACTTTTGTAATTCGTTTTGATAACTTTGTGTACCTTATGGCCAGGAAAAATGAAAATTTGATGGTGAAAGAAAACAATGACTGCTATCTAAGAATCAAGCCAAATTATATTCCACTTGTATAATTGATGAATCTCAGGAAAGTCCCTGATCTCAAGTAGGATATTTATTTGTAAATCCCAAAAGTGCCAACTGTTCCTTGCCTGTTGAATGTTGTTGTTGTTTAGTCGTTTAGTCGTGTCCGACTCTTTCTGACCCCATGGAAACGAGCACGCCAGGCACTTCTGTCTTCCACTGCCTTCCGCAGTTTGGTCAGACTCATGTTTGTAGCTTCGAAGACACTATCCAACCATCTCGTCCTCTGTCGTCCCCTTCTCCTTGTGCCCTCCATGCCTGTTGAATACATGACCTCAATTTTGTGTTCTCGTTTGCAGCTCGCACCGAGCGATATCAGCATTTAGATTCTGAGGAAGAGGATGACACAAATGATGATGATCATGTGGAACTTAGGCAGTTTTCCTCATGTTCACCAAGGTTTAGCAAGGTATATATTTTTAATAAATAGATGGGATTTGAACTCTGTTGTGGTCAAAACAGTATGAACAGCTGTATGATATCTCTAACTTACATGGAAGCTAGGCTGTTTAGGAGGTACAGTGGTACCTTGGTTCTCAAACTTAATCCGTTCCAGAAGTCCGTTCCAAAACCAAAGCGTTTCTAAACCATGGTGCACTTTCCCATATAAAGTAATGCAAAATGGATTAATCTGTTCCAGTCTTTTAAAAACAACCCCTAAAAAAGCAATTTAACATGAATTTTACTATCTAATGAAACCATTGATCCATAAAATGAAAGCAATAAACAATGTACTGCAGTCACACAATCAATCAATCAATCAATCAATCAGTAGCTGAAGTGGGTTCCACACAGTCACAAAAACAAAAACAAAAGAGCCGTGAAAACAAAAATGCAAAATAAATAGCAAAAACAGACAGAACTCAGAGTAACACTCAAAACGGAATCGTGGCGCTAAAAACGGAGCACATTCAGCTTCTGAAAAAAGTTCGCAAACTGGAACACTTACTTCCGGGTTTGCAGTTTTAGCTTCCAAGTTGTTTGAATACCAAGGTGTTTGAGAACCAAGGTACCACTGTAATTACTTACCTGTACAAGAGCTGCCCATTTGTAAATGGACTCTGGGCCCAACAGAGTTCTGTGCTGTGATTGATGGGATTGAATTAACCACAGAGCAACATATGTGCTCTGTCAACTTTTGTGGGGGTAGGAACTTGTTAGAGATGACACACATAAGCAGGCCTGTTTTGGGAATTATTTCAGTAGAAGAATATAAAAGACATTAGGAGAAAATTGAAAATTCGTAGCAGGATTTTCAGAAAAGATCCTAGAACATGATGGTTGCTCAGTAATTAGCAATACTAATAGGCATGAGCAGAATGCCTTATGTCCTGCTCAGGCCTTATGTCCTGCTCAATGAGCTCTCTAGAAAAATCCAAATGGATTTTGAAATTTGACTTCTGAACCAGAATACTCAGTGATGAGGCACAAAATGAGGTACAGATGCAGTATTTGGGGGGACACGGTGCAAAACTGAGCTGATGTAGCCCTGCCTGTGTCTTGAGCTCTGAAAAATAATACAGCATTCATCATGTGGGTGGCATGAAAGGCTCATTATAGTTTGAAAATGTTGTCTGACAATTCATCCAGATAATTTATTAATAGCTATCCTGTTGATGTTGTGAATTTTTAATAATGTTGTTTTCATCAGTCTCATATGCAAATCAGGTTCTCAGTTGAGTTCAGTCTTATAAACACAGATTTCTCTCTCTCTCTCCTGTTAACTGTTCAATGATTTAAAATGTCATTGTAAAGCAGTTGTTGAGGCATGATTGACTAAGCAAATTAGTCAGTAGGGTGTAGGATTTCTTTTTTTAAAAAATCTCTCTTGGTTAAGCTTGTACTACAGAATTTCTAGAAATAGATTATCTCTGGGGTTGGAAATCTTAACACCCTCACCATTAATTAAACTGGTGAAGCTTTGTTTTCCAAAACCTCTGTTGCAAGCATAGAACTTAAATCACTTTACAGAAATAATAGCAATTTGTGGGCACCTACATCTTTTTGTTGGCTTCAGCAGATAATTAAAGGACATTGCCAATTCCATCTTTTCAGTTTAAAAATTGGAATTCTGAAATATCCTGCGATTTAAAGAGTCTATCGGTGACCGTTGTCATTCTGATATACAATTTGATTGTACCTATAGGTGTACAGCAGTATGGAACGTCTTTCCATCCATGAAGAGAGGAAAACGCCGCCGCCTACCAAGCGTAGCCTGAGTGAGGAAAAAGATGACAGACTAGAAAGCCTTGGCCTGAAGTGTCGAGACCGCAGCTGGGTGATTGGGTCTCCTGAAATGTGAGCGTAACAAATGCTAGGTGTCCTTTACTTTTTCTCCCTGACTCTGCATTAAAATAATGTTTGTGGGGGCAAAGAAGCAGTGTATGAACAGATAAACTTTATAATATGCTAATATTCCATGAAGCATTGCCAGACTTTTATCACAACAAATATAATTCATTGAGTTTTACTATTAAGCAAAAAAGTATTTTGTGAGGGGTCTTAATCAACACAGTGCTCCCCAGATGTTGTGAGCCACAGCTCGTCTTTTCTCTGACAATTGACTGTGGTGGCTCAGGCTAATGGAAATTGTACTCCATAGCATCTGAATGACAGACATCATGTTGGCTACCTTTTGTCTGAAAGGGATGCTCACTTGAACATCCAAATAAATACCAGTGTAGAGGTTTTTACAGTCATGTATTTAAAGAAACGTATTGGTACTTCTGATTATGCTGAATATCAATGTTCCCTTCTAATACACGTCTAAATATTGGACTTGGTAGCTTAATATTTCAAGCTGCAATTCTGTATATTCTGCTTAAATCTCAGTGATAGTGGAAAGCAATATGCAGTTTCAGTAAAGATTGTTTTTAAACTGTTCTCCAAAAAATGGTTCTATCAAAATAAAATGCCTTCACTCAACTACCAAAATGCTTAATTTGGCTGAAAGGAATGGTTTCTTAAAAAGTAAGAGTGGGGAGGAAATCATATATACAGCTATTGTGGCCATTAATCATGCCTTCCCCTTTTTTGATACTAAATGGAAAACCAGTAGTTTATGACTTGTACTCAATGCAAATAATTGCTTCACTTGGATCTTTCATTGGTAGTACTGTGTAGCATAGTGTCAAAGAGTATGAGGAATTAGCTGGTATGTTCCTGCTTCAAAATGTGACTTTTAGGCAAGTGAAACCATCTCCTAGCTTTACCGAGATAATGGAATACAATGGAGTACAACCCTCAAATCGTGCTATATCAATTCTGCTGCGATTGGTGTACAAAATTTCAGTATAAAAGGTTTTAGATTTCTGAAAGCTTTATTTCTAAATATAAAATCCACTTATACTTTGGCTCTGGTATTGATAGGGAGCGTGGGCTGTATGAGATTAAAAGTTTTGATAAATTGCTCAACATATTTGTGAAATTTGTGGCTTCAATAGTGGCTTTTCAGTCTTTTCAAATCATCTAATTTCAGTTCTGTCTTGACTGAAATACCATCACTTTGATTAACAAATCATAGCACCAAATTATCTTGCCTTTTTTATAAGCATGTCAAAGTTTGCTCCAACTAGATCATTCTTGACTTTTGCTTTATTATGCTTGTATATCATTAACAGTGGCTGCATCTTGAAATCACCAACTTCCTGAAAAATAAATTATCTGGGGTTTGTTCTGTTCTTTTCCCTACAGACTGCGGAAACATCTCTCAGTGTCTGAATCCTCTCACACAGAGAGTGACTCCAGTCCACCTCTGACTGTCCGCCGACGATGCTCTGGGCTTCTAGACATGCCCCGCTTTGCCATTTCAGCTGAGGAAGAAGGTAAAAAGAAACAGCTGGATGGGACACAGCCACGGGAAAGCCACCCTCTTCCAATTCCAGAACAACCTGTGGAGCGAGAACTACAACTGGATGATGAGGATGGGTTAAAAACACCCTCTTCAACTGTCAGTAATATGAGCAGCTCAACACTGACAGGTATGTGCCTTTCAAGATGGAAGCATTGTCTCCGCTAGGTGCACTAAGCTTATTGTTATCTGGGCAGGTCATTCTAAACATCTCCTTACACAATATGGGGTAGAAAAATTTTGCCTCCCTGGATGCTTCTGTTCTGTTAGGCATCTATGCATAGGCGTCATATTGAACAGGGAGTATGTGCATAAATGTCACATAGATCTGAACAGTGTGGGTGATACCACACACACAGTCTGGGGATCAACAATGCAATTTGGCACTACATGCACTGGTTTTTACATTCATAAACCATATTCAGATGTTAACCCACACATAGATGTCCAGTGATCTCTCTGAGGTGATATAGATAGACCTGGGTGGCAGGGAGTTGCAGTCTTGCTCACCTGTCGCAGGTAAGGAGATTGTTTCTCAAGAAGCTTGTTACTCAAGTTTGCACAGTTCCACAGGGCCAACAGCTGGCTTCACTTCAGAACCGTAAAAAAACTGGACTGCTTTTTTGTCGGCTCCATGTTAAAATATTAAAAGCTATCTCATAATGCCTTCTATAATACAGAGCATCTTGTTTAGAAGTAGCAAACAAACAGGTTGTGGTCTTTGTTCCCAACTTTTGTTGATAGACTAACTGGTCTTCTTTTTTCATCATGTTGTTTGGATCTTTAATACCACCCCTCCCCCCCAAAAATCTCAAAAAATATGCTACTTCCAACACAGTAGCAGAGTTAGCTTTATTCAGGGTGTTTGGGGTGAAGTTTCTTTGGCTTAATTATGTGTTTTTGTAGCAGAAGGAAAACATGGTAATTTTGTTGAGATTATAACACCCCTAGTTAAATGCATCTATAAATAAGGCTTCAGGGCTTGGGTTTGCTTCTGAGGAAAGTTCACTGTCGGGCTGTGTGTAAACATGACTTTGATTTCATATACGTGCCTGCAGGGGAACAGACTGTTAGAAATTCCCTATGGTTCTAATCTATTTTAATTGATACTGTAGCTGGAAGCACTACAGACTTCTCTGATCAGTGCACTCGCAGTAATAGCAACGAGGGCCCAGAGTTTACTACTCCTAAAGCCACAAGTGACTTGGCAGTGCGGCGAGCCCGACATAGGCTACTCTCTGGGGAGTCTGGGGAAAAACGGACCACACGTCCTGTTAATAAAGTGATTAAGTCAGCATCGGCCACAGCCCTCTCTCTCCTAATTCCTTCAGGTAAGATACGGAAAGAGTATTCTTTGGGTGACTTGCTTAAAACCAGAGGACTTTTAAGCACTTGAAGTAATACCTTTATATATTTCAAGTTGGGCCAAGATTCATTTAAAGTCATGTTGTTCTGGCGGTGAAGATGTAATGGTTTGCCATTTATAACTCAATTATATATCAAGGACAGCAATTTATTTGTCAGCTTTTTAACTACATCTACCATAAGCTAGTTTATTATAGTTTCTTAAAATGCAGCTTCTTTTGTTTGTAGATGTTTATGGAGCAGCATGTTAAAATTGCAAGCATGAGAAAAATGTAGGTGTCTTGTAGCTGTGCAGGCATCTACCGACATTACTGCATTTCAAGAATTTCATGAACAGCTGAGATGGTGCAAAAAAAATGCTGCAATGGATCAAGTTACTAAGTTCATTTGAACCATAGAAATAGAAATCTAACCTCAATGTGGCTGCAATATGGCCCTAGGCAGCTATTTGCATATAACCCTCTTCTGACGGCTCATTCTTAAGGAGCTGTGCACTGCTCCCGGCATGTCATTAGCTCTAACATTCATTGAAAGAACAAGCTGTGGGTGAATTCACTACTTAAGTCAACAGAATGAGTTTCAAATGGGTAAAATTCACTGTGCGGGGTTGCCCTTTTTCTCATTGCCTGCCATAGACAGTATTGGTTCATTTCTGTGGTCAAGTTCAGCATTTTATGTCCAGAAGTGAGTCAGTGTGGGCCAATATTTCCCATTTACTTAAACATGACCATCTGCTGTTTGCTCCCATTGTCTGGTATACTAGACAGTGTGGTTATACAGTGAATAGGGAACATGGCAATTCAGTTCACAGCCAGTGGCTGTGGATGAATATCCTTTATGAAGTTGCTTAATCCCAAATCGTCCTATGGTATTAAATGCCTTATTTATGCGCAGTGTGCAAAAGTGCTTCTTTTTAATGTCCTGACTCTTGATTCAAGTGGCCATCAGTTTCATTTCATGTTCCTAGGGTCTGTTTGTTTATATGAAACATTTCTCTATACCATTAATATTTTTCTAAACTTCTGTCATGCTTTCTGTAATTTTTCCAAACTAAACAGCCAAAACACTTCAGGCTTTCTTCATGAGGAAGGTGCTCCAACCTCTTGATCATGTTAAGCCTGTCAAATCACTCCTTTTGAGACAGGTGATTTTATAGAAGAAAAAAACCCCATAGCTTCAGATCTGAAATCAGAATATTTTTTAGGACATGCTTACGGGTCAGTTACAGAATAAGAGTATAACTTGGCTAGGTTAGTGGTGACAAGTAATGCACAATCCTGATACTCCGTTTCTCTGATGTTGATTTGTTAAAACATATTTTCAGTGGAATCAAGTGTCACTAGGCTTTTTCAAATGCAAGTGCTATAATTCTACAAGTGTTACAAATCAAGATATTTTGTTCTGCTTTCATAATTTAATGCACATTGTATTTTCTTATGAAAACCAGGCTTTCTAATTTGCAGTCCTTCTTTATTTTCATGTAGAGCACCATACGTGTTCTCCATTGGCTAGTCCAATGTCACCTCATTCTCTCTCCTCCAATCCATCTTCAAGAGACTCATCTCCAAGTCGGGACTTTTCTCCTGCTGTCATGAATCCCAAACCACCAATCATCATCCACCGAGCTGGGAAGAAATACGGCTTCACACTTCGTGCTATTAGAGTCTACATGGGGAACAGTGATGTCTACACAGTGCAACACATGGTCTGGGTACGTTCGTCTCAGTTATGATATGACACGCTTATAGCCTAATTTGGAAAGAACCTTTAATTAACTGGGCCCAATAAAACCCCTTGTTTTTCCTTGGCTCTTCCCAGAATCAACCTAGAAATGGTGTCTCTCTTCTACAGAAATATATTGGGTAGGGGGTGGGAAGCTCTCTATCAGAGTTGTAACCCCTGGGTTAATTACATTTAATTCCTTCTGAGCTGTGTTGACAATGATGGTCTGCTTCGGATCATCTCCTTCCCTTAGGATTTTTCACACATCTGCCTGGAGTTGATTACATGTCTTAAAGCATCACTGTCTTCCCACTGAATTGACTAGGGATTTGGAATTCAGTTCAGCTGTGAATTATACAAGGGGCTTGCTGTGTGTGCTTGCTGTTTCTCCTTCACCCGTATTCTCAGACAGCCTGTCTTGTATACGTGTTCTCTTTTTGAAGTTTATATGCGATTGTTTGCCAGAGCCATTCCCCACAAAGAATGTTTCTCAGTTTTAATTGCATGATGCTCACAGGTTAAAAAGAAAAAAAGAAATGGGAGGGGAAAGAGTGCCCCAATTTCCCTATAGACATCACTTAAGGTTTCCTCATCAAAATGGTGATTATTGTTTGAATCTAATTATCAGTGATACAATAATAATATGGAATAGAATAATTGCTTTTGTAAATTTGCTTCTGATCCTTATTCTGCTTGACCTTGACAAGGACTGCATTATGTAGAAGACTTAGCTGTCATAAGGCACAGGATCACATGCCACAAATTGAACACGTCATCATTTGGGTTGTTTTCATGCTTGCAATTGATTGTTTACCCATCTTGACTCATACATATTCATAACTATTTGTATTGGGAGAGAAATTATTATTAATAACTTAGAGATGAGTAGCAGAACCACACCACATGCCATGCAGCTATAAGGCTCCAGGTGCAGTCCCTGACACCTCCAGTTAGGTAGATAAGCTGAGAAAGACCTCTGCCTGAGACCCCAGAGAACGTACGCTAGATAGACGAGTGGGCTAGATGAGGCAGTGGTCTGACTTGGTATGAGGCAGTTCATTTATATCTTCACAGAGGTCCAAATGAAAAACTTGGTAGTGAGCATAGCATCGCCTTCTAGCATATAGTGCATGGAAATTCTGAGACTGGTTTGTATGTAGAGTTGAGGGCAAATAACATGAACAGATGATTTGTTGAAATTGATGTATTGTCTCTATATTGTCAGCATGTAGAAGAAGGTGGGCCTGCAAGTGAGGCTGGTCTGAAAGAAGGGGACTTGATAACCCATGTGAATGGAGAGCCTGTACATGGACTGGTTCATACTGAAGTGGTGGAGTTGGTCTTGAAGGTAAAGATGGAGTATACACACGTGCTGTGCGACAAGTGCAATGTGCATAAACATAAATACTTAATAAAAAAGGGATGCTTCCCCCAATGAGGTTCTCCTGGAGTACCCCTTTGTGTCATTTTGGTGTCTGACAGATACCCTTTATTTCCCCAGACTTTCGTTTGCTTTATCTTGCTGATGATTTTAGTCTATGTTGCTTTTATATGTTGCTCTTAGTATGCTGTTCACTAGTTTTAATTATTTTATTTGTATTTTAATTACTATGTTGTACACTGTCCTGAAGATTGGTTCTGAGAGGCAGGGTAAAAGTTTCAAGGAGTCTTGCGTTGTTAAGGCTTCTGCAATACAGAGCCTAGCATATTGTACTAGAAAAATAGATGCAGATAAACCAAAACCATTAATAGCAGCATTGCTAAAACATGAATCCTTTTTCACCATAAGGAACATGCTATTTGAATTATTCTTCAAATTTTTAAGCTTCAAAACACTATTTTCTCTTATTGTTCTCATCATAGATTGAAAACAATATTTTTTTAAGCATTTTGCTCCGATTTGTGTTAAGGCTTTTCCACATGGTAAATGTGAAATGATTTCTTTGATTTGGAAGGTCCAAATGCTTCTCTTCAGGGTAGTGCTTCTGATTCATTTTCCTAACACTCAGACAGCAATATATTGTTGCAGGCGAAAAGTTTTATCTAGCTAGCATAGCAGGTGCACTTTGGAGTGCTTTCTGGAATACAATTTCACAAGTAGATTAGTGCCTGTGACACCACAGAAGTTGCAAGCCTTCATATGCTATGGAGCAGCAGTGGAGTTCAGTTGACAAAGAAGGAACTTGCATGAGAAATGCAAGGAGCAAATGCACTTTGAACCTGTTGCCTGAATGGGGAGTAATTTGAATAAATATTTATTTAGAGCAGGGATGGGGAACTGTGACCCTCCTGTTGTTGTAGGACTCTTAACCTCCCAGCCACCATGGTCAGTAGTGAAAGATGATAGGCATTGAAGTCCAACAACATATGGTCCAACAACAGGTAATCCATCCATTCTTTAGAAGAGGAAGGAATACCAAAGATAAAACCAAGTAGAAGTGCTGGAGTTGGAAAATGCTGCTTGAAATAATTTGTAGCATGAAGTTGCTGGACATGTTGTAATTTATTTGATTGTCTTCTGGTTACCTTAACAAATTTATGTTGAATAATGGGAATCACAGTGTTGAAGCTATTTGTGGCTGTCCTTCAACTAGAAAAAATGTTGCTTAATTAGTTGAAAAACCTGTGTCTCAAAAAGACCTTCTAGCAGCATTTTCTAAAGACAAAATGAATAAATACATATTGGAGAAGAAACTGAATTACAGAAGCTAATTTAAGCCACACAGTGGTAGACTGGCATTTCCCCCAGCATTAACATCCAGCCCAACCAAAATACTCATGAGAGATAAAGAGATAAGTAAAATGTGTGTGTGTGTGTGTTTTCTTGCTGGCAGAGTGGAAATAAAGTGTCCATATCTACTACACCTTTTGAGAACACATCAATTAAAGTGGGGCCAGCTCGGAAGGCCAGCTATAAATCAAAGATGGCAAGGAGGAACAAGAAAAGCAAAACAAAAGATGGACAGGAAAGGTAAGTGATGCTTTCTCTTAGGAAATGAAATTATGCTCTGATAGCAATTGCCAAGGAAAATTGCAGAAATATCTTCTGCCAGTGAATGTTTTATATCACAAGAATTACACAGTGAGAACGATTTTAGTAAGCTATGGGTTGCACCCAGAGTTCCGTAAGTGAAGTTCCTGCTTATGAACAGGGTGGTCTCAGAATTGCCTCCATCTGCACCTTTTAAAAATCTACTCTGGATGCCTGTAGGGTCCTCTGCATGGGAATAGCACAGGGTAGGGTTGCCGGGAGAAAGGGAAACCGGCAAAATTTGCCGCCCCCCCCCCCCACCTTGTCTACAGAAGTCTCTGCTGGATCCAAGTTTTTGCTGGGAAAAGATGCATATCAAAGATGCTGATCCTATTTGTTTTTACAAATAATGATAGTATTCACTTTCACTTTCTCAGTAAGAAGAAGAGCTCTCTGTTCAGGAAGATTACCAAGCAGGCTTCTCTGCTTCACACCAGCAGGAGTTTGTCTTCTCTCAACCGTTCTCTGTCATCTGGAGAGAGTGTTCCTGGTTCACCTACTCACAACCTCTCCCCTCGTTCACCAACACAGAGTTACCGATCTACTCCTGAGTCTGCACATTCAGGTAAAATGGGAAGCAGGGAGTAGAGAGTGGCAGACCTTAAGCAAATATTTCGAACTTGGTAGTAAAAATGTAGCATTTTCTCAGCCTGAAGGGCACAAGGAGACACGTCTTACAAACTATCAGGGTTGCCAAAGTGACGCATGAACCTCTTGGAAGAGGTAAAAGGGTTTGATTGCTGTAACTTGAATTCTCTCACTGTGTTGTGGCCAAGCACCAAAAATTGTAATGTGGTGTAGAAAATAGTGGGGGAAAGCAGCACAACTGAGACAGGGTGTAGCTGACTGATATTTTCTGTTGCAGTGGACCACAACTGCCTAAATTCAACCCCACCTTTGCCAGGTTGCGGTAGCCAACTTATTTCAAATGTGATGCACGTATTATAGCAGTTCCTAATGTTTCTCAATGTATTGCCATGCTTTTTATTAATACCCTACTTTTTTATGTTCACAGTTGGTGGAAACTCTTCTCAGAGCAGTTCACCTAGTTCGAGTGTTCCCAACTCCCCTGCTAGTTCGGGACATATCCGACCCAGCTCTTTGCATGGACTAGCACCAAAGCTTCAACGGCAATATCGATCTCCACGACGTAAATCTGCAGGGAACATTCCTCTCTCGCCACTAGCTCACACGCCCTCGCCAACCCCACAGTCTACGTCGCCTCAGCGCTCCCCTTCTCCTTTGCCAGGGCATTCAGTTGGCAGTTCAGGCATCATGCAATCATTTCCTGTCAAGCTACACTCCTCCCCACCTCTTGTCCGACAGATTTCAAGGCCCAAGAGTGCTGAGCCGCCAAGATCCCCTCTGCTGAAGAGAGTCCAGTCAGCTGAAAAACTTACCTCCTCTCTCTCTTCAGAAAAAAAGATGTCGTCTTCGCGCAAGCATAGCTTGGACATCTCCCATTCAGAATTCAAAAAGGAGATGCTCCAGAGAGATCCTGGCCTCCAAAGTTGGCAGGAATCCATGAGTGAAACAACTGGAGGCAAAGTTGGACTTGCAGAAAAAGGCACCCTGCAGAAACCTTCTTCCAGAAAACTGGGACCTATTCGGCACGACAGGGTGGAGCGAAGGGAGTCTCTACAGAAGCAGGAGGCCATCACAGAAGTAGATTCTTCTGAAGATGAAACTGACGAAGGATCAGAAGATAGTCAAGATGGGAAGAAAATGGACAGGCCAGCCTTCAGTAGAGACCACCAAGTTTCTGATCCTTTCTCCGAGGATATGAAGCATTCTTCCAAGTTGGAAAGCAAAGACAGTATGGAGGATGATGCGTTTCTTCCTGAGGAACCAAAAACTGTCAGTTTGCAGAAAGGGGAGGATCAACACCAACCAAAGGATGTTGCAAGGACACCACTGGCCGGTATAGATGAGTCACAATCTGAAGTTTGTGTGAGAACTTCTCCTATTGAAGTTGGTGACTGTGAAGCAGTTAAGCTAACAGATTCTGAAACCCCATTAGAGTCAGGACAAGGCAATACTCTCAAACTTGCTAATCAGAAATGTGCCTGTTTTGAAGATGCTGAGGACCCTAAACAAACTCTGATTATCCAGGAAAGCATAGACTGCCCAGAGCAGGTGAAGTGCCTACCAGTGAGATATCTGCAGCTCGGTCAAGGTGACTGTTCTGGGCTGGCAAGTGGCAAAGAGAACCTGAAGGCATTTGCTTCTACAGAAACTACTTATATGTTGTCTCATGATATTATGCCTTTGTTAGCACTTTCTCCTTCTACTTGCACAACTAGCACAAGCTCTCTTCCACTAATAAGCCAAATGGACTGCAAAGATGCACCTCAGAAACAGGAAGCCCAGTCTGTCAAGGAAAGCACCAGTATTCCGAACCTGACAAGCAGTGGCAAAACATCTGCACAAAGGTCCCCTGATGCCGAAGAATCACAAGGTTTGTCATCTGCAGCATTAGTTTCAAAACACAAAAGTCATACAAGTGATACAAACTTAAGTTGTCCTATAGGAAGACCAAGTCCCACACTTGATGCAGCAGCTGAAAATGGAAAATCAGTTTGCCCAGCTCCTTTAGCAATAGGTGCAAAAGGCATGTTGGGCCCAGGAAATATTAATGTATCTGGCTCAAGAGAACTAGAAAGAACAAGAGAAGAGTTCCCCCCGAAGGACCTGTTTCATATGAAAGAGAGTATGCCAAAGGAAGAAATGCAGGAAACACTAAAGGAAGGCCCAGGCCCAGTAACAGCCAAACCTTTCAGCATAGGTAGTCTCATTAAAATATGTGGTTCCCATATTGGGTCCGAAAGCCTAGCAGAGTCTTTGGAGCCAGAGTGTTCAGTGGGAGCAAAAGAGAAGCCAGGGACTGGTAATTCTAAGGTACCTGAAATTTTGGAGGACAGGTGGCAATTGCCTCCACCTGAAAAACAGGCAGATGGCACAGCAAGGCAGAGCACAGGGGTTTCATCTGGACCAGATTCTAGCCAGAATTCCAAAAAGGAAACTGCTCTGATGCCAGGAGAAATCGGAGAGGCTGGAGGTCAGTCACAAACAAGAGACTTCCTGTTGTCAGATGGTGACGTCGTGAAGAAAACATAGCAACATATCTACATTCAGAAGCAAAGACAACATTAGTAGAACACAAGTATAAAACACAAAACTTGTGCAACTTTTTTTGTTGATTTGTGTTTTCACACTCTTGCCTTTTTCATTCTTGCAATTCTATTTTTGTACTCAGCATTTGATGCCTCTTAGCAGGGTATCTTTAAAGCAAGATTAAAAAATGATTTCCAAACTCCCCCCTCCCAACATTTCTGGCCCTAAATTTGAAGCATTCTGTTAAATATCTATTTTCTTTCAAAATTCCAGGGAATTACATTTGCCAAATTAGACCACTCACTTGGAAATGGCACATTTTGAGCACAAATTCCAAATTTTAGTCCTTGTTTCCAAAATTTTAGGTCATGTCTTTTAAGTTGGCAAGGATTAAAATAAACACTTTTGATGGCAGACTATTCTGAATCATTATGCCACCTCACATATTTTCTTACATATCATAGACGTCCAATTTATGTATATCTGTGAGGAAACCTTGTGTCAGCTTGTGCACCCTCCTTTTAAAAAGAACGTTAAGCAAAACGTCAAAATAAAATCTTTAGTTTATCTTTGTTTTTGTTTTTAAAAAGGCTTTGATTTAAAAGATTACTTCTTTTTCTCCCTTTTTAGAATTTTTAATCCCTTTTGCTCAAAGTAGTCAGTAACCTCAAAAGAGGCACATGGTGCTTCAGTTATGCTAACTCAGGAGTAAGGGGCCTGTAGGCTTTCACTGTAATTGCTAACTACATCTCCCATCATCCCTGACTATTGGTCATGCTGGCTAGGACTGATGGGAGTTGCAGTCCAGTAACCCCTGGAGGCCACAGGTTCCCCACCCCTGCTTTAGCAACCTAAGCTAATTTACTTTACTGACATGTTGCTGTGAGAGGCAAACATTTGGGACTATCACGCCCCCAGTCTTATGGAGCTATCTTGATTGTTGTGGACGAAAGTTAAAATCCAGTGAAGTGTTCTCATTTGACTTTGTGAGTGAGAGAAGTGATCTTCATTGATTCATCAGGAGGCAGCTAAGACCAAACCGTGTCTAGGTGAAATAGTCCCGTTAGCATTAGTGTCTCTTTCCCAAGTGTAAGTAGGTAATTCAGTAAATTGATCCTTCAGTCATATAGAAAGTTTATTATAATTCAACGGTCCCTTCCATTGTTTAATCCACCTTCTACCTTTCTTAAATGTCTATATTTTCTAAGTAACCTTTTGAATGTTTTTGAAAGTTCAACATGAGTTGGTGCTTTTTGCTTAAAGACATCTGAGTCTATGATACTGCACTGATACATACAGTATAGCACTAGCAGCAGCATTTCAAGTATATTACTTATTGAATCTAATTACAGTTTATAGGCAAAAGTAACCATTTCCATAAACTCCACAATACTTACAGCCTTGCCTAACAGAATGCATCTGTGTGTGTCTGTGTGAGCAGAGAAAGTAATTATTTGCATAGTCTGCTGTTCTACCTACAGAGGTGATCACATGTTGATTAATAGCTCTCCAGGGCAAGCACTGCAATTCATTACAGCACAGCTTTATTGCTCAGCCAGGTTTCTGATATGAAGGCTCTTCCTGCACCATTTCTCCTTACAAGAGCCTACATGTACTTTTTGACTAGGAATATGCTCTTAAATCCTTAATTTATTATAATCTCATTTCAAGTCTGTCTTGCCCAAACTCCCTGATTCCCTGATTCTCCCCACTACATACCCAATTATTTGGTTTTAGTTTTGGACCAATTTATTTTTGATTTGAGGTTTTCTTTATATTAGCCTGTGTGTGTGTGTGTGTGTGTGTGTGTGTGTGTGTGTGTGTAATAAAGGGAATAGTGTGTGTGTGTGTGTGTGTGTGTGTGTGTTGTAATGCTGCAGAAAGATCCATTGGCTTTCTCATATAGAACTTGAAGCTTCAGTACTCACAACTTCAATAGTAGTTCCCCACAATGATTTAAGATCTGCTAATCTCTTTAATCCTGCCACCAGTGCACAATAGCTAAATTTATGCATTAACATTTTTAAAATAAACCATTAGGCTTTCCTCCATCCAGCCACACCTTTATCTTACCAGCCTTTCCTATCACTTTGCTGTGTTGCCCTCAGAACAGAGGCAACTGGGGCTTCAGTGAATACATACATTTAGAGAAAGGGAATTGATGGCATAGCCACTCAGAAATGCACATTAACTTGAATAATGTAAAAATATTAAATGCATTGATTTACACTGTGTGAATTTGAGCCCCGGGGATGGATAATGTAGCTTCAAACATACCTTGTAGCATCTGTTTACACAAAGGCAGCCAAAGGATTTATATCTCTAGTTTAGCCAAATAAAGCATATTGGGCCACCTCATTTCTGTATAGATGCCACTTAGATATTACCTTTTTATGTATTCATTCTACCATTACCAGGAAATCTATGTAATTGTTAAAGCCTGCAGAAGCCTTTATTTTTCATGTTACTTGATATATTCCTGTAACTGTTGTCCCACTTCAGTAAAAATGATTGGCCACAAAATATCGCTGCAATGAAACCACATGGCAGTAAATCAGATGTATTCTTTGGACATCTAATATATATATATATTGAAGTGTTCAGACAATCATGATGTTTCTGAGGGAAAAATTTAAGGTCTTAGGCTTAATATTTTTAAGTGCTTATCAGGAGGCAGCATGTGACGAGAGCTGAACTGATGTTACCATGTTGAGGAGACAGGTGTTTGCATAACTATAGTCTAGTTAAGCCACTATATGTATACAATATTGATCCAGTTAGCTGAGACTGATCTCCATGATGTTCCATGAATGGGGGTGATTGGATAACTTTGTTTAGGCATGCAGTATACACAGTCCCCTTAGCAAGTTGCTTTCCCACTTTCTCTTATTTTTGTTTGGTGTCTAGATTTTCAACTTTAGTTTCCTTCATACAGCCTTTAAACCTTTCAATATCCAGCTGGTGCATTTCTCAGCAATACTTCACACCATTATATGGTGCATCTAAAACCATCAAATAGATATTAAGTGTAAATATTAGACTTTCGCCTTGCCTAAAAACCACTCCTGGGGAACAATGCCTAAGACTTTTTGGTGTTATGCTACGGAAGAATACTCAACATAGACAGGGTAAAAGGAATGACCTGTGGGGCTTTTTTCTCTCATTAGCACTGAATTAAGGTGTTCTTTGGGATTTTTGTTTGTTTCTTCCTGTGGGGAGGATTGTGTCTTTCTCCAGTTTTCTCTTACTGGACATGAAGGATGATGCCGTACTTCTAGTGGGTGATTTTACAGCTGTGTGTGTGTTTACATTGTGTTTTGGTTTTTGTTATTCTGGAGGCTGTGAGCCCACCTTTCAAGATGGGCTTCAATTTCAAGTTGGTGCCAATCAGCACCTGACTAGCAGAAACATAATGTTGGGATATAAGTGTTTTTAGAAACTTGAACAATTGCCACATAATAGAGGTGCAATAATTTTTATTCCTGTTGTACCTGCATGTTGATGTTCAAATACTCCTGAAATACACTTCATTTTTTTTACATAAACCCGTGTCCATTTCTTAATTATTTATCTTCAGAGGTTTTCCCATGATACGTTGCATTAATCCTGTGTTTCACTTGATACATGCTGAGTGTCCTGCAGCAACCCTAATGGGCTTTGGTACAGTGGTTCAGTTCACATGTTGTAGCAAACTATACTTAGTGGTTTACTGTAAACACAAAGATTGCTTCCACTTAGTTCATCCCTTAGTGGGAGCTACAAGCCACCATCCCTGGCTTGGCATTATGCCTGAGCCAGTGAATCCCCTCCCCCCCAAACCATGATGGGTAAGCCAAGAAGAAACCTTTGTTTCACACCCTGGTTTGTTTGGAGCAAAACAAATGTAGTACTAAGCCAGGTATTGTGATTCATTGGTCCCTCTTAACTCTGTTTTATGATATGCAAATGCAACCAATGGGTGGATGCATATAAGACTTGCCAGTTGATAATGTACTTCAGTGTTCATGTCAACTGTTTCTTGATACTGTAGACTTCGTGCCAGTGTTATATGTACTGTGGTAATTTACCACTTGGTAAGTGGTCACCTGCATTCACTCCTGTTCTTCCATGAACTCTAGTTGTTTCATCATAACATAGTTCAATATACTAGCAGCCTGGGAAGATGGCCATGGGTGGCGGGTGCAGTTTTATTTGAGCAGTCATCCTATGCTTTCCTACCACTAATATGCAACATATTTCCATACAAGTACTATGCTTGGGCATCATGTAAAATGAGCTCTGTAATTCCATAGTCTTGTGGTGATATAGACAGCCAGACACAGTACCCACATGAGAAATAAATGTAGAGCTATAAAAACCTTAAGAGGGCAGTGCCTGGGAGCTATCACCCTCTCTCCATTGTGTTCCTGCAGCAAAGGCTTAGGCCGCTGTGCAACAATTTAGTCCCTGCCACATTCCATTCCTGTACCTCGTGAGAGAAAGGGAACTATTTGCTCAAGAGAAGAGGAAGACAACAGCTATTCCTCTCCGTATAATGCTGAAATGAAGTTACAGCTTTCAGCAGGCACCATCTTCTTACGAAGTAAGCCAGCTGTTTGTTCTGGATGTAAAGCAACTGGGGACCAAGGCCTTTACATTGCTTTAAAGCATGTTTTATAGTTATTCCCTGCCCCGTCCCCAAAGAATTACGGGCGCTGTGTTTTGTTAAGGGTTGCTGGGAATTGTAACTTGGTGAAGGATAAACTACAGTGTCTAGAATTCTTTGGGGGGGACGACACACATGCTGTTCAAATGTAGTCAAGGGGGGGCACGTTGTTCAAATGTGGTCAAAAGGTATTCTGCGTATGCAGCCATGGACGTAGGCTAACAACCATCTTAAGCACAACCACAAGGTGCTGATTCCAAGCTGCTCTAGGAGGCAGGTGGTCCCTCCTCCCAATATTAGCTCTTGGCTCACCAATGGCATGGCTTGCATATTTTTCACCACATAGAAAGGCCTTCATACTGCTGTTTGTTTCTTTGTACACACCTATCCTGCAACTCCTGAGGGGAATTGAGAGCTGTTTGCTCCGAAGAGGAAAGGCTAAGGGCTTCAATAGGCCTGGCCTGCCTCTGTAAGGCACTGGGGTAGAGAATAAACGGGCCAAAGCAGCCACACTGCTCATGACAGCCCTGAGGTAAAAAAGGCGGGAAAGCAGGAGAGGCCTATAGCACCTTGATGGAGCATAGCTCTAGTTGCTGCTTGATGCCGTGTTACACCTGCTGAGGTGAGGGATGCAGTGCTGGCCGCCACTATGATGGAGATTATGATCACTGTCACCTGGGAACTAGGCCACATTTCAAAAGGTAAGGAAAAGGAGCAAAAACTACACAGTAGAAAAAAGAATATTGTCCAATGTGCTTCAGATCACTCTGGTCCTTCCTTAGGGAAACTATAATTTTTTTAAAAATATAATTACCCAAACTGAATACTGTATAAAGAAGCTCTTCATAAACAATATGTAAATATCATGATCATCTTAGAAAGAACCACTATTCAAAAGAAAATATACAAGTGTAAATATTTTAAGAACATTTGTTCTTTTGACTATCATAAAAACAGAATACATATGTGTATATGCAATAACAAAGGTAGGTTACTTGCTCAAATAGACATTCAATATTTTTTCATACCTGCACTACTACACCAAACGGCAATCAAGTGTAGCTGTTGACACTGCAAAATGTCATGCGATGTGGCAGAGTTGGGCAAATCATGGGTTGCTAGGTTAAACAGGGCAGCCTAAGGACATTTTTTTTTGCCTAAAACAAAGATGGTGTGTGGCCCCCGCCTTCCTCATGCACAAAACGTTGAATCTTGGGGGGGGTGTGTCCTTTTAATTGCACATTCATTATGATTTTCATTAATTATGGTACTAGGCTGGCTACATGCAATCCTACTTTCAATACTCTGTGCCTGCATGTCCCATACTGCATGTCCCATAACTTCGTGCTAAAATTTTGTAATTTTTTATACCACAAATATTCCATTTGTTGTTGTTTTTTTGGTCCCACTTCTGCTGCATTATAGCCACAAAAGTACATCTCCAGGCAGAAATAATGAGGTAGCATTGAGGAAGCATCATGGAACAACTAATAAGTGATGTGTGGATGGTCCCATATAGATCTGCCACCCAGAGTAGTTGCTTCGCTCTGCCTAATGGTAGGGCTGGCTCTGCTGAGCAGCTGATTTGCTTTCCTCCCAGACCAGAAGGCAAGTATGTGAGAGAAGATGTGCTGCAGAAAATAGGTCCTTGCAAGCCTTTTTCACTTCAGCTTTCCTGCTCTTCGTGTAATTGGGAAAAGCAAAGTGCAGCAAGCTGTGTCAGAAGAGGAATGCTGCCGCTCCTCAGAAGTGCTAACCAAAGCACATCCCAAGTGGTGTATTTCTCTTCCAATAGAAATAAACTGCTGGAATAAAGCTCAAACAGTGCCACATCAGAAATATGCTGCCTATTGGTTAATAGGGCTCAACTGAGAAGTGTGGGGAAGCACTTCTTGTGATGTGTATTAGCTCAGGGTCTAGAGTGGGAGAAAATCAGATGCCTCATGTGTGATATCAGGACCTTGCCCAATTTAATAACTCCAAGAGGACCTGATCTTGCCCCACAAGCCAGGAGACATGGAATAGGAGTTTACTGTAAGAAGCTAGCCTTTTCTGGTCACAAGGTAATTAAATGTGTGATTGATTTTGTGCTTTATAGTACACACTGGCAAGCTGGGTAGGTAGTCCTGATTGCCCAGTGCCAGAAACATACACACTAGATCCACAACACCACCCCTCAAACGGTCTAGTGTATGGTACTGATGGAACTGCAGTGGAAATCCTACGTGTTGGAATTCAGGAGAAAGCTATGCCATACTTCAAACATTGCATTGTGCATGTGTTGTTCTATGCTCAGTTTTAAGAGGCATTGTTAAGTACTGAGTATGATTGGTTGAAGTGGAGAGGGGGGAGAGATGTTGCTGGACACCAACAATGTCACAAAGTATATCCGTTGGGTACCCTAATGTTAGTACGACGTCATTTCACTTACAAAATGTAATAGCAATGAACAGGCTATGCAGGTTGGATGGGGGAAAGTTTCCTCTTTCCCCATATATTGCAGCCATGTTCCAGTTATAAATAAACAAAGAATTCAGCAGGAAAGAGGACAGGGAGAAAACTGGAAATACAGTTAGCTCCACCTACTGTTCTTGCTTCCCACCCTACCAGCTACAGTGGGCAACACCCACCACTGTTGTTACAAGAGTT
Organism: Podarcis tiliguerta; assembly: GCF_965153285.1. NCBI lineage: Eukaryota > Metazoa > Chordata > Lepidosauria > Squamata > Lacertidae > Podarcis > Podarcis tiliguerta. The sequence continues at coordinate 51,047,285 of NC_139539.1, forward strand.
CTCTGCAGACTTGATCTGTTGTTGCATCTACAGCAGTGGAAGTTGAATGATCTCCACTGAAATCAATAGGTTCCCCTACATGCCACTAGCCTTCCACTAGAGGGCAGCATTGTTGCACAAGAATAAAATGCATTGGCTAAATCTTGGGGATTTCCCCCTCTTCTGTGTTAAATATGACCACTGGTGCCATTACTTAGATCCATCATGTGTGGCATCACAGTACGGCATAGCCCACTGCTGATGCAACTATTTCTCCTTAAACAAGAAAATCACCTTATGCTTGTTTTCTATAGGGCAGCTAACTCACCAAGTCTGTGCTGTGAAGTACTGTACTGGCTGTAGGTATCAGACAGTCACTGACCCTTTGGAGATTTCAGCACCTGTTCAGTTGTTTTCAACTGTTTCTAATGTTTTAATGTTGTAACCTGGACTGGGACCTTAAAGTGAAGAGTGGGAAATAAATAAATAAAAATCGGAAGACATCTTTAATCCACTAGGTCTCCCAGAAGATAATCCTGGCCTGGTTAATTATGAAATAGTAAAATTGTATTTAAATAGGTTTCTACTTGGTTATTAATATATTTTATTTACCGGTATTTCTCTTTTTACATCACTTTGATATTCTTTTGAATATAACGTGATTAATTTTTTTCTAAATTAATGCTGTACAATAATAGGCAGATTGCACAATAGTAATAAAAATAAGCAAATTGCATGATTAGCTTTGAATTAGGGCTACCATATTAACAAGAAACACACACAAATAATCCCACCCTCTCTTCCCTGGAAGTAGCCACCCTTTCTGAATTTAAAAAGTTATTAAATTATTAAGAAATGTACTGTGTTTTAAATTATTTAGTAATGTAGTAAAAAAAATCTTGTTATACAAATTCATTACCCCAACTGATTTAAAATGCACATCTTTTTTCTGCCGCCTTGTTGGATCCGGCCAAAGGTCTTCTTAGTCCAGCACCCTAATTTCACAGTGGCCAACCAAATGCCTATGGGAAGGAAGCCTGTAAGCAGGATCTGAGTTATTTGGTCATATGTTGTTTCTATCATCCTGATATTTTAAATATCCTGGAATGCATTTGGAAAAAATGTATACAGTGCTACAAATAAGCTTGGTGCCTCTGACATGTCAACAGTTATAATGGGCCACCTGGGTGTCAATGACATTCACAAACATATTTTAATAAATATAGTCATTAATGGAGGTAGCCATAAATGGCAAATTCAGAAATGATTCTTGAAAGGAGGGTGCAGTAACTAACTACTCTATAGAACATTATTTGGTGTTTACTGTTCTTAATTATCAAGGGCACAATCTTTAGAGTTGCATGAGCATCATCCTTAGGAATAGAAGTTTATAATGCTGGGAAATGTTCAGAGGGAGGAAACTGCAGTTATAACAGGCCCGGCTGGAAAGTTTTCAGGTTTTTCAGTTTTTCAGTAAATGAAGATTTCACGAATCCTTTTGGAAAGCTGAAAATGCGAAGATCGAGCAAGCATTGAAACCAGAGTTTTTTACCACCAACACCTAGACCTGCACTTCTAAGTACTTGCCACTTCCTGCAGGCGCCACCTACCTATCTCAGGCACCTGCCACAACCACTCCTCCTTCCCTGTGCTCCTTCCCTGTGCACAAACCACTTCCCTGTGCTCCCACACCATGCAAGGTAGCATTCTGCTGCAGCAGGCCCCTGTTGCTGGAGGAGTGGCAAAGTGGCTGCTGTAGGGCTAGCTTGTGTTCACTGGTGCCCAAGTTCTTTAGGTCACAAGTAATGAAGCAAACAGGCATGTGAGTGGCAGTTGCTTCCTATATTAAATATGCCACCATGCCACACCCCCTTGTTCCTTATTGTCTGCCTCTCTTGGCCACATGGCATAGCCAAGTACGCACACAAGATGGCAGTGGGCAGCAGTGTCAAGTACTTTCTGGTACTTTGTACTATACCCCCTACTAGTCTATAACGTCTAGTAGGTACATAGCTATGATGACCAGTAACAGGCCTGGTTAATAATTTATCTCTGTGTCTGAAACTGGAGCACATTTTGATGGTGGGTTGATTCAGGAAAAAAGCAGCTAGAGACTGGGAGGAAGGGAGCTTTGAGGCTTTTAATGGCTTTTGTGGTTGTGGTAGATGACTGGGATTTAAATTCAGGGACTAGGAGAGGGCTTCCATGTGCCCCAATGTGGTGGGAAACGGAGACAAGCAGAAGTAGCAAGAAAGAGGAAAATTTTTGGGAGTAATATGGCGTGCTTAAGGGAAATATGAAACCCCAGGGTGGCAGTTTGTGGGTGGTCCCTGCTAATAAATCTCTTTGATTGTATTTGGCTATATGTAAAGTATTGGAAGCTTGACCTTCATCCTAAGATTTTGGGAAAGGGTGGATGCTAAATCTCCCCTACTCTATACTCTGGGCAATTCATGGTAGGTGGGGGCTCCCCTATGCTTTACTTGCATATATTTGGTGACCCAGTCCTCCCCAGGCACTCCCCCCCCCACACTCTTCTGTTCCTGCTCTGACCGTCCCACCTACTCACTCTTTCCTTGCCTCAGTCCTCAAGTCCTTTCCATAAAATTGCAAATTACCCTGTCCCACCACTTGTCTTATATTGCACAATTAGCTTCAAATCAGGGCTGCCGCACACACAAACAATTCTGCTCACTTTCTCTTCTCTGTAAGTAGTCACCCTCTTCAAAATTAAAAAGTTATTAGAGAAACAATCTGGTCAATAATTCAGCTTAAAATCTATGAAAAATCCCCTCCCTGTCAGCTTTCTAAGTTGCCAGCTGGAAGGTGCCCAACAAGAAAATTACTGAAACAAAACCGTCTGTCATTCCCAAGGGACCAGAAAAGATTTTTTCCCTTCTCCCTTTCCCCTTCTTGTTTGCTACATTTTAAAAATAAATATGAAGCATCAGGCAGATTGTTCTAAAGAGTCCTTCAAGTATTGGTTTCTCACACTGCGTTATGAAAGACTTTTGCCTTCAGGCACAGACTAATAAACAGATAATAACACAGGGGGCAATGTCCCATGCTGCAGCTTATTTTCATAACTTTCATTTACTTTTCCTATAAATGTTTCATTTTTCAACCAGGAGGAAGAGAGGAGGACTGGCAGAGGTCTCACAACAGTGGTGCCAGTGGTGCAGACTTGCTCCTAATTAGAAATAGCAAGGGATTGGGCAGGCAGAGCAGTGTAGGAAATGCACAGCAAGCCCCTTCCTTAGAAACGTAGCTCCCCTCAAGTGGGGAAAGTGTTGGAATCAATGTATAGGCATAGTCCCCACCCCACCCCCACTTTATTATTCTCTTTGAAATGAGAGTGAGAGTGGCTCATGCATTCACACATATTCCCATGGAAATCTTCAAAAATTGAAAGAAACTGCATTGTGTTGGACATACGCAGAGAGGCTTTTGTGGGTTATAAGTGAAGGGTCATGCCTAGCCACTACCTGGTATGCGGCATGGGGTCCTCAGAGAATGAACAAGGTGCCCAACAGGTTGAGGACCTTTGAGAAGCAGGTGTGGTCCTCTGGAACTAGTACTGAGGATCCCCTAGAGCAGGCTTCCTCAACCTCGGCCCTCCAGATGTTTTTGGCCTACAACTCCCATGATCCCTAGCTAGCAGGACCAGTGGTCAAGGATGATGGTAATTGTAGTCTCAAAACATCTGGAGGGGCCGAGGTTGAGGAAGCCTGCCCTAGAGGAGCGCTCCAGAGAAAGTTCCTTGGAGCTGTCAGGGGAAGAGGTAGAGCCACCCCACAGTCCTTGGGCTTGCTAGTACCAAAAGGTTGTAGGTCCAGGCCAAAGAGCGACAACATAGCATGTGACAGTGGGCCCAGAGTTGTTGCACAGATAGTAAGTGATCTACTCATGAGTAAGAAATCACCAAATCTCTCTTCTAAGTACCAGCAGCTGTTGTTAGGGTGTGATCTAGGAAGCCAGGATATATAAGGTCACACTCTTGAGCCTTCCATGTACTGGAAGTAACACAGGTCTTTGGTGCCTTTTTTTCTAATTTGAGTCCCCACTCCTTGCTGTAGAGTATGGTATCTTACTTGAAGTCCCTGTGAGGTTGACCTTGCACTGTTGCTTGACCTTGCCTGTGGATTACTGCGCTGCAGCTACAACCCTGTCCTTGTTGGTGAGTGTTTTGCTTAATAGGCTTATACCTTGTGAAATTTGGCCCCCAGCTCCCGAGGGCACCCACCTGAGTGTGGCAGCAAGGATAGGAAAAGAAAGACTATTAGAAAGACACTGATGTTTCTGGTTGAGAGTGACCCTACCATGTCACAGGTTTATTGGTTTCATTTTAAATGTGCTTAAATATCCCTCCTTACAAGGCAACTGTGAAGCACAGAGATAACCACACCTAGCTTCAAAACAACACAATCACACACACTGCTTTGCTCCTTGGTTTAGACTTCTGCTGTAACACCATAGCTTCAATTTGTGTATTTTGGCTAGACCATACACTGATTACCTAAACCCAGTCAGTTTGCACCTTCTTTTTGTATTCTGTGCTTTTTAGTTGTGATGATACTTGGTTCCTTTATAGTGTTTTTTTAATGTTTGTATTATTTTTATTGTTTTGCTGTTTGCCTCCCTAGCCTTACTGGAGTAGGGGGAAGGGCTAGATAAAAATCCAGGTACTGTAATAATAATTATATACTGGTATTTATGTTTTCTGACCTAAGCATATACTTCGTTTCATGGCACTCTTTACAGTTGTCACTATGATCTGTGTATACTAAGTCTTAAGATACCGCTAGTGTTACTCTAGAAATACACTCTGGTCTTCCTCTCAGGAACTCTCTGTAACAGGAGCCCAGGCACCATCTATGTGGGACTATGGAGCCCAGGCACCCACAGACCCACAATGAAGGGGCTGGACATCCCTAAAGTTCTACATGGTGGCACTCACACACTGTGGGACATACGCACATCATGCTCGCATACACGCCATGGGGCATCCGCACGACATGTCAGCACGCCCCTGAGACATGCGCAAGTAATGTCACCATTCCGTGGAGTGTACTGATGTCCCGTGCACACGCTGCAGTGATGTCGGCATGCCCCAGGCCCCCTCTGTCACGGGGACAAGGTGGTGCGCCTGAACAGTAGCTTGCATTCATGTGGTTCTCAGGCCTTTCCCTCCAAAGCAGTCAATAGGCCCAGGTGGATGCAGGGAAAACAGTGGGGTATCTTAAGTGGAACTGCCTTGTTCCATACTAAGCATCTAGGAAATTCAAGGGCATCCTAAACCACTCCATGGCTGGTGTTATTGTTTGGAAGGGAAGTAACTTGCAGAGTTTATTTGGCCTTCTTATGTAGTAGATTTCAGATTTCTTTTTCTTTTTCTTGTGGAATTTTGGACACTCTGTTCCTGGTTCAAGCTTTCCTTTCAAGCATTAGCCAAACGCCCAGGAGTGAAGCAGCTACATGCCACAAGCGTTAATTCTCAGCTGTGCTGTGTGAGGGGAGCTTTACTGATTGCATGTGGCAGGTTTCAGGAGCCTTTTCAGGCTTCTGTCACTCTTGGTTTCCAAAAGGGAGCACCAGGTTGCGGCAGTAGCTCCCTGAGCCTGGGAAAGCAGAGGCATATTTACCAGTTAGGTAATTTGGACGGCTAGCATAGTCCTTAGCTGTGGGCCTCTTTCCATCACTCCTTTGATAACTCTGCAATGCTGCTAATATCGCATTATTTCAGTCTGAAGACCCTTGTGCAGGACATATAAAGGTTGATGCCCCTAGAGCACATGTAGAAGGTACAAATGTATGGAACCAAATCCTGATTATTGTCTTGGGCTCTTTCCAAATAGCCTGGGCTTGTTTGAAAGTGCAGACCAGCTATTAAGAGATTCTCTCTTTGCAGGACTTCCCAAAATATTTTGCAGCATTCATATGATGCTATTGTCTTCAAAATACCAGTCTGTATATTTCTAAATTTAATCTGGATTTACCTTTTCAGGGGAAATACAATTGTTCTCTCTCTCTTTAAGTGTTTCCAATTTCCCATTTGTGATATCTCACTGCCCCCAATTACAATATTAAACCCCCACCTGGAAGCACCTAAGGTGAGCAGTGAGGACAAACTGGAGGCCTCTGCTTGAGCTGACCAAAAACCAGAAGTAGGAGCTGTACCAGGAGAAGGCCTTGGGTTGCATCAAAGATTCAGACATGAACTTTTGAAACATTGACTTACTTTCTAAAATTAAACATCCCAGGGCACAAGCTGGTCTTTAAATGCACACACTGGAAGACCTTCTTACCCTAATCCGTGGTGTGTGGGAGTTGGTTGTGGGTTTGGAGTAAGAGAAGGACTCTGCACATGTTTGGAGTCACTCTTCTCTTTCAGATAAAATTGCTTGTGTGTAAACAACCATAGTTGCAATCTCTGTTACTTGTCATAGAGGTACCACTCCTCCAGCTGAGGGAGGAGGGAGGCATAAGATCGGAATGTGAAAGCGAGAGAGGTGGTTGTGAGTTGACTGAAAGCACCTTGGTGTGCCAGGCCTTTGGGCATCTGACGTGCAACAGCCGATTTCCTGCCTTGTAATATTGCTGTCTTACATTCGCTTATGCTCCGCTTTGTAAGAAAAACCAATGTTACAAAGACACCTTAAGTCCTCCAGTATGTGCATCCAGAGGAAGATAAACTCAACATTTCACTGTTCAGGAGAGCGGGCAGCATGCAACAGGGGCTTTGGCCACTTTCTCCAGGAGTAAAGGGAAAAGGAGACCACATGGGCAAACCACTTACCCTGCACGAGGCAACCATGATGACAAAGCACGCCTAGGGCTAATGCACATTTGTTTTCACACACATCTCTGTATTGTAATTAGCAGGGGCAATTGCCCCTTTTCAAAAGCTTGAGTCACATGATCGCAGCTTCCACCAGCGGAGAAAAGACTTGAGCCCTTTCCAGTTCCACAGTTCATTCTGTCCCCTCTCTTCCTTTGCCTTTTGCGCCAATTAAGGGTTTGTTTGCCTTTGGAGCAAGGCAGGGTACACTGAACCAGGAGCAGCTATTACATAAGGAGGCTGGGTCTGAAACACATTCAGAGCAAGGCATCACTCCCAATCTGTTCCTGGAGCTCTGCTGTTTTTTCTGTTTACTGCTGTTTGCCTTTGTAGCTTTCCTCTGATGTTCCAGTACAAAGCAATGTTCTAAATGCCCGCCAACTCCACTGGGAGAGCGAGAGATGTGACCAATATTATCCTCCTCCAGCTGACCTCCCCACCACTTGGAATCCACCGCCTCCACTGCATTTTGGACACTGGCTCGCCTAATTTTGGAATGTGCAGCAGTTCCCCCACATCCCACAGAAAGTGGCCACTCTTCCTTCACCACCTTCACTTTCTGTTTTTCATGTCTTGCTCTTGTCAATAGTAGCATAGGGAGAAAAAAAATCTGGGGTGACCAGTTGAGTATTTTTTTGGAGTCCCAGCTGCGGAAATTGTAAGAATTACAGTCTGTTCTCATCTTTCTGGTGCTGATCCTATAGCACTTGTCTAGTGGTCCCTTATGTAGGAAGCTGCCTTAAAACTGAGCCTGACCATTGGTCTGCCTAGTTCAGGGGTTGCCAACATGTTTGGGCCTGTGGGCACATTTTCAAATTGGTGAAACTGTCATGGGCACTCCACATTCACATAGACTACAACCTAGTCTATTAACTACATTATGATACTTAAAAGCTGAGTTTCAGTAGGTGGGGAGGGTACTCTTTTAGCCTCAGTGAAGGCCTCTGCTGGTACACGTCTCCACAGGAGTGGCATTGGCAAAGCCTGCTCTAACTCATTATGGCTGCCAGCTGTATCTGAAGATGCCAAGACTGCCAGCTGGATCTTTTGAGTGCAAACCATGTGCTCTACCACTGAGTCATGACCTTTCTTGTTCTTGAGTGTTGTAGCATAAAGTTCTAAAATATTTTCCATTTCACTTTTAACTGCTTTGGATGGCTGCTTGTCACTCCATGAAGCTGATAAAACAGGTTGTTTGCTATGAGGGTTCATGACACAGGAAAGCACTTGCGGTACATTTTCTCCTGTGGCAGCTCCACATGGCAGACACTATTGTGAGAGTGCCGTTTTTCTCTTGTACAGTTCCATTTCATTTCCACACTGTTGGTGCAGGAAAACTTCTCAGTGGATCGTACCCTTAGTTTCAGAAGGTGTGATCCTATGCTTTAAGCTCCGTTGAAAGCAACAGAACTTACTTTTGAGTGGACATACCTTAAGAGTTCATGTTCTACTTCTGCTTCAGCTTGACAGAATTTTCTGGAAACTGCAATATAGTGCTATTTCTCAAAACTTAAAAATTACAAGATTTGGAGAGAACCTTTAGGCTCCCAGCTTTGCTCCGAAAATAAAACAGTTCAGCTCCACTGTCTTTTACTAGGAAACTGAATAAAAAGAGCCTGGCTGGATCAGGCCATTTGTTCTTACAGTGACCAACCAGATGCCTATGGGAAGCTCACAGGCAGAAGCTGAGTGGAAAAGCATCCTCCCACACCAGCAACAATAATTCAGAATCTGTTCTGTTTAGGTTAGAGCGAAAAAACCATGTCTTACTGGAAGCCTCTCTTTCGTAAATGCATCTCTGCCATTTGCTCTGAAGAAAGCAGCTATTAAAGGACAACAGGCTCCTGAGTTTCAACAAAGCTTTGCATTAGCATACTGGAAGCAGTCTTCCCTCCCATACAGAGGCTCATGTGCCAATGGATTTGTCCTTTGGAATCCTCCTTCAATAGTTGCTGACCACTGTCAAGAGTCACAACCGTAGCCTATTTCAGAATCTAGGCTATGGTTAATAAACCTAATGGCAGAAACACTGCTTTGTTGTCCTAGCTTCCCCTTAAGAAATAATGCTTTGTGAGCTTTTGTCCACCAAGGGATTGCATCCATGTTTCTAAAATAATGTGGTTTTCCTTAAGCAATAAAATCCTTATAATGTGGGGCAGGGAAAATGCTAATAATAGTCCCAAATGTGTATGTTTCTCACCATCTTGGCTTAAGGAAGTCCTAAGCAGAAGTACACTAGGTGGCACCCTCCTCCATGTCTTGAGGAATGACACCACCAAGAACAGAGATCTGAAGGTTTGACTGAAAATCTTCAGATCCCAGCATCTAACTAGGAGAGCAGTTGCATATAACAGGCAACAATGAGACAAACATACAGAGAATCGTTAATTTGTAAATAGTAGAATGGCTACAATAATGTCAATATTGAAACCATGCTGCCCCCCCCCATTTGATTTAATACTGTGACCTTTGCCTGATAGGTTTGAAAAGTTTTAGGGCCTTGCCTAGACATATAGTTTGATACAATTATGTAAAATAATTGGATATTTACATGATTGAGATGTCTCCTTCATGTTGCAGTGTTTGATAAAACTATAATTATTTTAGAAAATAATAATAATTTTCAGGTTGTGCATTTTTAATAATGACATTATGGGAAGAATCTGACATTGTTACCTGGATGGGGGCAGAAGCAAAGAGTCTTGGTGTCAGTACCTAGGCTGGTATGAGCATGCCACCACCAGAGGTGACACTGCTTGCTGCACTCTTCTTCTTCTTCTTCTTCTTCTTCTTCTTCTTCTTCTTCTTCTTCCACTATAGTCATGGATCTGGCGGCTGGGTATGTACACCGTTACAAATACTCATTTTACCATTTAAAAGATATATTATCCTTTTCTGTAACACAATAGTGCTTATTCCTAAGTATAGTAATGATGGCACTATGAGTTAAGTTAGTTTAAACTTATGCTCAGAGTGTTTACTTTTAATTGGGTCTGGCAAAGTGTAACTCTTAAGAGTAGTAGCATCCAATAGAATATAAAGAACACATGATATATCGGACAACAAAAGCTTCCCAATACAGGACTGCTTTCAGGTGTCTATGGAAGGTTGTATAATTGTTTATCTCTGACATCTGACTGGAGATTGTTCCACTGGATGGGTGCCACTACCAAGAAGGCCCTCTCTCTGGTTCCCTGTAACTTCACATCTCACAATGAGGGAACCGGAGCTGGACCTAAATGATGGGAGTGGAGATGCTCCAGGTATACAGGGCTGAAGCTGTTTAGGGCTTTAAATGTCAGGGAATAGAGAAGAGGTATGTTAATTGTGTGCTTCACAACTGAAGTAACAGAGATGGTGGTCTAAAGACCATTAGGTCCTAGCTGCAACAGTGTGAGCTAATGCCTTGAATTGGATTCAGTAGTGGACTGGGAACCCATATAGATAAGGTGTGTTTCATATGCCTTTTCTCAGCTAGTAAACTTATTACTGTATTTTGTACTCATTCTAGTTTCTTAAAATCTTCAAGGACGACCTCAGAGGCAGGCCACAGCGCAGTGGTAGAGCACATGTTTTGCATGCAAAAGGTCCCAGGTTCAATCCCCAACATCTTTAGGTAGTGCTGAGAATGTTCCTTATTTGAAACTCTGGAGAGCAGTCACTAGTCAATGTCAACAATTCTGTGCCCGGCAGCTTCCAGTGTTCATTTCTCCACCCCTAAACAAGAGTACTGGCCCACCACATGCTGGCTAGTTTGACTGGTGGATGGGACTGCACAGCTACCAATTACCGTAGCTTGCTTTTGGCAGTCTCAGGAGGACCCCCATGCTTACAAAAGTACAACAGCATTTCAGAAGAAAATTTACAGAGGGACATACCCCCTCCCAAAGATACCCACTACATAGTTCTCAGCATACTCAGTAGGCAAGGACTTCTGGCTGACTATTGAAGGTAAGGTAGAATGGAAAATTGAGAAAAGAATTGGAAAGGAGTGGTATCCTGCAAAGGGGCATGGCTGTCTCCCTGGAACCCTGAACAAAAACGCTCCACATTTCATAGCACAGGTCTCTCTTGTACTGTCTGCTAGTCATTCTCGAGCGTTACTAGCTAACAGTCTGTGAGTAGAGAAAATAGCCCCTGCTGGTGTTAAACTTCATATAAAGGTTTCTGTTTCCTTTTGTAAGCACAGCCAAAGGTGCTCTGCAGCTAGCAAATATCCTTGCCTGCTAACCTGGAGGATCAAAGGTCCAGGCTTTTGGGGCCCTGTGCCTGACACCAAAAACTCTCTTCTAGACCCAAACTATGCTTCTGTTCTTTGCTAATCCAAGCACTAGGATGTGGAGCTAAGCAAAACACCAAAGCGTTCCAAAATACAGATGTTGAAAAGCAACAGCATTTGGTCTGGTTGCTGCTGCTGCTTTCCTCCAGGAGCACTCAAAATACTGGACTTCTGTTCCTTGATGTTTGAGCAGTTTAAATTAGACCCCAAGGAGGAGTGGGTGGGAGAGGATAACGCTATTCCTGCAAAGACGATGACTGCATTAAACATCAATTTCCTTGTATTTTTCTTTCACTTGGATCCAAGTGGATCTGGCATGCTTAAAAAAAAGTTCAGACATCCTTCAGTAATTTCAGCTCTTTGAAACTGGCCAAAGTTTCAAAAAGCTTGTCACTGGGCCTCTGCCTGCTTCCTGGAGGGCCTCCACCTCTCCTCAACTCTCGCTGCCAAGCCCTTGCATTTTTCACAGCAGGACCAAAAACCTCAAGATATTCACAAGTGGGCTCCTCCCCCATCCCTGGCATATTGATATTCATTTGGAAGCTGTAATTAATTAGGCTCTGTTGCCCTTTCACCCCTCTAAGCCCCTGGTGCTGCTTTGGCCCTGCTGTTTGAAACTCTGCAATGTCAGCACATTCCAGCAAAAGCTGTTTTGAGTGAGGGCCTCTGGAAAAAGGGAAACCCCATTAAATTCCAGCACTTGTATATTCCTTGAGGGCCTTGGTCTGAAACACCTTTCAAAAGTTGCCCAGTGTATTAATTTAGGAAAAGAGAGGGACGTTAAATCTAGCCTCCTTTCATTCTCCCTCTTCTGCCTACTGCTGGCTGCACACTTTAACTCCAAAGTTTGTTTTTCATATAAGTTACCGGTTTTAGAGGAAATCTGCAGTGATGGAAATGACTTCTGTTTCAGGATTTAGACATTTTTCTTTTAGATAAAGATATAACTATTAAAAACTATAAAACTTCAAAATAAAAAGAGTAATGATGTCAGAAACCAAATACAGTATGCAAAATTGCCTCCAACCAAATAAAACATATCTCTAAGATTCATACATGGACTGTGACACCAATTTCAACAATGACTAATACTGGTGCAATTTTTTCTCTCCCAGTGCCTTGTATAAAGCTAGTGGAGGAAAATTTGTGCCAGACAGTTTAGAGGATTGGACTACCCATATCCAGTATGTTAAAATTAAAAAGAGTTAGAACTTTCTGCTTGGAATAAACCTCAATTATTAATAACTTCATTAGCACCTGACTGAATATGAGGCAGTTTATGAAGACTACGTACACCAGAAGCAAAGGCACATATACAGTTGAAGCATATGTATTTAACTGGGTATACATAAAAAAATGTTGACTGGATCTTCCAGACCTTTCAGCAATTTTGATTTAGGCTTTGAGTGGATATGAAATAGCAAAATTTACTGTGTTTGCCAAAGCGAAACAAATGCTATTAGACTGCTCAGGAAATACTTTGGGGTTGCTTTGGTTTGGCAGCGCAAATTGGTGTAAGATTTCAATCTAGGATGGGCTGGGTTTATATTTCTTTTTCCACAGCTCTGTGTCAGCTCTCTGGCTCTGCCAGAACCCAGAGTAACCATACAAATACTTGCATATCCTGCTCTCAGTTTACAGGTACATTTAGTTGGAACTCAACTGCTAAGGAAGTACTTTCTTCTGGGAGGGCCATTTGGCAGAAGGATCAGACGTTCTGTCTAGGAACATATGGCTATATGTATATGACCCATGCATACCTTCGCACAAGTGGATTCTTGTTCTCTCTCTCTCTCTCTCTCTCTCTCTCTCTCTCTCTCACACACACACACACACACACACCAAACAAACACATCACTTTCACAAATGTCATTTAAAGCACACACACCAAAAATCCTGGTAACTAGTTTATTAAGGGTGCTGTGATTTGTAGGTATGTCAAGTGTGTGTTGCAATTTTTACTGGGGTTCAATGTGCATCTGGAAAGGGTTAAATGCTCTGTTTCCCCTCTGTGCTTTTGTAATGTTAGTCCCCTCCCCACTGTTTTTTTTAAAAAACAAAACACAAAACAAAACAAAACAAAACAAAACATAAAGGCAATGCTATTTAATAGGGAAGATTTGAAGCAATAGAGCTGAATCCTAGAGAGGCAGATCTCTAGTGGTGGTAACTGGCCAGAATAAACCACCTACACCTGGGGGAAATTGCTCATCAATTTCATTTAGTTTAAAAAGCTGGATTGTTTCAGCTCTAGAAAGAAAACTGAAGAAGGAAAATGCAAGAGGGGGTATTTTGTGGATGATGTTGTGGATCTGCCCTCTAAAAAGTAAGTAAGCAAAGTGTGACTCTTCTGGTGTGGAAGCAGCCACAGACAATGGCTGAGAAATTGATTTACTCTTGATAGAGCCCTAAAACACTAGCTCTCTTGAGGACAGTGTGGCAGCTCTGGGGGAAAAGGGAAATACAGCAAGCTACCTCAATGCTATCCTGTTACTATTGCCTGATTTTTCCCTGCTGCAGACCGCAAAGGTCCTAAGCAGTGTTCCCCCTCCCAAAAAATATGTTTAGGGATACTCATTTTGACAAAAGAAATCACCATTTTACAGTTGATATTGGGGAAAATAAAGACAACTTTGGGCAATCCTCCCCCCCCAAAAGCTGAAAAACTCTGGGCCATCATCCATTTTACTAAATTTGAGGCCCCCCCAAATAAGGGGTGTCTTATACACGGGGATATGTTATACACAGAAAAATATGGTAAGTTTAATAATATAATAATAATTATTATTAATACATGGCTTCCCCCAAAGACTCCTGGGAACTGTAGTTTACTCACAGAGCAGCAATTTCCAACACCCCCTTCCTCCTCTGTTATCCAGTGATAGTAGAAACCAGGAAAAACCTGGTCTTTCTTGTGTGCTTACTTAATATTCTTTTTTATAGCTGCTCTCAAAAATATTTTGAAGCTGGAGAAAACCTTGATATCATGCACAAACAAGCTATTGAAATGTTTTTACCCAACTGTATTTGTAAAGATTATCAAAGGACCAAATAGTAGTGTTAGGATTGACGCTTGCAAAAGGACTCAACAGGAATATTACAGCCCTTAAAAACTGGCCCCCAGTTTCCTTGATTCTGTTTGAGGCCTACAAAGCCTGCATTTGGACTAGTGTTTGCTTGTGTTGGAGGTAGGCTGTTAGTCTTCAGCCTGGAAGTAATATCAGCTGCTTTATCTGAGCTTGATGAGCCCCACCTGTGTTTTTAACCCTATGCTAGTTTGTTGTAGGGTCATCATGTCTGCCCAGGTTTCTCTCCCATACATATGATTCAGACTCCCAGTAAAAGTGACTGAGTGATATACTGGCCAAGTTAAGAGTATAACCATGTCAGTGAAGACAAAGTCAGACTATGCTTGATTCCCTGTCTGTGAGAGCGAAGGTGGTTATTATTATTTTTTTTTATGTTGACAGAAGAATGTGGAAAGGTTCAGCCAATCTTTTGGATTTTTTGCTGGCTTGTTGGTATGATGAGTTACTGACTTAGTTTGGAAGATGGACCCCATTGTTTTTGGAGATATATCTCATAATCAGTGTTAATTCAGAGGCGGCAGCGTTTATTCAGTATTTAGTTTTGTTTTTAAATCATGTCCTGCCCTTCAAAAGAACCCCCCAGTAATGCTAGTTTATAATGTTCAATTAAAATAATGTTGCACACCATTCCAATCTCAGAGCAGTACGAGATTCCAGGGAATAGGAATGAGAGACAGTGGAGACTATGGTATCTTTATGATATATGATTTATTTACACGTATATATAACTGGAGCCTACAGTGGAGGGCCTCACAGCATTAACACCCCAAGAAGGTCTTGCTTCTCCCATAGCCACAGCCTTGGATCCCAGCAGAAATCAGACAGGGCTCTGTCTCTCAGCTGTCCAGTCTTTCCTTCTAGCTCACACACCTCAGCTCTGATCTTTTGTCTTTCTAACTGACAGCAAGTTGAAGTGGGGGCTCACTCATTTGTCCTCAGGCCCAGAGCCATTTCACCTGTTACCTTAACTACCCATACTTCGGCTATTACTTCACCAGGAAGATGGCCTGACCGTTCCTGATATTTACGTAATCCTTGTTGGATCCAGGAATTAGAATATACAGGCTAACTTCCCTAAAGGTATACAGCCTAACTCCCCTAAACTCACAACAATCACATTAAAGTACTAAAAACACAACAATAAAAAATGAAACTGCAGACAATGCAGATTCAGAGCCAAAAGATTTTTAAGAAGCCTGGAGGAAGGGGGGAAGTATTCACCTGGTGCAGAAAAGATAACCAAGTAGGCGCCAGGCAAGCTTCCCTAGGGAGAGAACTTTCCATCTGCAGGCACCATTGGGTAGATGTTGTGCCAAAATAGGGAGGTTAGGATCAGATAGCTAAGAGCTTTTTCTTCTTCTAGGCTGTCTCCCAACCTTCTGCTCCTGTTGAATGCCAAGTCTAGTTCTTACCAAAACAAAAACAAAAAATCCAACCCCCAAAACTACGAACACCTGTGATTTAATTATGGATTAAAAGACTGATTTCTTGTTTTACACACACCCATCACTATGGGAAGCATAGGACGTGTTTGTAATATTTAATCTTTCTAGGTGGCTATGAGGTTTTGTGATTGATTTTTATTGTATGTTAATGTTTTGTTGCTCTGTTCCGTTGTGTGTCGTGAGCTGCTTTGGGGGGGGCATTAAAAAAAAAACCCTGGATGTGAAATGTCAAGGAACAGTGAGATATGGCTACCTGATAGAGGGAAGGCACTCTGCTTGTGCTTCCAGACATACTTTCCTGATGGTTGCATGTTTAGAAACTGAACTCTGACATTTTGAACATGTTCTGCTGGAGCTGAGACTGGCTGATATTAACATCTGGAAATATAAATTAAAATGAGGTAGCCATCTCTACAGAATAAGTTAAATGCCTTTTATTGGGACCAACCAATGTTTGCAAAGCACTATATAAGCTTCTAGGTAATGCAGAACTCTTCCTCGGACTGGATGACCAAGCAGGATTTTTGAAGAGCAAAATTGCATATTTTAAATGTTGGCTGGCTTAGTAGAATAAAATTCCCAGACACAATAACATAACATGTAAAAACCAATCAATTTTCACAAGCCAGCATGTGATACAGTAACTACTAGGTAATATTACCAAGTTTTCTTCATTCCAGCGTTCTCAGAGATATTAAGTAACTAAGTTCTAATTTAATGGAACACCAAAATCTTATTTATGTCTGTCTGCCTAAGGCTGCAATCCTGTATGCAATGTACACACTTAAACTTGAAGTAAGCTCTAGTGAACATGTATAGACATGAATAGGATTGCACTCTAGGTTTGCAAGGACATCCATCCCGAGACTGGAATAATCCATAGATAAATACAAGCTTTTGCTTGGAAACATATACCCCTGCCCACCTGACCAATTATCCTTAGAAGAGTTCTGTGCCACTTGAAAGCTTACGTATTGTGTTATGAAGACTGGTAAAATGTAAAGGTAAAGGTACCCCTGCCCATACAGGCCATTCTTGACAGACTCTAGGGTTGTGCGCTCATCTCACTCTAGAGGCCGGGAGCCAGCGTTGTCCGCAGACACTTCCGGGTCACATGGCCAGTGTGACAAGCTGCATCTGGCGAGCCAGCGCAGCACACGGAACGCCGTTTACCTTCCCGCTAGTAAGCGGTCCCTATTTATCTACTTGCACCCGGGGATGCTTTCGAACTGCTAGGTTGGCAGGCGCTGGGACCCAACGACGGGAGTGCACCCCGCCGCGGGGTTTCAAACCGCCGATCATGAGATCGGCAAGTCCTAGGCGCTGAGGTTTTACCCACAGTGCCACCCGCGTCCCTGGTAGACTGGTAAAGGTAAAGGTACCCCTGCCCGTACGGGCCAGTCGTGTCCGACTCTAGGGTTGTACGCCCATCTCACTTAAGAGGCCACCCACGTCCCCTAGGTAGACTGGTAGAGATTACTAAAAATGTAAAATGTCTGTTATAAATGACTGCACAGTTAGGTGTGTTATGGCTCTTCAAAAAAAAAGAAGTGCATCTAAGTTCCTAGAACATTCAGAAGTTGTGATGTGAAAATGGGTTTATGGTTGTTGTGTACAAATAGAATGAAGCAAAATAAATGAGTTAATAAAATAATAACAGTGGTTGCTGAAAACTGCAGATTTGTTTCTCCTTTCCTTCCCCCTCCCCTGCTCTTGCTTGGAAACAGGTTCTAATTAAGGCACCGTTTGTTAGATGAGTTTATTTTCCAATTCCCGAGCCAAAAGACGAGAGAGAGAGAGAGAGATGTTACTTCATGGAAAGTGAGGAATAGCAAAAACTTTTCTGACTAGAATCCAATATACCTCTCCTCCCTCCTCTTCTTCCAGTTTCTATAACCTCTTCGGCAGTGGTTTTGGAGGCTGTTAATTTAACATGATGGAACAGCAAAGGAAACAGAAAGCCATCAATGTTTGAAGCAACTATGTAGTGTGCATAAATGTTTGTGTTCCCTGACAGTGGTTCTATCTCCCTATTCATGTGGTAAGCAAACCTCAGATTGGGACCTAATCCCAGCTGTGTAAATCAAAGTGATTTGCTGAAGTGAGTTTATGACCTCAGTTCCTCCTTCAGCTAATTTCCTGAATTTTCCAAATGATCAGATTGGAAGCGGCACTCCTTAAACCACTTGTTTCTGGTTAGCCTGGCACCCTGCATCTCTACACCAGCATCTCCACTGCACCAATACTTCTTCACACCCTTGGGTGCTACCTCACAACTGGGGCTTCACTCCTTTCAATAGCAACTAGCCCCCACCAGAGGGCACTATGTCGACTCAAGAAAATATCCTGTTTTGTTTCCACTCAAATTCTCCCTGCCAATGGTACCTTAAAGGCGATCCTTTGTCTGGCCTATCATATGAATGGGAAAGTGTGTACTGAAACAGCACAATGTGTTGCTGGTAGAAGGGTGGATTTTAGTGGAGTGGGACAGAGTTGACATGGTCAGGCTCAACTTAGAGATGCCCTGGGCTGAACTGGTTTTGTCACTCTAACAAAATAAGGCCTTTTCCCCTCCATCCACCCAAAATACAGACTGGCATAGCTTTGACACAGCAGGCTACACCTGAACCATGGCAACTTTTCAGGCCTGCCTTGGCACAGAAGATGGGGAACTGGGCAACGCTTGACAGCCAACTGGAACGCAAACTGCTTATATTGCGATTTTTGCCTGGGGGAAAGGCCTGTGTTTTAACTAAATAGCAAATGGGGAGTTTGGTGGGAGGCAGTGCTGCAGATTAGTTCCAGATGTCCCCAGTGACGTATGGATATGTGTGTGTGTCTCTTCTCTTGTTGCATTTCCTTAGCAGCTGTGGCTTGACATTGCTTTCAGTCCAAAGCCAACATCCGTCTGGAGGGGCTTTGGGTATCTCATTCCTTTGCCTGGTTACTTGCAGCACAGAAGTCCCATAGTAGTTCCTCTCCATCTTTCTCCTTTCTCTCTCCTCTCTTCCTGCTCTCTCTCTCTCCCACCCTCACCCCCACCTCTTACTGCTGGCATCACTACAAGTCTCATTTCCTGCTTGCCAGAACGAAAGTCAAAACTATTCAGGATGCGAATGGAGGGTGTGTGTGTAGCTTTTACTGGCCCACCCTGAGGAGGCTCCCTGTCCACACCCACTGCGTGCCGGGCAGCTTTATATATACAGGTGCAAAGTCTTCCCAGAATGCCGAGTGGCTGCCAAGAGTGCTGTGGAAAATAGTACCAACAATTCTCCTTCTGTAAAGGAGGGAAGACAGAGAGGCTGGGAGCCTAAAGATCAGAAGATGGTGGGCTAGGTCTGGCTTGAAACCAATAGGTCTCCATGGCTTTCTCTGGCCTCTAGTGCTTGGGGGCTAAGGAGAGAACATTCATGTTTTATTATGGACTTGAAGGATGAACCTTAAATTATTTTGTGGGCTCCCACCCCACTGCCATCCCAAAGCATTATATTGTCACAGACCACAGTGTAACCACAATAAACTGAGAATACCAGTGACTGGAATGTTACGAGGATACAGCAGTGTTGCTGTTTGTATGATGCTGTATTGCCCTAGATTGAGGTGGCTGAATAAGCTGTTTGTAAATTATGCTTAATGCTGCCAGAGATTTTTTGTAGGCTGGATGTTTGCTTTGCAACAAATGGTTGGCTGGGGATTAGTTGTGTTATCTGTATGGGTGGCGGGAATGTTTGAGAGTAAGGTTTGTGTGTTGAAGATGGCTAAGAATGCATTTGTAGCAGGGTATGGTGTGTGTGTGCACGCGTACACAACTTCTATTTCATTAATTTTGTTTCTAATGATACTGTTTCTGTGAAGTTTTTTAAAATTATTATTATCTATTTTTTATGTTTAAAATAACATTTTGTTATCCCATTAACCATTCTGCTTTAATAGAGTATTTTCTATTTGACCTTCATTTTTCATGTTTTGATATTTTTAAATATTCTGTTTGATGTTTTAAGATAGATTGGAAACTGCTTTGAGCTGTTTTTTAAATATAAAGTGAAATAGAAATGAATTAAATAAATAAAAATAATTTTGTTGAACAGGGAAGGGGGGGGGGAGGAGACAGAGATTCCATATTTGTTGAAAGGATTCTATGCTAATGATTTATTCTCTCTGTACTCGAAAGCCAGTCTTGCAGTGGACAGTGTTAGGTGCCTGTGGGCTTCCTCCTAAGAAAAATGGCCCCATCATTTCAAAATGGGGGAGGAGGGCATTGACAGGTTTTTTTAGAACTTCAGGCACTGGTCTGTGACTTGCCTTAGTACACTCTTCCCCATCTGATACCTTCTAGACATGCATCTGGGTGGGAGAAGGCTGGGGAAGTGCTGATTGAGGCTGATGGGAGCTGTATCTTGAGCCAAGAAAGATTTATCTTTTCTAGGAATATGGGGTGGTGGGAGGCATGGAAGCCCTGGATGACTCACAGAAGGAATGAAAGGAGCTCAACTCTCCAGACACCATGGATTCAAAGCACAGTAGAAGTAGAAAATTCTACATGAGAAGGAACAGCACATGTGGAATATTATTCTCTTTGCCTGCCCCCGCCCTGCAACAGTGTAGGACACTTGAGGAATATAGGAATATGGTTTGGTTGGTTGGTTGGTTGGTTGGCTGGTGGCTTTCTAGACATTTTCCTTTCCTTCTTTTCCCTGCCATTGGAATCAACATTTGTTGATCTTCACTCAACTCCACAACCCAGAGGCAGCAGAGCTTTTCTTTTCTTTCTTTTCTGGCTCTTTTAATAACTTTCGGATCAGAAAAATTGTGAGGGGGGAGAGGGTTTTTTTTATTGTAAAAAAACAACTCGTCCCATAGCACCATAAACCAGATCCAAATTGAATCTCCAGTAAACCACCTGGCCTCTTAGTTGGAATAGCAGCTGTACTAGAGTGAGCCCTTATTTATCAATGGGTTTATAGGACATGCATAAATTCTATCCTGTGTAGTTACTTCCATCAGAAATCACAGTACAATGCTCATCTCAGATAAGTTAAAGCATCAGAGGCATTCTCCTGGACTTGCTCATTGAGAATGCATTGTCCTCCTTGTGTATATCAAAATAACCTTCAGTTTTGAACCTGTTGTGCAGAAACAGGGAAGTTTTGAGACTGGGAGGATGCGTGTGTGTGTGTGTGTATCCCGCCCTTTTCCCAATCATTAAAACAACAAATCCAGCTCAAAGTTGGGAGTAGATTAAACAATAAAGCAATAAAGAATCATAAAACATAAGTGACAGTGATTACAAAATTATATTGTGAGATTAGAATGA
The DNA here is from genome assembly GCF_965153285.1 of Podarcis tiliguerta. Taxonomy (NCBI): domain Eukaryota; kingdom Metazoa; phylum Chordata; class Lepidosauria; order Squamata; family Lacertidae; genus Podarcis; species Podarcis tiliguerta. The sequence continues at coordinate 51,068,229 of NC_139539.1, forward strand.
CTAAAAGCTTGAGTAAATAACCAGGTTTTAACCTGATGGCTGCATGCCAATGAAGATGATGCCAGGCAGATCTCAGAGGGAGGGTGTTCCACAAGTGGGAGCTTTTCTTAGTTTTGCTGCTGTTTTATTGTGCCCTCTCAACAGGAGAAAAACTATGTGAGTTTGGGACTATGTCTACCTCAGTGCCCCTTCATTGCATTGTCATTAATTTTTTTGTAGAATGTCCATTTTACAGTTGGGAAAAAGAGGAAAGAAGCAGAGAGCTGTTGATTTGCCCTTGTCAGCATTGTTGCATTGAGTATAGATAACCAGTGATGGCAAATATAAAGAAAAGTATTGATGTAGCTTTGGTAGTGAGTGAAGAAGCACATGTATAACATCAGTTTCTTATACTGAAAATATTACTGTACAGATTTCCTTGAGAAAGTGGTGTATGGGACCTGCTAACTTGGATGCTTTGTCTGACACCAGCCCCCAGATGAATCTCTCTTGCTGCAGAATTATTTCCAGCATTTCCTTGCACACTGTTTCTCCATAAGGAAGAAGACTGCCTGTGAAATGCTACCCCTGAACTTTGAGCTACAATACAAGTGAGTCTGGTTAATAATTGCAGCCCAAAATAGGCAAAGCACCTAAAATACTCAGAATACCCCTTAAGTGCCAATGAAGAGCTCAGTCACAATTTCAGAAAAATATTGGAATGGCAATTCTTTTCTCGCCCCATATTTTACTTCCAAGGTGGAAACTGTTGGAGTATATTGCAACAGAGTGAAGAAATAGCCTGAGACTGCTGGTTAAAATAATAAAAAGTAAGGTTTATTTTTATATGCCTGTTGTATTTGTCCATGGAGTTTTCTTAGCAGGGACACTGGAGTGGCTTGCCAGTTCCTGCTCCAGGTGGATCATGTTTAGTCAAAACTCTCCACTATGACCTATCCATCTTGGGTGGCATAGCTCATAGCTTCTCTGAGTTGTTCAAGCCCCTTCGCCACAACAAGGCTGAAGAATTGATGCTTTGGAATTATGGTGCTGGAGGAGACTCTTGACTGCAAGAATATCAAATTTCTGAAGGAAATCAGCCCTGAGTGTTCACTAGAAGGACAGATCCTGAAGCTGAGGCTCCAATACTTCGGCCGCATCATGAGAAGAGAAGCCTCCCTGGAAAAGACCCTGATGCTGGGAAAGATTGAGGGCACAAGGAGAAGGGGACGACAGAGGACGAGATGGCTGGACAGTGTTCTCGAAGCTACCAGCATGAGTTTGACCAAACTGCGGGAGGCAGTGGAAGACAGGAGTGCCTGGTGTGCTCTGGTCCATGGGGTCACAAAGAGTCGGACATGACTAAACGACTAAACAACAACAACAAGGTTTATTACTCTTGACAAACAAAGCTATTCTGAATTTAGGTTTACATGTAGTCATTGGGGAGTCATCGGGTTCAGAGAACCAGCACTAACACTGAAGGAGGCGAAGAAACAACAGAAACAACCTTGGTACTGTCCAAACTCCTGCAGTTAATTAATGGCAAGAACAAGCATCAGTTCTTGCTTGTTTGGGAATATGAGCATTGGGTGGAATTTGGCATCACACCAATACAATAGTTGTGTCAGTGCAAGCATTTCTACTTGCCAGATGAAATGATGGGCATTTCCATTTGCTGCTCTGGGAGTTCTCAGAGTGGATTTGCTGGAGGTGCAGGGAGGAAAGTCCTGTTGCACTAGCAGCAGTCTTGCATTGGCTACCAGTAACGCACCAGGGTGGTTGAATGTGGACCACTGCGTGATGGGTGGGCTCTATAAGGGCGAGTGAGAAAGTTTTATTTGTATATAAAACGATGAGAAAGAATCTCTAAGGCTGCAATCCTGTACCCACTTACCTGGGAGTAAGTCCTTTTGAATTCAGTGGGGCTTATTTATGAGTAGTTGTATATTGGATTGGATTGCTAGTCAGGTGCTGGTAGGCTTCAGGCTTGTGGGATCTGCTAGAACACCAAGTTCTACCAAACAGAAACACAAGCAATCTGGTGGCTTGCGTTGGAGCCAATTGACTCACAAAATGTAGACTGGAATGACCCGTTTATACAGGTACAGATCTACATATCAGTTTATTTCTAATTTAGGGAGGAAAAGCCTTCTGTTAAACAACAGAGTTGGAAGTCCATGCTAATCTAACTACAGATCGACCTGCCCATTCCTGACAGTGCCACCTTTGGGCAGCCTTTGAGTTATGATAATGCATATTTTCCTCACCAGCTTCAGAAAAGGGAAGTTGTGTGAGAGCGCTTTACCGTGAGGTCAAAGCAATTTGCCTGTCTTTTCTTTTTTCACATTCAAGCTCGAAATCATAGAAAATGATGGGATTTTTGTTGTTGTCTTTAATAAATAAAAGCAAGTTATTCTCTCTGATGACGGATGAAAAGGTGACAGGCTGTCTCCCTGGATGCTGTTGCAGCTTCCCAAAATAACTCCAATCCTCAGCTAAATGAATGCTGCTAGACAACTCATGGAAAGTGTGTTGGCATTGGCTGAACCCGCCACTCGCAAGAAGTGGCTGCTTCATCTCCCAAGTGTTGCTGCCCAGTTGTGCTATTTTTAAAACAGGGAAAGCTCCTATCTGTGAATGGGACAATAGGTGCAGCTGAAGGAGATGAGGGTGAGGGCCTCTGTGTGGGTTTCACTTTCTTTTAATAACGTGTGAAACAAACCCCCCACTTGGTTACAAAGCCTGGATACCAGGCAGCCCTGCTGCATCATCCAGAATCAGAATGCTAACAGCAGCAACCCACAGCATCCTCCCTGGTTTCTTTGGAATCATGCCCATGTCAGTGCACAGAGGCTGCCGTGGGTGCCTTGCTTAATCAGAGCAAAAGATATTGGTGGCAAAGTGGAACAGAAATTTTAGGTAACAAATTCCAATAGCCCCGATAGGAGGGAGCGGGAAGTGTGTGTAGAGGAGATGAGTTGTAGAAAAGTTTGAAAATAAATGAAATATGAAATCAGCAAAATTGTGTATTAAGTGTGTGTGTGTGTGTGTGTGCGCGCGCGCACGCACGCTGAACTTGCAACTGAGCTGTACCATCACACGATCAAATTTGGACTTGTGTCTGAATGGAGAGCCTGTCTAAATGTGCATTTATTAAACCTGCTTTCCTGCTATATCTCACAGGCTGTGGGGATCATGAGAGAGATATTTTTTCAATGAACAAGATACAAGTGTGTTATTGCTTAATGGGAAAGTTTAGGGATTACTTAAACTGAAAACATGTGACCTCCCCATGGCGGACAAGCTCTTCTTACTTCTTGCCAACTTCCCCTTGGCTCTTTGCTTCCTCCACCTCTGATGCTATTGGGTAACTTGCTCTGATGGCATGGATAGCGCTTGGCACATTGAGGTGTAATGGCTCAACAAGGAGCCAATACCAGCTGTGGCCTCTTAGGTCAACAATGAAGGCATGAGTTTAAATCCCAGGCCATAGGGAAAGACTAATTTTTGTTGGTGGGATTTAAACTCATGCCTCCATTTTTGGCCTAAGAAGCCACATCTGGCATTGGTTCCTTGATGACTCTCTTCTTAGGAAGGCTGATGGCCAGGTCCTCTTCCCACTTTGAACAGCAGGTAGGGAGCAGCACTTTTGAATCTACGTACGTCCCTTCCTGCACTTATAGTGATAGCTGTGATGCTTTTGGGCTTCATGTACGGAAGAGCTGGGAGGAACTGTCAGGACAATTTGTGAAATTCTTTTCCTTCCTTGGAAGTTGCATGTAGGAGGGTTAAAGGCACAATAAGATTTCCATGTGCCCTTAAGTGTATTTCTTAACCAATTATTTATTGATGAGCAGAAACATCTTTTGAAGCCGCATCTAGGGGTTACATAACACCATCAGCAGATCACTTGCTAAAGAATTGCTATCACGCAACAGACTTTGGCTCTGTCATCTCTAGAGTCTTTGTTTCTCTTATTTACCAGTTAGGCAAATTGGATAAAGGAGGTGCTATGTGTTAGAATGGAACACGGGTGGCGCTGTGGGTTAAACCACAGAGCCTAGGACTTGCCGATCAGAAGGTTGGTGGTTCGAATCCTTGTGACGGGGTGAGCTCCCGTTGCTCGGTCCCAGCTCCTGCCCACCTAGCAGTTCGAAAGCACGTCAAAGTGACAGTATATAAATAGGTACCGCTCCGGCGGGAAGGTAAATGGCATTTCCATGTGCTGTTCTGGTTCACCAGAAGCAGCTTAGTCATGCTGGCCACATTACCCGGAAGCTGTACTCCGGCTCCCTCGGCCAATAAAGCGAGATAAGCGCCGCAACCCCAGAGTCGGCCACGACTGGACCTAATGGTCAGGGGTCACGTTACCTTTACCTATGTGTTAGAAAAGCCACATCAGGCTTCATGGGCATTTCTAAGGAAGTGAAGGAGCTGTGTCCCTAATTCTTATAGAATCATTGATAAAAGTATTTTTAACACAAGTATGTAAGAATTGTCAGAGGACCCACCACTCTCACAAGATTTTTTTTACTGTTGTGTTTTTGCAAATGAAGAAATGAATCTAAGAGAAAGTGACTTCTAAATTTTTCAGTTGATTCAAGTTTCCATTTTAGAACAAGGACAGACAGTTCCAGTCACAGTATATATACCCTATATGCTTATGGTATAAATAGCCCTTGAAATTGTGAATGAACTCAGTAAAACCAAGAGGAGCAAGAGCAACCTTTCATGTGCTGCTAACACTTGCCTGAAACAATAACAATGGGCTGTTTACAGTACTTGAAATAATCACAACTAACATGGGACAAAATAGTTGATAAAGGACCACAGGATGCCAGCTCCTTATCACAAGTCCAGTGAATTTTGCTTATCCTGGGTAATTGGGCAACATTTCCCCTGCAAGTATGGGTTGCTAGTAGTGAACTGAGTAGAGGCATAGATGTATTTGTTTTGTAGTTATGGAGGTGGCTACAAGATGAGGCACTGGCCTGGCTTGTACATATTGCTAAGCCATGGTTTGTTTACCCCCAACCATGGTTTATTTGACTGCACAAATGCAGCCCAGCAGACTAACCATGTTTTCCCTCCCGCCAACAATCCACAATATTAAGACATGGCTAGCTGTTGACTTACAAACCATGGTTTGTTTGGTATTTTGACTAAGCCCAACAACCTTGCTTAACTAAGTTGCTTTGGCATCCCACCCAGATGCTTGTCAAGGTACAAAGGTACAAGGCAAGAGCAGATGGAAAGCAAACCAAGCTTTAAGGAAACAAATCATTGCTAGTTTGCTTGTCTGTGAAACAACCTGTGATTTGTTGAACAAGCCATGTTTGCAACAAACCATGGCTTAGCATTTTGTGTGAATGGAGCTCTCTGAACTAGCAGAGGCTGCTAGACCTGATGGATTAAGAGTCTTATTTACTGGCAAGATACCTCAGGAATTCTGCCAGTGATGTTTGACCACTGCAGGGACAGGATTAGGTTTCAGATGGGAACGGAAGTACAAGTGAGCAAACCCCAGGGTTTCATGCTCCTGCATTATGTCCAAATAGGAACTGCCTGAATATAAACTCAATCAGAACTGGTTGGTTAGTTCTTCCTTTAGAGGATTCTCTCGTGCTTCAGGTTCAAGGTAGCAGAGAGATTTTAATTTGGAGTTTTGGGGATGGGGTCAGGTTCAATTTAGTTCAACTTTTTGCATTTGTCGTCCTAACATGTTAAAACTCCTTCAGTTTTGCTTCTATCTGCCATAGTTAGTCTTTTAGAGATTTTAAGAAGCCAAAGTGGAAAAAGCACCAGGTCTTTGCCCTTTCTGTGAGAAGACATCTGAAGCATGCGTCATTTTGGAGTGTGACAGTATGCATGGAAATTTCCAAACACCACCCTCTCTTTGCCCCCCCTCCCCATTTCCCCTGCAGTGCTTTCATAACTCAGCTGTCAAAGCCCTGAATATTATTAGTCAATTAGTGACTGACACATTTCCTGTAATGCTACCTCATTAGTCAGTCCAGGGAACCAGTGCAAAGGACCCAGCTAAAAGTATACCAAATGCCTAGGTTTTTGTGAGGAAGGGGCATGGAAGACTCAAAGAGCATGGTGGACATTTTTTTTATCCATCCTAGGCAAGTGTGAAAACCTGTGTTCTAAACCTTAAGTTTAACTTGCTAGTGCTAAGGGGAATGTATTATGGGGGACACTGGCAATATTTTCTTGCCTAGCTTCCAGCAAGGTTAAAGCAGAAGGACATTTGTCAAGGGCCACCACAAAGGATACTTGATTTTGATCAGTGGAAGGCTATAAATTTAATGCAACCAAGCACCCATGTGAACACAAGTACTCCTATCCATTTTATGAAATGGATCCAAATAAATAAGGGGGAAGAGGGAAAAGCCTTGTGATGTTTGGAACATCCAAAAAATCCCCCCAGACAAGGGGAACAAGTGAACAAGTGAAGTAATAGTAAATTGCATAAAATCAGTTTCCAAGACTGATCAATTTTTTGCACTGTTGAAAGTCGAAAGTTGGTACCTCTTTAATATTCCCACAAAAATGAACTGGAAGTGTGAGCACTAAACTGGGACAATCCGTGACAGACCATGGAATTAGGGATGGATTGCACAAGTTCAGCCATTAGTCACAGTCTCTGTCATGGCAGGATTGGGTGATGCAGTTTCAGGTGTGAAAAGAGGTTTGGGAACGGCAGGGGTGGTCCTAAATGCAGTTATTTACTTGCTTCCATAGAAATTGGTGACAAGCATTCTCTTGCATGGGAGAAATTAAAGGGGTACACTCGGACCTAGTGCTGGGGTAAAGACCAAGCCTATCTCTGTTTTGGCCTCCCTCAAATTATAGATTCTGGACTTTATCACAGGGAACTCTCTGGGAGCCACTGAGGGAACTTCCAGATCGGCACTAGTTTTGATTTGGATTCAATCACTTAGCGGCAAATGCATTTTGCACAATTGTAGTGGATTTGGACATCTTGTGGAACAAACTGCTTCCTCCATAGATTGGAGTTTTTGCATTAAGGAAAGTGACAGGGACATGCACTGAAAAGTGTGGAATAACACTTAGTTTGACACAACTTCATGTAACCTGCCTGCAAACAAATCGGGATGAACGGATTGTCTGGGTGTGACTGGAGATGCTGATTCTGCCTTTGTTGTACAGATAGCCCATTCTGTGTTCTACTTCTTGGTTATGCTAGGCTGTAATGTGATGAAACCCAAGGCATGGAATATGGGGCATTAGCGAAGGGAGATGAAGAGAGGGAGGCCTAGCTTGAAGCAGCAGTGGGCTGAAGGTTGCAACTGAAAGACACTGCTGAAAAGGACTCTTACTGCACTAGGACCACAATATAAACACCTCACTTAGGTTTGAGTGGGTCTTCAGAATGAGATCCTTTACTGCATCTCTCCCACTCACAGCATCTTGGCATGCAGAGGACAATGTCAACAGTGGTGGCAGCGCTCTTTTGCTGAGTGCCAACTTCCAAGCAGCTGCTATTGCAATTGTGCACAATGCTCCAAAGCAGTGAAGCGTCACTGTGGGACATTGTGGGCAATTATAATGGCAGCCACCCAGCATCCATCAGAATGCCAGGAAAGGTTCCCTGGGGTAGCAGTGTTGGCAATGATGAGCCTTTGGTACTTGTCCAAGGAAAGAATGTCACCTCCTGTTGCCAGGCATAACCAAACTTTTTTGCGTACAGAAACACAGCAATGGAGGGACCTGGCCCTTCAAGGACTATTACTGGCTCCACCCCGAGCATGCAGCTTCCACTTTTCTTTTTTTAAAAGTCAAATATAAGGTAAAGTGTGCAAGCAGTGTTCTTCATGATTGCAGAAGGATAGCTGCTCTCCTGCCTGCCTGTGTTCTGGCCAATGAGTACAAATTTGCTGGGATAATAAGAAAACGACTAAGCATTGTTTTGAAAGTATAGTTTTACACTATCTACCATTCAACATACAATGTAACTTAATAATTTTAAACATATTGGGCTTTGTAAGCAGGCTTTGGCTCTTTTGTATTGATAAAATCACCAACATCATGTACTCATGGGACCCCTCTGCACTGGAGCAGGAATGTAGACACTCACAGCTCTGGTACTTTTTTTGCAGCAGGAGCAGTAGTGTTGTCTGCAGCAGCTGCATTTGCCAGTGTTGCAAGTCTGGAGTGGGGTAGGTTGATTGTAATACAATATAGGACATCCTGTATTCATTAATTTATCTGGCAACCGCCTTTCCTGTGCTAACACAATTATCCTGATATTGATTATAAACAGTCCATAAAGAGCCTTACTAGCATGTGTATTACACGGAACGTTAATTGTACTACTGCTACTTCTACTACTACTCATAATAATGTGGTTTACATTTATATTCCACCTTACTTCCATTGATGGCACACCTGGTTGTGGATTCCTCTATTTTATCACTATCACCATCATCATCATCATCATCATCATAACCCTGTGAGCAAGGTTGGGCCTAGGGCTGGCTGTGACTGACCAGTGAACTGACTGATCAGGGCTATAAACCAAAATCTCCCCAGCCAAAGTCCAACATGTGAACCACTACACTACTGTCTCCCAGCTCCTATCTGATACTAATAATTTGGGTATTTTCCTATGTTCTGCTGCTTTTTGGATTTATGTATTTGGATCATCACAGTTGCCTGCATGTTTGGACTTGCCTTTGGGCTATCATGATGACCTCACACACTTCAAAATTTACCAATGCAAAATTGTCCCTCAGCACAACATTTCTGATTATGGGCTTATTTTTACCTATAAGTCACAGCTCCCCATTCCATTTAACTTTTCTTCTTATTGCCTCAATTAACTTTTTGCTTTGTATATGGTATTTCCTTTATTAACAAATATATAGGTCCCTATGATACCCCTCCTATGTTTTCCATGTGAAAGACCTGCTCTGCACGGAAGTGACAACGGAAGTTACTTGCTTACGGGAGGTGTCAGCAGTAAGGTACTCAAACCAAGCCAGCTTTTGCGCAAAGTTGAGTTCATTGAGTGTTGGATCAGCAAACAAGACAATGCTCTTAAGAGGATTATGGGTTGGCCTCATACATTTATTATTAAGCTCTGAGGTTGGTCAGCATAAGTTCAACCCCTTAGCATTACTACCAGAGGAACACAGTCTCACACTGGAATGGAGAAATGGGCTAGTGAACAAATCTCTGTTGTGCCCATTTATGTCCACCTACTCCTCTCTGTTAAAAACACAGAGAGCAGATCCTGCACTCACACCCATCACAGCTTGAAAATTATCTGAGTCAATAGAACCATTGCCTCTCTCTTTGTTCCTTGTTGCTACACAATTTGTGAGCAGCATTAAACCACCTACTACAGCCTTGGGATATCCTCCTTGCCCTCTGAACTTTTCACCCCTGCTGTTCCCTCTTTCATCTCTGTCTGCTCCACCTTCTTGCTGTGCAGGCAAAGCTATCACAGCCCCTCTGCTACCATCAGCTATAGGTCTAAACGAAACAGCATTCAAGCAAGCAGTTTGCATGTACAGGGGACCACTCTGGGCTGGGGACCCAGGCATATGTGGGTGGCGTGGGGTGCAGGGGTGGCTTTAGCTCTTTAACTGCGGTCCTGATGCCAAGTGGGGACCTCCACACTTCCATTTGTCCTGTTATTTCAAGTCATAGGTTCACTTAGGAAAATTAGGATGCAGTAAAATTGGTGAGAGAAAGAGTGGAGTGGGGCAGGGGCAAAGGAAGGAGAACCAGCACCTGGTGCAGGGTGTCGGGGGTGGGACAAACTGCCTGGTGGCGCATGCGTGGCACCGCTACGTAGGGTGCATGCGCATGCGCCAGTACGTATGACGCATGTGTGCACACAGCATGTAGCGCGCATGCGCAGCACTGAATGTAGCGCCGCCATGCATGTGCCGCCTGGTGGTTTGCCGACGGTGTCGCTCAAGCGCCATACGGATGGCGGCGGAAGGTGCAACCACGAGCGGAGGATCCTCTGCACATGGCTGCGGCGGGGCGCTGGCGGCAGCTCACGCCACTGCGCGTGGGGGCAGCAGGGCAAGCCCCCCGTGGGATGCCTGCTTGTCACCCCCCTCAGAGATGGCACCTGGGGCAAATGCCCCCCGCCCCTTCCTCTGCCACTGGAGTGGGGGAAGGATGTTGACTGCAACTAAATGATGGGTTGGGGAAAGATTTTGACTGAATGAGTGAAGGGATCCTTGCAGGGAGGAAAGAGTTAGGTGGGATTAGTATCTGTCCTTATTTCTGTGATGTGCTGGAGGTATGGGTATGTCTCCAGCAACATCCACACTTAGCTTTTGCCCTTCTTTCCAGGCACAGGTCCACACTTAAAGGGTCTGTTTGTTTCCTTCTTTTTGTCATGGAGCTTTCCCCACGAAAACCCGTTCTTTATCACTCAGAGCAAACATCAATTTGGGTTTCCTCAGATTACCATTTGCTCCGATTCAGCTTAAAAGGGCAAGTTTTCATGGAGGAAGCTCCAGAACAATGACAGAAAAGGGCGCTCAGACACAGAGCTTTTAAGTGCAGACCATGCCAGGAAAGAGCAGAGGAAAAGTAAGTGTGAATAAACCCTGGAGGAGGAGTCCACAGGACAGTTCCTGTGCAGGGAAAGGAGGTCTCTGGGTTGCATGTTCAGAAAGCAAGCATTTTTTAATGCCTGAGATAGGGCTTTAATGATTTAAATGATAGCAAAGGATGAAAACTCCATTTTCCTGTCTTAGTATATCTGTATAACTAGATTAAGAGGAGATGATTTAGCAAAAGACCCTTCCTGGTCCAATGATAGGAAGGTAGAAATTAGCAGAAACTGCTCTGTGTCTGTCAGTCACTTCTAAGTGGTGTGAGTTCATTTCTCACTTTCATAAGCAATCCAAGGAGGGGAACAAGAGGCTAGGGATCAAGTTAGGGAACAATAGGCATGTGACAGGGATAGTGACTATGGAACATGTAGGCAACATTTCAGGGTACGTGCTTCATCTGCCTTTTGGTTACAGCACACTGCTTCTATGACTGGAAGCTCAGCCATCTGTTCCGTTCACAGACTATTTTGTATCTAAAACAAATTGATCCAGTAAGAGGCCTGACATGATGCATATGCCTAAGAGAAATAACAGCACTTAATTTGCAGAACACCATATATCAGATCACCATTGCTGAGTGAAATCTTAGTATAAAAAACAACTTCAAGACCATGTTCCAGTGTACTTGTCAGCTACTAAACTCTGTAGCACTTCCCTTGGAACTTTTCACTGTGTTGAAAAGTGGGGAGAGCAAGTAACAATACATTTTGCAGCTGGTGCCTTTAAAATGTCAAGCTTGGAAGCATTGCTGAAGTTTTTTCTCAGAATCCCCTCTCCATGTGGGAAAGTTTGCTTTGTGTCTTTCTGGATGAGTGGGGCTTTCCCCCGCAATATTTCTGAAATTGTGTCCTAGCCCTTTATTCTGGTTATCTGAAGGCATTCCTCATTGCTTTGCCCCCACCCCCACCCCCAATGTACGTTCTGAATTTGCTCCAACATTTCCCGTCTCTGTGTGCCATAAAGCGTGTGTGCCCAGACTGGATGTGTATCATTTCAGCCATTGTTGGCACACAGGGGGAAAAATTATTCCCCTCATTCTGTTCTTGCCTCATGTCCTGAGTGAGTAAATTTTCAAAGCTGTCACACTTAATAACGTGGTCCTTGTAGGCTGTTGTCTTCCTCTCCCCCCACCCTTTGCCTTTCTCTCCCTAGCGCTTGCCTGAGCTGGGTTTCGCTCTGCTGTTGCCATGGCTTTCTGAGTGGTCACAGCAACAGCCACGCAGTGCTTTCGGATTTGTTACCATCTCCTCAGTCACCTATAGTTTTCCTTTCCTTTCAGCGTATAGAGAGGGAGAGGGGAGGTGGGGAGAGAGGCAATCCTGCCTTGTTCACACGGAAACTGTTCCAGTGCTGTCATTCAAAAGCCTCCTGCTTTCCAAGAAGGGGGATTAATTTGGCTAGATACAGGCGTGTCTGGCACGTAGGCTGAAACTAGGGTGGGGGGAGAAGGGGTTTCAACGTGCTGAACAGTCACTGGCTAGGCTGGTTGCTAGGTGCTGGAGGCTATGGGCGTCAGGGATTCCTCAGTGTTCAGTGACTGGGGCCATGTGCAGCCAACAGGCCAGGTTGCTAAGCAGTTTTCACAGGATCTGATGAAAAAGCAGTTCTTTGTGCTGTGTCAGCTATTCCCCCCCCCCATGATTCCCTCCCAGTTGCATTGTGTGGGGGTTGTGTGTATGGAGGGGGGTAAGTATGGCGAGGGGGAGGCTTCTTTTTTCCTTTCAGTTTAGTATCCAGATTCTTGGGCAATTGGCCAACAAATGCTCCTTGCTGGGGGACTATAAATATAACCTGTTGTTAGGCTTGCCAGATTAACCATTCAAAAACACATGGCTGCTTTTAGTCTCTTCTGCAGAGCTGTTTGGAATCTGGGTAAAGGGCATACATTGTACTCTCTGTGGCTGATCTGTTTTTGAAATAAGGGACACTTTCTCAAAATAAGAGACATTTGGTAGGGTGCCCACCTTTGCAAACTGGAAATTCGGGCACCCTAATTTGTGTATTTAGTCTTATGCAAATTTATTCCCATTTTAAATAGCACATTGGCCCTTTGAGACTAGACATTTTAGAATGAAGTGTTTTCTTTCCAACTTGCCCAGTCTCTTACACCATCCTTTGACTTAATAAAATTGGCAAATGCAACAGCAGAACAGGCAGGTATAGTGACAGCTTGCTAGGAGAAACTTCAGAATGAAATTGGCTGGTTGTTTAGGATAAGAAGATACTGAGTGGCTGCCTTGGGCTGTGTACTCCTATTTACTCTGGATCCTGGGCACTCCCACCACTGGCTTGGGGAAGTGGTCTACGTACAACGGTAGCCACAATCCATATTTAATCTGTATCTGCTGTTTTGTTTCATATGAAATATATGTGCAAAGCCAGCTTCAATCAGAATTGAGAAAAATAATGATCTAGCTGTGTTTCTAAGTTGGTAATATGTACACAACCATGGTGTCTGTTGAAAGAGGGAGGGAGAAGGATGCAGTAGGTGCAGGCAAGGTTGGATTTGGGTTACAAAAGTGGTGTCGTAGAGCAGCATCAGGCAGGGACCGTGCGTCACCATTCAGTTCACAGTGGGGACAATGTTGTCATCTCCTGGAGGCACTGTTTGCCAGTCCTCAGCATACCAAATAAACTTTTCTCAGAGAGAAACCCACCAAATCTCCTAAGCAGAGGAATAGGTAGTTGGCATTAGCATGCACAACTATGGATTAAACTGGATTTTTTATTTTGAAGAATTCCAAACTTTATAATGACCAACCAGAATGTCAGAATATAATGAACAAACTTTTGAGTCTACCAACACTCTTCATCAGGCTAGATGTTAATTAAAGCAGGATCGAAGGGGAAGTTGACATACTAGTATTGAGGCCATAGTGTCTTCATTGGTCAAAAGTTCATTTTTGTTGTATAGGCTTAGCAGGGATATGACTATGGGGGCGGTCATCATGATGAGTGACTGAACTGCAGAACTGACTACTACACTACTAGTTGCATCTGCACTCTGCATGCACTGCATCATGACGATTTCAGATTCACTGCCCCCCTTACTGCCCTGACCTTGTAGACAAGCACCATGTTGTGGATCTTTAGTCTCTTCCGCTTTTGCTGGTCTCGGTGTACTTGGTCCTCAGGCCCCAAGAGGTCATGGTTGTTGCTTAGCATTTAGATCTTTCAGATGAGACTTTGTTCCGATAATCAGCCAGCTGCTCTCGTACACACCCACACACCGTTTCCATAAGCAGCCTACTTTTGTGAGCAGTATAATGAGAGCAGCAAACTCATTCAAGATCACCTGCTCCCTTCTGTAAGCTGGAAGATTGTCATGTGCTGATTTCTTGCCCAGTTCATGGAAAAGGAACTGCAGTCTCAGGGTTCAATGGACTGTCACTTTGTTCTACCGTCAGCTGCACTGTCATCTGGCTGTTAAGCCCTATCCTAGGTGGTTCTGGTAGAATAAAAGCAAATACTGAAGCTTTGTGAAGCACCTTAAAAACTAATAAATTTATGAGGGCATAAGCTTTTATGGAGTAGAGTCCACTTCATCAGATTCTTATGTCCTAGTAAAGAATATGTTAGTCTACAAGACAGTGGTTTCTGCTGTAACAGTCCAGCCTCTCTGGTAGACTAGTGATTTACTAGATCAACTGTTAACTTGGGATGTGTAGACTGTGCAAGTCTGTCCAGTGGAAGGCCTTGCACAGTGATATTTTCCAAACCACACATCTGCAACTGTTTAAATTACAGTTTAATTATCTCCTCTGTGTACTGTTCACCTGTGTGAATGGCTTTATTGTGGCTTTCCCCATATTCTCCTGAAAATCAGGATTCTGTGGAGTTCAAATAAGGGCAGGAGCAAAAGAAGCATCTGCCTAATAAAGAAGGTCATATTCTCTTGCAAAGGCAGGCACAGACCATTGCTCTTAATTATGTTATTATCTGATCTTCCCAAACTAACATACTTTGCTTGCCTTTGATGTACCATCCAGTTCTGCTCAGACCGCCTTTCCCTTTTTTGGTTTGTGCTCCAGTCATTTTTGTCAGAAGAAGTGATTAATGAAACTCAAAAGGTCAGTTTAGGTTTTTTTCTATTTCTGCAAAGTGACCCAATTGTATACATTGCTGCTTCCTCCTTTATTGATATTTTAAGTGATGCTAAAAATGCCTCTTAATGTCCAGTGTGCCCCTATAGTAAAGAGCTATGTGCCTTTTTCATTTGATTTACAAATGTAAGAAGGTGAAACACCATTATTAATAGGTGCCATTTATGAAAAATGCTTTGTCTAACTTTTTGGGGTTCTGTGAATTCCAGCCCCTTTGCTAGAAGGAATAATTATCATGTGATCCAGTATGACAGTTTTACTTTTCTTAATTTCACTATACATTTTTAAAAATTAATATCTAAGACCCATTGAGAGTAATTGACTTAAGTTAGTCATGCCCATTAAATTTCAGTGGGTTTACTCTTAGAAGGACTAGCATTGGCTACAGTCCCGAATGTTCTGTTCAAATGCCTCCCATCTTTTCAGGAAATTGCTAGGTGCTTGCCCTTCTTTTTCTTCTAGGTGAATTTAGTTTTTTAAAGCTGCTTCTCGTTTTCTGTTATACCACTGGACTGTATCCTGTATTTTAGAAGATATTAGAAGGAACAGCTGTTTTTAATGTTTGTCTTTTTCACTGTCCTATTATATTTAGTGCACCAGAACCAAAATAACTTGAAACATCCAACAAGTGTCCCCACAGCTCTTAGTGTCACTGTTTTAAATTTGTATCCATCTATTAAAATTGTCCTCCACCCATCACTGAGCAAAATGTTAAATCTCTTAATTAAAACCTGCAGTCATAATTTGTAACAGTGCATCTATGGATGGACCTTGGCGCCAGGGCCTACAGTCCAGGGACTCAGCTATTACAGCTGTAAATAAAATGTTTAAGTGTGTTTTAAGTGCAATACAGAATGTGACACTAGATGGCGATGGTGAGCCTTATGGAAAATTCAATGTTTTTTTTAAGTGTTTTCAGAACAATTTTTATATGTGCTTAGATTCTACCCAGGCCCACCTCCCTCCCTCCAGATGACCACTCAGAGAGCAGCAGATGAGGCAGGCAGTGGCAAAAAGCCCCCTGCCCCCCAATCAGCACGAGCAAATCAACCCCACTAGGGCTGCCACAGGTCATCCTAGCAGTCTTTATTACTTTATGGCAGATGGCCAGGCATGTACATGATTACAGATATTTCCATTTCAAGAACTTACTATCCTTTTTTGTTTTTTGTTTGGTAACGAAATGATGCTTATTCAGTTTGCAGTAGGGTAGCAAAAGCAATGCTCGTTTTAGTCCTGTAGTCACAATGGTGCTGTGATTTAAGTGAGTTTAAAATGCTAAACTGCACGAACTGTACATATTAGGAATGCAGAAGCAATTGAAAGGCCCAGAACGGCAGTGGGGGAGGGAAGAACAGAAATGTTGATTGTGTGCTTCTAATTTAATACGCGTGGCTGTCTAAAGTGCCTGCTCACCCCTGCAAGTTCAAGTCCAGGAACTAACATTACTTGGCTGCACTGCTGAGTCTTGTGAGACACTGTGCATGCAGGGTTGGCTCCAGGTTTGAGAGAGTCCTGGGTGGGCAAAGTGCTCTCTGGTGGGTCCCTTCCTCTGTCACCGGGTCCTGAAAGCCTTACGTGGCTGCTGTGGTGATGGTATTCACTGGTACTCCTGTCAACTCCTCTTCTTCTTTTGCTGCCCACAGGAGCCATTTTGTGTCAGCACCCACAGCACATTTATTAATATAGGAGTATTGGCATCTCAAGGGATGCGGGTGGCGCTGTGGGTAAAACCTCAGCGCCTAGGACTTGCCAATTGTCAGGTCGGTGGTTCGAATCCCCGTGGCGGGGTGCGCTCCCGTTGCTCTGTCCCAGCGCCTGCCAACCTAGCAGTTCGAAAGCACCCCCGGGTGCAAGTAGATAAATAGGGACCGCTTACTAGTGGGAAGGTAAACGGCGTTTCCGTGTGCTGTGCTGGCTCGCCAGATGCAGCTTGTCACGCTGGCCACGTGACCCGGAAGTGTCTGCGGACAGCGCTGGCCCCCGGCCTCTTAAGTGAGATGGGCGCACAACCCTAGAGTCGGACACGACTGGCCCATACGGGCAGGGGTACCTTTACCTTTACCTATTGGCATCTCATTCATTTATTTTACCAAAAGAAGCTCTGGCGGCAGCAGTGCTCAGAGCAGGGCCAGGTTGCTAGGAACAGCTACCATTTTAACTTCCCACAATACCCTGCTGTAGGCTCACTTGGGCACATTGTGGGAAATTTAAATGACAGGCAGCCACAGCTGCCTGGGAGTGTTTCGAGTGCCATTCTGATATATTTTTTTAAGGGTGCCCTAGCAGCTGCCCAAGCATGCCAGGTGCCAACATTGGTCCTATGCACCCATCCTCCTGTTGCTAGGCTTGTGTGAAATGTTTCCTAGTCAACCTGATTTGCCACTTTCCTCAAATAAGGCGTAACCTTCTAAGGTAATAATTTTTATTACCTCCCCCCCCCCCGGTAATTAAACTGTTCTTAAACACGGTATCAGTGTAGGCTAGCTAATATCAAATGGTATCATAAAGCAGCAGGTCTTTAAAAACCACAAACAAAGCAGCAACAGTGGGACCAGACCACCTTGTAAGTAGCGGCTTTCCTAATGGATGTTCCTCTATATAACAGTGCACATAGAAATTACCGTATTCATGAGAAGGATTTAGCCTGGAATTCTTCCTGACAACCATGTTTTCTATATGTAATTTTTTTTTTGTCTGTAGGAAGATTAAATCATGTGAGCTGCACCTGTTAACGAACACCTGTTTGTTAATCCAAACACAAGTTTACCACCTCATCTTCCATCATTTACGAATGGACTGTAGCTCAGTGGCAAAGCAATGGCTTTGCATGCAAAAGGTCCCAATTTCAGTACTCCAGGTAGGGCTGGGAGGGACCCCATCTGAAATCTTTGAGAGCCATTGCTGGTCAGTGTACAACAATACTGAGCTGTGGTTTGACTTGGCGTAGGGGAAACCTACTGTGGGCGAATTTTGCGTTTTGAGGAGATAGATATTGGTTTGCATGATACTTCCTCCCTTCTTATTGTCACCTTCGGAACTGACACATAGGAGCCAACTCCTAGGGGCCAAGGTCACTCCCCCCCCTAAAATATTTGAGGGGGGTGGGCCCCCCAAAGTTGAAGGGAAATCTCATTCAAATTGTGTGTGTGCGTCTCATCATGTGACTGATTATGCAGCACTGGGCTTATCTGCCCTCCCTATTTTATTCAAGTTGGCACCCCTGGACTGCCAATGATTTTGGGTTTAATTCACGCTTTGGACTCCAGGGATCAGTAGCAGCAGGATGTGGGAAGATCCACTTGTGGGCCAACTGTAGGCTGAGTGCCTGCAGGCAGATAAATTATGCTGGCCCCAGTAAACAGGCCTACCTTACCAGGTGGGAGGAATTGAGATATAAGGCTGGCCAGCTTGTGCCCACCAAGGAGCTGGGATATCTAAATCTCTCAGATGGGTTCTGACTCTTGAACTTCAGCATAGGCCTGGACTGAGAGGCTGCTGTGTAATGGCCAGCTGGAGTCTGTTCATTACTGTTTGCTGGAGCTCCTTATAACAGAATGGGGAAGTAGTTTATCTTGTTCTTGCTGTGCTGTTTTGCTTAAATATTGTTTTTTGTGCAATCTATTTAAGGAAAGCATCGAATTGCCCTCCACTTGTGGTATTATTGCCATTGAATCCAAAAGAACCTTTGCCTTTGCCAAAGCACTTGGTATAATAAGGCAACTTCCATGGTTCTTATCTAGTGTTTCTGAGAACTTGGCTTCTGATGCTTGTTGGTTAGAAAAGATGCTGTCCCAACTTTTAACGTGTAGGTTAAGGAATGCTTACAATGCCATTGAAAAGAGATAATAGTATCTATTATATAAATAATAGGGTTGACAGTAGTCCCTTTTATTTACTCTCTGGCCTGTGGCCATGACAGAAGCAAATCTCTCCCTCAACAAGTCACCCTATTGTGTGTTGCTTCTATTTGGGGACTGCGGGATGGCATGGCAGGGGCAGTGAGATTGGACTTGGGCCTTGGGTTGCCCAGTAGATGTATCTTTCTATTCAACCCATTCCTAGTCCTGTTGGCTCACAGGCCACAAAGGAAATTTTGACTAAATACTAGCTCTGTATAGCTTGTCTATCCCTATCAGTTTTCAAGAGGGAGGGTGCAACCACTCCCCAGTAGCTGTGACCTCAGAAGTTATCTGCTTGTCATCTACAGAAGCCCCCACAGGGAAGGCGTCAGTGTGGAAAAGCTCATTTTGTGTATGCTAGGCCACTCTCGCTCATGCACTGTTTACCCAACAGACTTCAAGTTTGACAATTTCTCATTAAGCTGATTTCGATTCAGTATCACTAGAGCAAGCTCTTAATTACTTGCACTTTCATCTGTGCCCACTGACGGAATGGAGACGCCAGGAGGGGTCTTCATTTGCATATATTGATTAGAGCTAACCCAAACTCTATTGTGTCTGCCCATCATGTTTAGGAAATGTTAATTCACAGTCTGCTGTGGTTGCTGCCCAGCTTCTAATAAAAGAAGGATGGCAGCTTCTTCGGCACCAGCAGCTTCAACTTCTCACTAGCTAACATGTCTGCAGACTTCCTTTTCTGTGAGGGTGAAGAATGGCATTTTAAATCTGTGTTAGCTATGCACTCATAGGGCTTTGCAACATGCTCTTCTGTGTCTAATGCCAAAAGCTTAAAATAGTGTTCCTTTCCCATTTTAGACAGAGACGCTATTTTTCCTCAGTCCAGATATATAGGGGCAGATTTAGCTGAGTCCCGGTAGCAGAAGCCCAAGCAAGGGCTTCTACTAGCGCACATGCCCTGCATTGGCTCAGTGTTTGTGTGTGTCAGGTGAATCCCCAGAACAGTGCACAGGGGAGGAGTGGGGGGATCCCATCTGGCAAACTGAAACATTTGCATTGACAGAATGACTACCATAATGCTATGTTGAATTCCTCCCATTCTGTGCCTTGCAGGGTCCTGTCCTGAAGGATGCTGGGTTTTGCCACTAAGCATTTGCTCATGTAGAGTGCCTGCCAACCCATGAGTGAGGGGTGGTTAAGTGGGAAGGAGGAATAAGTGTACTCTGGTTGCAAGTGCATGACTAGCTTAAAGATTGTCACATTCCACAGTGGTTGTCTATGAGATTAAGGCATGTGGGATCACCAGGCACTCAACAGTACTCCAGTTAGATTGAGCTGGTATCTCACATTCCTTCACAGCCTATCTGAAGAGCCTCAGAAATTTACGCAATGGAAAGCATCAAAATTGAGAGATTGCATTTCTGCACTTTAGCTGAAAGGACTGCTAAACTATATATTAATATCCTTAAACTTTATATGATTTTTGAATCCTTGCTTAGATTTTTAGCACTAGCTGGATCCAGGAAATAGAAGGGTCTTGGCATACAGCCCACGCCCCTCAAACTCATAACACTATTATGCCCATACACAATGGCAAAATTTCAATGAAATTGTAAACTTTGGTTTAGCATTGCACACATGAGACTTCTGCACTTTGTACTTTTCTTCTCCAGTGTGGTCGTGAGATCAGAAATTTTCACTTTTATTTTCAAGTAACTGCAGTACAATGCTGCTGTAGTTAATCTAAACTACTGTATTATTTGAAGCAAACCAAATTCATAAAACATGGCTTGAAGTTGGCTTGTTTCCCTGAGTAGGTGAACTGTGGCCCAAGGGCAACATGTAGCTCTCTGCCTAATTTTGTATGGCTGGAGGGAGATAAGGAGGGCAAGAGGGAAAATCCTGGGGGGACAGGGACGTATCAAACAATGGAATCGGAGGGGAAATTATTCTGTAACTGATCAATACAGACTTCTGGCAAGAGAGATCTGTCTCTCTTCCAACGGCCTGGTAGGCAGAAAGGAAAAAGGAGGTAGCAGAAAAGAGAGTAAGAAAAAGGGGCAGGCTTCACCCCCTTCTGGCACGGAGTCACTCAACAGCATGTGGCCCCTGTCAAAATAATCTTCCAGGTAATGCAGACCTCAACAGAAAAAAAGGTTTAACAAGAGGCATAAACCATAGTAAAGGCAAACCACATTTTATCTGGGTTTGTGTTTACCATTGGAACTGTAGTTGATAAAAAACGGGAAATGGAAGTTTCCAGTGCCCTTGCAGCTGCATTGGAGGCCAGCAGCTTTTATGCAGAGTTCTCTCTCTAAAGATTACTTCTGGCAGTAGTTGGGCTTTTGGACAAGGAAGATAGAGCTGTTTAGGATACTGTCTGCTTTATATGTTATTCTTAGTGTTTGGCGTATTGTTTGTCTTGTTAGTCCAGATCTTACAGCATGGTCATCTCAGGAGGAACTTGCTGCCCACAGAAGTGCAGCACTGGAGCCCAAGGCATCTCTCCCAGCCTCCCTTCAGCCTGCCTGCTAAGATGGTTCTCCCTTTGTTCTCCCATTCTTCCCAGCACACCTTGATAAAAATCACTCTCTTCCTGTCACCCCTCTCTCTCTTACCCCTTTTAATGACATGGCTTATCCCTAGCTAGCTATGTGAAGCTGCCTGGGTTTGTGTTCCTAAACTGTATTTAACAGTGCTTGACTTAGTTTTAACTAGCCAAATTGCTTACTTGGTGCATTGCTTACTTAATGAATTTATGAGTTTGCTCAAATTCTAGCTCTTTACTGACTCCACAGATTATGGCGAGTCTGCCCCTCCCCCAAACTCATAACACTGCATAGCCACAACTCCCAGAATCTGCAGCAGAACCGTCATTGGGGATCTTAGGGCCTGGGTTCTTGGAACTAGAGAGACCATAGCTTAGTGGCAGAGCACATGCTTTGCATTCAAAAAGTTTAAGATACAATCCTTGGTAGTTCCACTTAAAAGGATAGCTAATAAAGGAAGAACCTTTGCCCAAGACCCCAGAGAGAGCTTCTGCTTGTCAGAGTAAAGTATGCTAGGCTTGATGGATGTATAATCACTACTGGGATAAGGCAGCTTCCTGTGAGCTTATATGGGAGAAGACTCTTCCATACGTATATTGAGCTACACTCCTACAATGTTTCTGTAAAGCAGGGAGAGTCAACATGGTGCCCTCTGCGTGTTGTGAATTCCCAACTCCTACCATCTCTTGAGTATTAGCCATGTTGGCATGGCCAGATGGGAGTTGTAGTCCAAAGCATCTGGAAGGCTCCACATTGATTTCTCCTGCTATGAAAGTGTAATGCTACATACACTAACATATTCCCCCTTCTCCCTCTCATACCAGTGACCCAGAAATATACTGCAGTTCCTCAACACTTTGTGGCTGTGAGCAAGGGAAACTGGGAGAACTAGCCTAAAACAACAAGAGGAGTGGGGCCATAGAGGTGTTTGTGGCTCAGACCAGATCAAGGTTCAGGATGAGGTTTTTGTATATTTGGGAGCACGAAGGCCAAGTGTTATATGATGATAAAGCAAACGTGTCAGGTATTCATAAATGTGTTATAGGTTGGAATATTAAAGCAGATCTTTATGTGCTGCCCACAGTTCAAATGTTGTAGAAGTTTTTGCAGCTGCTTTAATGCCAGAGGCTGAATCTTTGGCAGCTGCATAGTATTTTTGAATGTTTTTTTCTTAGGAGGAGAGTGTAAAGAAAACTAATAAAGCATCGTTTGAACAAGACAGTGAGATTAGATGGTCATCCAAAATCTTAGGCATACAGAAGTATACTGCTTCAAATTTTGGACACTTCAGAAGCAAACAAGTCAGAGACTGCTATTGTAGAGATGGAAAACTAAGTTAAGGGTAATTTGAAGAAAAACTGTTGACATTTTTCACTTGTGAAATTTTCGTGGCATTATGTCCTTTAGAAAGCATGGTCAGTGCGGACTGTGTTGCAGTTAGGAAAGGAAAGAAGAAATTTTGATGATTTCATTTGAATTATTGAAAACCACTCGTCCAGTGGTCTCCCAAAACAGGAACTAGTTCTGGAATTTTACTCATGCAGTCACACCTCCTGACAAGTTCTACTTGCCATTGGAGAAGAAGAAAAATATGCATGCTCAGAAATGAACTGAGAATACTTCACAGAGAAGTATTAAGGCAAAAAGGGTAAAGGGACCCCTGACCATTAGGTCCAGTCGTGACCGACTCTGGGGTTGCGGCACTCATTTTGCTTTATTGGCCAAGGGAGCTGGCGTACAGCTTCCGGGCCATGTGGCCAGCATGACAAAGCCGCTTCTGGCGAACCAGAGCAGCGCTTGGAAACACCGTTTACCTTCCCGCCGGAGCGGTAGCTATTTATCTACTTGCACTTTGACATGCTTTTGAACTGCTAGGTTGGCAGGAGCAGGGACTGAGCAATGGAAGCTCACCCCGTCGTGGGGATTCGAACTGCTGACCTTCTGATCGGCAAGTCCTAGGCTCTGTGGTTTAACCCACAGTGCCACCCGCGTCCCAATATGGTATTAAGCATGCACAAATGACTTACAGGCAAACCTTGCTTTATTACCACATGACTTCAACTAAAACCAGAATGTGGAAACCTGTTTGTTTGGAAGGCAACCTCGGTTGTGTCTAAACTAGGACATGAATATGTAGATATGCATTTCCATGTATGTTTTGCTGTTTCCTTGTGTTTGTGTTCCTTCATCCACACAAGCACTTTCAGTTTTATGCTTCTAAAATTTACCGTGATGTTTCCTGTCCACACTCGTGGCCAGTGCCTGATTTTTTGTGTTGTTGTCATATCCTTTCATGTGGATATTTGTTCAGCTTTCAACATTTTTGTTTTGAAATACAAGTTTTCCAAAATAACAGATTTGCACAAAAGAGCAGTAAAAACATTTTTTTTACATGTATGTTGCTACATATCAGGCAAGCTGCTGGAATGAAAGGCTGACACTTCCATTCCTCCCCTTTTCCTTTCCTGCACCCAGCAAAACATCATCACACATGTGTATAAACCTGCTCATATAATGTGCTTTAGTTCATTCACAGTCAAGTAACACGTGATTTTATACTGGATTATCCAGAGAACAGGAAAATCAGACTTTAGCAGGAGACGGTGTGGGTTGCCACTTGGATGAGGACATTGTGTGGAAGCTGCAAAAAGATAGAGAGGCACAAGCAGCTTCAAATCCACATTAGGCTTTGGTCTGGATGAGACCCTAGTTTGTAAACATAAAATAATTCTTCACCCTAAAAAGTCAAATCAGTGACACACTCAGGTTCCTAGAGAAGCTCTAATTGATGCTGGCTCTTCTTTCTCCAGCTATAAAAATGGGCAGACTCACATCGAGACCGTAAATAATACATTATGTTCCCTAAGATGACAGTTGTCTTGTTAAATGGGGTCTTTTTAAAAGTAAAGAAGAAAATAAGTACCTTGTAGCAATAGTTTATCTAGCTCAGTACTGCCAAGCTGCAGCAGATTCCTCTGGCCCATTCCTATGCCCCTGCCACCTTTTCTATTTTGGTAGTTACTATCTGCAAAAATAGGGATAGATACACTATTGAATGCAAGTACCATGTACTCAGGATTTGCCCCATTATAAATTGCATCAAAAATTAGTACTTAGTTGTACTGAACAGAAAAATCTGTTTAAGGATTTGCACCTTTTAAGGGTAGTCTTATGCCCCCAGGGATGGTAGAATGTTGCAATCTCCCTCTCTGCAGGTCTGCCCTCAGAAGCTTTCACTCTGTATGCTTCAATGGGAGGACAAAAAGTGTGTTTTCAGGGTGTGTGTGTGTGAATCGGGATGTGTTGGGATTCACAGGATCTAAAACACTGCCAGAATTTTTTTTGTGGGGGGGGAGGGGGAGCACAGTGGCCCTGGGAAGTGGTGTACTTCTTTATTTTAAATTTTTTTAGGCCTTAGAAAATGGGGAAAGAGATTATGTCCACCCTCCTTTGCCCTAAAGGCACAAGCCAGGTTAGACTCTGGATCTGGCAGTTCTTCCATCTCAAATTCTCTCTCCCCCAACGTTGTAGGTGCAATTCACACCCATTAAAACCAACAATAGTACAGGCATCCCTCAGAGATATTGTAGGTTTGGTTCCAGAATACCACAATAAAGCAAATATTGCAATAAAGCGAGTCACACATTTTTTTCTTGGTTTCCCAGTGCATGTAAAAGTTATGTTTATACTATACTGTGGTCTGTTTATACTATACTGTTAAGCCATGTCCCCTCTGGCTGCAGGGGTGGGAGGAGAAAAACTTGGTTCCTAGCCAGTTCCACTCCTGTGGCAGGAATAGGGACACTGGGTGTCTTCCTTCTCCTGGAAGCAGCTAGGCTGCCTGCAACTACACCCACAGGAGCAATATCTGTGAAGTGCAATAAAGTGAGGTATGCATGTAGATCATTTTGTTTATGCTTAATATCCTAACCCTATTGAATGGGTGGGCTTGTGCCCTTTGGCATAATTTGAAAAGCAAGAGCAGTGAGTCCCTTTCTTACCAGCTTGATTGGCCGTGACAGAAAGAGAGAGAGAATAGGTTGGCCATAGCTACTTTTGGCTCTGGCCCAGTCTACTGCTGGCTTAGGATCTGCTCTCAGTCAGCATATTGTCTGTCCCTGCTTCAGAATGTAAGCAGCAAAGCAATCAGTTATGAATGACATTTAAAAGATGGGTTCTTCTGACCAAAGTCTGAATGGAACACACTAGGTCCAGTGACTGTAACTGAAAATAAGATCATTGAGTGATGTAAAGCAGTGTTCACTAACAGTTTATGATGAACTGAAGTAATTTTCCACCTGGGATTTTAAAGTAATAGTTGGGAATTTCAGCAATATTTTGACAAGCGAGGCTCCAATTTTTATTTGACCTTGTATTTAAAATTTCAAAACAGAGTAAACACATTTTTATCACCACATCATACCAGCTAGGCTGTATTTCTCAATTTATTAGAAACAGCGGTCAGTACATCCTTCTAAAACATTACATGTAAATGTGCTTTATTGCAATCTTTTATTGCATTTTTATTCTAAAGCAAAGTAGGCCAGAATGCTTAGTGTCTGGGATTCCAAAGCTCAACCACCTATTTTAAAAAATAGAAACATACAGTAAGATCATAGCACATTTGGTGACAAGTACAATGTTGCATTACTTATCTAGAAACTACAATATGACTAACATACAATTGTTTTCCTCATGAAGCAGTTTCTTTTTTAAAGTTAAACTACATGAATTTGACTACACCATAAAATGACAGAAGAACAGGTTTTACATACCAACAAGACTACTCAAGTTACATGCTGGAATTTATATTTAAAAAATAACAAAACAAAAACAATCCCCTTTGCTCCATGAGAAGCAACCTTTGACAAATAGCATCCCTTAAAAGAAAAACCAAAATGGATTTCAAGAATGTAGTGTTCATATGCGGGATGTACAGAAGGAGTGCACAGTCCTGGCATACCTCAATACAAAATGAAGCTACCTACTCATTGTTACATGTATTTGTAAAATGAGTCCATACACAGTGATTAATGCTATTATTCTCCTTTGCACATTAGTTCTAGATGGGATTTTCCCATATTTAAGAACTGCAACTGTTACTGTCTCTCAAAAGGAAATGGGGTCTATATAAAATGCAACCACTTTGCTTTGAATAAACTACAATGCTTTATCTTGAAGCAAATAAGGAAAACACTTTTAAAAAATCAGAAATTTAAAAGCACATCGAGAGTATTAGTGAGGAACCCCACTTTTTTTTGGGGGGGGGGGGAGAGAGAGAACAAAATGATCCAAACTTTCAGATTGTGAGGTGGGTAAAGCAAGTGAAAATTGTGAATCTGGAGTTTCAGAGAGCCAGGGCTAGTTATGGCCAATGCATATTAGATATATGTATGTGAATTTATTTTCCATATATCTATATACATACAGTACACACACACACATATACATGTTGCAGACCAGTACAATCCCATGGTGCTGTAAACTGGCAAAAATTAACAGGTTGAGTTAAATTTCTTTGTAGTCAGTCACTGCAAATACCGAACACTCTACACTCCAAGAAAGACAACACACAGCTTGCTGGCATACAAGGGTGCAACACCACTGAACATACTAGGCCTATGATGGGGGAGGAGAAAGCATGTTGACCCTTGAAAATGTCTTTAAATAGCTTTTCTTTACACACTGCAAATGCCTGTCTGAAAATAAAAAAGTGTCCCGAGGGGCTGATCGGAGAAAAGTGCAAGGCTCTCAATGGTTATAGGTAAGATACTAAGCAGTGTGAAGCAGAATAAACTTTTAACTATGAGCCATTGCTATATGCAATACTCAACCTCCGTGAGCAATAAGGCAGGAGTAAGGGATGTTGCTGAAGAATAGTGTATAGTATAAAGGTCTGCATTAAAATTATGGAGCCAGCCAAAAATGCTAGTGCTTGAAACCTAGAAAAGTTAGACTGATTTGCTAAACTTCCACTATTTGTTATTCAGTGTTCAGTCAAAACATACTCCAGCCAAGCAAAGCTCTTAGCTCAGGGCTGAGAGTAGATAGGATGTTGAGAGATCCTGTGTATTATTTATAGCCCAATCATACCAGAAGAATAGTGCTTGAGGGACAGTGGGTTTTTAACTCTTCTCCCTGCTGAAAATAAATCATCCCTCATATTTAATATCTGCCCCAAGGGGCTGGGGAGAAAACACAGGCAGCACCCAGTTGTATGTGTTTCCCATAACACACCAAATAGCTTCAGAATGGTGATTTAGCTCATGAAGATGGCACAGGGGGGAAAGCTTCAACTACCACACCCAGAGCTATCTTGGAGTGTAGAAACATTGCAACTGTTTGTACAATTTGGCTTAAAAACAGCATTTAGCTTTTAGGCAACTGCCATCTTATGTTAAAGTCACCCTGTAATCCTTAGAGTCAGAGTGGGCTCCATTTACCCCTTCCATGCATGAGCTTTTGGTTGATGGCAAACAGCTGAAGCAAAATGCCCCTTCCTACATCTCTTTACTGGGGGGTGGGGTGAGGTGTAAGAGCAGGTTGTGGGCTTCAGGGAAAAGAATGTGGGGTGCAGTGTCTCGTGGACAGGAAGGAGAGGCCAGGGTTGGTCAATACCTCTACAGCTAGCAAGGAGAAAGAACTACTAGGGCAGGTTAGGATGGAAAGCACTGCCTTGGTTAGTGCAAGTGTGTGGAGTCAATGACAGGTATTGCCTCCATTGCCTGTGTGACTTCCCCTGTCAACTTGGATGAAGCAAGGGTGCTGTGGTGACAGGGAATAGCTCTCCTGACTTAAGGGGAGTCATGAGACTGTGGTGCAGTGCACATCCTCACATCCCTGAGTCTCCTAAGCAGGCAGGGAAGAGTTGAGTGGTGAGGTGTCACTGAGAAAGAGAAGTACAGCAGTTGGAGACTGGTTATGGGTCAGCTGCCTGGGTATGGGTCCCAAGAAGTTCCTGACCATGTCCACTGCTGATGCCAGCCCTTGGACACATCCTTATTCCATTTCTTTTATGATGTGCTTCCTATCTCAAAATGCCTTAAAACACCTCAATTCTGGAAAATTGCCATTTTCAGGAAATAAAGTAATTCTTCTTATGGGGGGGGGGGGGGACAGAGTTCATGTCTAAAAGTACAATTGCTGCATATCAGAAAATGGAGGTTTCAATAAGTTAAAACTCCAAGTCTGGCTGCTTTTAAGTGCAAGTATTTTAAAGGGTGAAACAAACTGGATGTAAATCTTTACTTCATGAGCATACTGAAACTTTTCAAGTCATGAAGTATATATTTATGAATTCACATTAAAAAGATAAAAATGGGTAGAAGAAAAACCTTGAGCATACATTATGCCCAGATCTGCATTTATACTCTGTCATCTCACAAAAATTGTCTTACATCTGCATACACACAATACATGTTACCACTTCAGATTTTTATTCCCTGTTAGTGTGAATTAAACCAAAACCAAAAAACTACACATTCAAACAAATATTGTTCAAGTACCAAAGAGGGGGCTTTTGTAGACTTGGAAATATGATAGCCAAACAGGAAAATTGCTATGTGAAGAGAACCCATTAAGTCATTGTACATGTTGTCATGGCTTTCCAAGTGACAACATATTTACAGAACCAAACCACCTGAAGCCCTTAATATGTGTCCTACATGTGTCCAGGTTGGCTTCTACAGTCTATTGTGTGCCTGATCATAAAGACTGAAGAATTGCTGCTATCCCTATTCCTGAGCTTGTGCAGACCGGGGGTTTGGATGTGGAAAAAAAAAAGTGAATATATGAGAACTGTGCTTATGTATGGGAAAATCAAAAACCTACAGTTATTGGGGGGGGGAGTACTGGAATTAACGAGATTATGCATACTAATTTATAAGTTAATTCAGTGGCTGGAGGTAGATATAAACTTAAATTTGGGTTGTATGATTGTTTTATGTTGCTTGTGTTGGCTGATCCCCTGCTCCTTTTCATTTTAGGCCATGATCCTAAGAATTGCATCACCAGCTCTACATTTTAACTACAGGAGCTTTTCAAAGTTTGTATCCGGCTAACAACACCACACAGCACATCAGGTATGATTTCTGAACTCTCCCAAGTTTTAAAAGTGACTTGTTGAGCAAAGAACTGTTGTTTAGTGAAAGGTAATCAGAGCTCCAATGTGTACATAAAATCAATCTAGCGCACAGACTAGAAAAGTAACCCAGTGAGGCTGGATTTATTCCTACATTCATAAGTAGGATATTCAAGATACTGCTTTGTACAACATAGGTACAGAGGAAAAACTATGTTGTATCCTCCTTATGAATTCTTCCCAAATTTTCTCCTTAACAGTGCTGTATTTGTTCTTATGATATGTGACTGGCAAAGAAATTAGCCTCAGAAGTACTAGCAGTTCAATTACTTTTCAATCTTGGCTGATCTATTGTGCACTGCAGCTACTGCAACAGCTACAGAAAAATATGTAGTTTTGTACTTGTGAGAAAGGAAAATATTGAATCCTCCCCACTAAAGCACTTCAGATAAGCTGCATATTAAGAGCCTTTCTCCCCAACCAGTTTACTGCTTAACAAAAAACATTTACATAGTTGGGTCATTGAAATCAGTATTAACATCTAGCAGATAAAAAAAATGTTCTAAAAAAATGTTCTACTAAAACAAGCCTAGCTCATTGGCTTAAAAAACCCCAGACATTCAGCTCTTCTCATCTTCCATTTTGCCATTCTCTAGTGCATTTGTAGAAAGACAGCAAGTTATGCTAGGGGGCTGATCTTAACAAAGGTGAAGTATGAGAATTTGGAATGCTGCCACTTGAGGTCAGCTAACTGGTGTGAAAAATTAGGCATGAGAACATTAAATCAAGAAATGTTGATGGAAGCTGAATGGTGGTAGAAGAACATTTCTTCTACAAACTTTCATTTGTAAACTGCAAAATGATTTTTCACTTGCAAAGTCCATCCAAAAATGTTCAATGTGAGAGGCATTGCAAGGATGTGAACACCAGCTGGCTGTTATTTATAAGCCAAAAGGAAGCCATGTATATATGTTTACTTTCCTCAAAATTCTAATCTAAATGTGTCAGAATGTGCCAATTTAAAGGGAAGTAAATCAAGGCACCTTGTGAGATGACGTACACATAAAGTTAATTGTAAATTTAAAAAAAATGAACCTAAAGGAAGCATATGAATTTACTGATACTCTGAATACGGTAACAGAAGCCAAAGGATTGTATCCCAGGGCCCTGTTGGTCCTACTTAGGAGTAGACCCACTGAAGTCAATGGACATGACAAACATGGGTTCATTTAATTTCAGTGGGTCTTTCTGAGAGGGCCTAGCACTGGACTCAGTGACTTCATAGGGGCAAACCCAAATGAAGTTAATGCAAAACAGTGGAGGCTGTGTGGTATGGCCTAAATTGCCAATTAGCTCATTGTTTGGTTATAACATTAAAATGTGAAGATTTATAATTGGTAGTTATGGGGAAACATTCCACTGATTCTGAGTAAGTCAGAACAAGCCTCTGTGGTCTAGGCTAGATTTAATGACAGAGTAGTATTAAGCAATGTGCAGGTACCAAATTAGAATGTGCAAGCTGGTTAGGCTTCCAGAGGAGGTATAAAGTCTCAACCTGATGACTCTGAATAGTGGCAGAATCCAGTGCCACGCTTAATAAAAGTAGCATATTGCTGCTGGCTAAAGAGGATGTGGGGGTGGACAGGCCTGGGAAGAGAGGGACTGAAGAGATGGTGGCACATTAAGTTATTAACTATCGTCTCACAAATTTAAAGACTACAGGATGGGGTTTTTTTTTTTTTTACAACCATGGTTCCATTTTTAGAAGATCATGTTCCAGCTGGTTAGCCAGCACTTAGCTTAAGTGGCAGTAGATTAGTGCAAAACAGAAGTGCTTTTGGGACATGTCAAGCAATCTAGTTTCGCCCCTCCAGTTGCTGATTAGTGCTCAAATTTTATCATTTTCCTGTTCAGCAATTTCATATTCTGCATAATACTTCTAAGCTCCCTTATAGTGCATTCTGCTTTGTGTAAACATTAGAATCTAACAGTCTGGGGGTTCAAGGTGGCACTGAAGGTAGGTTGGAGCCAGAAAAGATCCAAATGTCCCAACTCCCTGGCATGCACTTCAAATACTACACAGAGAAAGGAAATACTTCATGCTGAATCTACCGATTTGTCCTTGTTGTGTAAGCAAGTGTTCTAGCTCAAATATAATCTTTAGAAATTACAATAAATCAACAAGGGCATACATGTAGTGACAAAAAAAAGGTAAATACAGCATTGTCAGAGCACAAATTCTCACAGTCTAGTGGATCCAGTTCTCACTATTTGCTATAATTTCATTATTTGATGTTACATATAATCCATATGAATCTGATGGCAGATGACCAAGCAAAGCTGTTTACATACTGATAGATTCTACCACTTTATATCTTTACTAGTCCCATTGAATTCAGCTACCCAAATATTTGTCTTATGGTAAGCCAGCAATGAATTCTAAGGTTATACAACCTGTACAATGGATTTCGTGATTTAGGGTGCAATCCAAATGCATTATAAACACAGTTTTGTAGCCAGTTTCAACAGTATATAGACTGCACCCATAGGGGTTTTTTTGTTTTTGTTTTTTTTGGTTTAGCAAGCCATTGAGAAGCAATCCATTGCACTTCTAAAGTTTTTTTTAAAAAACAACAACAACAACAAATGTTTTTAAAACAGAAAATTCATTGTTTAGCATCTTATAAACATGCCAGGTGCCAGCTTCATTCTGCTTAACATTCCAAAGCTTAGTATCTTTAAAAAACAAAATCTGACATCCTTGGAAGAAAGGAACCACATTTTGAAAATAATAAAGGGGGAAGTGGTGCAGTTACATCAGGTCAGGTTAGTTTTCAAAACAACAGAAGACTTTTTAGCTTTTATATTTCTCTCTTCAAGTTTTGGCAAGTGTGATTGCAAATGCAATCTACCCACCCCCCCAAATCCAGCAATGAAAGTAGTTTTGGTGGGTTCAATTTGGTTTCTTTTATTTGAAGACCGGTAAGTACTATTGAAACCAAAGTTTTGCTATGTTGGTAAAATATAAAGCAATATTTCCTTGAGGATATTCTTTTAAATAAGAACCTGAAACTCTCCCCATAATTCCTTTGGTCTCCTCTCACCAAATACCATGCTACATCAAGATGAGCCCTCATGTGTAAGTTTGTCTGACTTGCAGCCAAGCTGCTAAAATTAACAGGGAAGTTTCTGGAGTAGAGACTTTCCCTACATTTTCCTGGAGCTTAAGACTGAAAGACATTACTAATACCTCAGAAAAACAAAATCCAAGTAGAAGTTCCGCTGATGGTGCCTGGCAAAAGTTTTGCTTTTAGTTCTTTCTGTATGCATCTTTAAAGAGATAACTTGTTCCTTATAGGGAAAATGAGAGAGTCTCCTTATATAAAAACACAGCTGATCTTCAGGTAGCACCAGGGCACCAACCCCAAAGCTATTATTTTGTTGCTGCTAGGTCTCCAATTCACATTCATCAAATCATTTCTTGTGCAAAACAAGCAGTCTTAAGGAGAAAGAATGCCCTCTGGGTTTTAGTAAAAACTGTAGAAAAGAAATCCGAGAACCAACACTTCACCTATACTCCACCCTCCTAGAATTTATCTACAGAGGGAGGGCATCTGTGCGTTGACAGGATAAGCGAGCCGGACATTGAGGGAGTCATTGTGTTGGACAAGGGAGGTATGCTGGTAATGAAGGACTAATTCTTTTAGGGTAGTGTAAAGGTTATATGGCTCTGCAAACCCATAACCTCTTGGAGTGCTGTAAATCACACAGTGTTTAACTTCACCATCAGCTCTGTTAAAAAAATAGAAAATTAAAAATTAACATGATAGTAATTTAGAAGGATTACAACAAAGTGCGATACTGAAAAGTCATGATAAACATCAAGGAACCTTGGATACAACAGTATTCCTGTAATGATTTTCATGTTTAGAATGGCTTGCTGTCTCATGAATGCTTGTCACGGTGCAGTGAAGGCTTTTTTAAAAAGCCTTTCAGGTTGTGACAGAGGTTCCTATTCTACCTGAATATCATCTTCCAAACCCTCTAGAGCTTAGCTTTATACAATATATAACATATTTACAATAAAGAATTTTTTTGCCAGAGAACCTGCTTTTGGACTTAACTTTCAGTAAATCCATTTTAAAAAAATTAAAGCAGTTCAGGTAAGTGGCATTTAAGGTTCCAGTACTATTCCTGGGCAGATCCTTATATATATATATACCGTATTTTTCGCTCTATAGGACACACTTTTTCCACTTCAAAAATGAAGGGGAAATGTGTGTGCGTCCTATGGAGCGAAGACGCCATAGCCCCGCGACCCTCTCCCGGCTGGAGAGGTGACGCGCAGCTATGGCAGGAACCTCTATAGCCGCGCGTCACCTCTCCAGCCGGGAGAGTGCGCACGGGGCTAAAGCAGCCCCCCGCGACCCTCTCCCAGCTGGAGAGGTGACGGGCGGCTATAGCAGAAACCTCTATAGCCGCGCGTCATCTCTCCAGCCGGGAGAGCGCGCACGGGGCTAAAGCAGCCTCCCGCGACCCTCTCCCAGCTGGAGAGGTGACGGGCGGCTATAGCAGAAACCTCTATAGCCGCGCGTCACCTCTCCAGCCGGGAGAGCGCGCACGGGGCTAAAACAGCCTCCCGCGACCCTCTCCCAGCTGGAGAGGTGACGGGCGGCTATAGCAGGAACCTCTATAGCCGCGCGTCATCTCTCCAGCCGGGAGAGCGCGCACGGGGCTAAAGCAGCCCCCCGCGACCCTCTCCCAGCTGGAGAAGTGACGTGCGACTATGGCAGCAGCCTCTCCGCTGCGCCTTTCCGCTGCTCTCTGACCTGCTCTTTGGGGCTGGTGGTGGGCCTCCCCCCGCCAGCCCCAAAGAGCAGGTTGAAAGGAACCTGAAGCCTGGAGAGCGAGAGGGGTTGGTGCACACTGAGCCCTCTCGCTCTCCAGGCTTCCAAGGTAGCCGCCCGAACGCACCTTAAACTGCACCTTGTTTTAGAGCGGGAAAACAAGAGGGGGAAAATTCTCCCTCTCTCTGCGCAGCGCCTCCTGCCGCTTCGCTGAAGGGGCGCTGGGCAGAGAGGGGGAGATTTTTTTTTCTTGTTTCCCCCCCTCTAAAACAAAGTGCGTCCTATGGTGCGAAAAATACGGTACTAAGGGGCTCATTTGACCAGAATACATAGGGCAAACATTCACTCAGTACTAAAGCACATATAATTCTATCACACATGTAAGCAGAATAAATGCCCAACCTGCGAAGCATTTCAAGAACTACAAATTACCCATAATCTAGGGAAACGTACATTCTCTAGCTCTTGTAGAAACTTGTTTTGCTTATGTCACAAAGAGCAGGAAGATACTAAGCAATTTAACTTACTAACTGCACTAACATTATTGACAAAATATATGATTGTGGACAATTCCCAACACATTATTTCCACAACATGGTGCCCTCTAGATGTAACTCCCATCATCCCTGAACATTGGCCATGTTGGTTGGAGCTGAATGGAGGTGGGGAAAGGCAATTAGCTCAGTGGTAGAGCGTCTGTTGGAAGATTAGAACAGTCAAAAGAAAGTTATTCACATAGTGCATAGTTAAACTATGGAATTTGCTCCACAAGCAGTAGTGATAGCCAGAGGGCTTTAAAAGAGAATTAGACACTAACCACAATGGCTGTGTTCTACCACCAAGGTTGGAGACACAGTATCCCCATAAATGCCAGGGAGAGTTCTGTTGCTGCTTTGTCCTGCTTTGGTATCTGTAAGAATAGGGTGATGAACTAGATGGTTGGCCAATCCATCAGGCTGCTCTTGTGTTTGTATGTTTTGTATGTGGAAGGTCCCAGGTTTGATCTCTGACGCTTTCAGATAGGGCTGGGAGAGAACCCTGTCTGAAATCTTGGAAAGCTACTGCCAGCAGACAATACTGAGATAGATGGAGTATTAGACAGCTTCCTAAGTTCCTATACTAATCCAAACAACCAGAGGGCACCAGGTTGGGGAGGACTGGTTAAGTTGATATGCCATGTTATAATCTAAATGCTAAGAAATGTCTTCATCTTTTAAGAGACCACTGACCCATCTAAATGACTAATGATGAACAGAGACTGAATTAAATTTCTCTCACTCCTGCTACCAAAGCTATTTTAATTGCAGATGTTGAAACACCAGTCCTTTGCACTATTGTATCCATGAAGAGATCCCAATTTTTTTCACTAAAATAGTGCATTTCTGAGCAAGATCTGGCTGCATGATTTGGAAGCAATAGCAAACCAGAAGAGTAGGCTCTAAGTAGCTGTTCACATTGGCAAATCAAGGCACTCAGTATTTTTCTTGAGTGTATATAATGATGACACTAAAAGCTTAAAAACACTTTAGAATACTTTTGTCAAGAGGACTAGGCAAAGAATGCAAATACAAAAGAGTCACAAACAGTATATAGATTATGGGACTGAGGTTTGGTTCTCTTAGTACTGGTTGTGCTGTGCCATTTAATTTACCATGTTTACTCGAATCTAATGCTCACCTTTTGGGGGCAAATTACACTGCTAAAATTGAGGTGCACATTAGATTCAATGGCGCGTTAGACTCAAGTAAATACGGTAGAAAGCTAACCAAGTAAGCATTCAGTTATCTTTATGTTGCATTCTCCACAGTTCGCGTTAAACCCATTTTTAATTAAGAAAATATAAGGCAAAAAGCTATCCAAGTTATGCAGCCAAATTCTATACAGGGTTATTTTGATGCAAGTCTCACCAAATTGATTAGACTAATGTGGCTGACTCCCCTGTAAGTGCACATAGAGGACTTGGCCTAAAAGAAATCCAGGGAATCACTACTTACACCACAGAACAAGCATAACAGCCTTTCTTGCTACTTTCTCGAATTAAAAATGCTCCATCAGGTTTCCCACAAAGCAAATCTTCTGCTTGGATGCGATTGATATCTCCCACAAACCAAGATGTTTCATCATAATGTGGCAGATTTTCATCCTCCTCATTTGTAAAGTATGTACTAGGAAGAGACAACAAATCTTATTTTCTTAATGCAGAAATATTTCTGTATTAGGATTACTTGTTCTTGCATGAAGGATTTCATGCAAACACCAACAGAGGCCTAACTCACATTATTTTTATACCACTGTTAATTCCTGTGTATATGGGACCAAGCCCTGGAGAAATCAGCAGTAGTTTTATGGTGCATAAGAAAACACTTTCATTGTCTCAGATATACTAAGATTAAAAAAAATTAATTTGTACTAGTTACATATCACTAGTAGGATGGATAGAGTTATTTTTTCCCCTGAATGATTCTTCTGGAACTGTACACCACTAAGAGAAAAGTCCTTTGGTGTTATCTGAAAATCTAGATGCATGACCAGCTATTGTAACATGCTTAAGAAAAAGTGTACATGGTCATATGACAGCCACATGCATGTACACCAACACAGAGCTACACACTCCTGTCATGCACTATTTCTATGCACTTTAATCATCCATATTGCAAAATTTAGAGTAGTTGTACAAAAACACTTACTCAATATTTTCGTTTTTTATTCCAAGCCAGTCGTTTATTCGTTTCTGCCTCACTCCTTTATGATTAAGCCAGCTGCCAATGAGAGACAATATACTGTAATACAGTCTAATAGTTAATATAATCTACAAAAAGGACACTTAACAATTCATAACATTCTGAGGCCATAATTGGTCTTCCTATAGCAGTGTCCTTACTGAAGGAATATATCACAACCTGAATTAGAAAACGCATATACAGTAAGTAGTACTTACTGCATATGGCTGCACATTGTACAACATTTTCAGCCTTTTGGAAAATTGACCTCCTCTATGTAAGATTTTTACTCACATCCCTTCCTTCCCCCTCCTAGCAAGATATGGGATTTGCTCACTGGATATCCCAATTCCATTTAGTGGGTAAGCAGTTAATGCTCAGAAAAGCAGCTTATCTACGAGGGCGCTGGTTAGTTATCTGCTGACTTGGTACACCCAGTGTGGATTCAGTATCGGCTCTATTTCACTTCAAAGCTAACAAGAAAATTCAGCTGGAACCAGAAATGTTCCATACAAGACATGCTATGGATTAGTTATTATTAAGCCAAGCATTTATTACATGAGTGCTGAAAAGGCTAACCAACTGTTAACATCCTTTCATGTTAAGTGCTCAGCTTCCTTTCATTAATATATTTGGGCCAAATTAGATGAGACACCATTCACACAATCAATAGGAATTGTGTGAATGTTTTTTTGTAAGTAATTTGAAAGAACTTATCCCCCATCTGTGCTTTAAAGCCTGCTTGTAGCTCCAACAGTAGCTGAAGTCAGTTTTAAGAAGCAGGACCTTCTTTGTTTGGGCACCCTGAATATGGAACTCGCTCCCGTTGGAGATGCTGTTGTCCAACATGTTATCTATTCTCAAATGCCAAGTTAAGACATACCTCTCATATCAAACATGAAGGATTTTTATTTTTAGCCTGTTTTATGATGCTTATGCATTTTAATGATTTTATGGTTGTTGAGTATATTTATTGACTAGTTTTTGTATTGTCCTAGAAAACCTTTGGGATGAAAGGCAGGTTATAAATAAAACAAATAAGTGAATAAGTACAGTAGACCTGATCTGCATCTGTACCAGAGTAGGGGTCTTTAATCATTAGGTGACATGAAATGAAAAGCCCAAGCTGGATTGGGACACAAGTGGAGGGTTAAAGCTCCCACCCCCACCAGGGTCTTAATCTAGCTCAGGCCCACTCTATTTACTTCTAAAATGACACCAACACAATTGCTAATTCTGTGAATGACCCTAACCAGAATACTGGAGACTCACAGACTGGCTATTACTTACACAAGGTACTGATCTCTGATTTTGCGCAGCTGCATAAGATCAGGTTTGATACTGTTCATTTTCTTGTCAGTTTCCCGGTTGTCTAGAGCTTGCTTCTTCAAATCCTGTTCCAGTTGCAGCTTACTATCATGGATTTCACCCAGACGTGACTTTAATTTTTCATAATTCATCGCAATGCTGTAAAGAAGTGACTAGTTTTTAAAGGGTAAAAGTTACACACAAAAATAACCACTCTCATCTTGGGCACTGTGGAAGACATTGGCTTCATTCATCATACCTTCAGACTAAAAGTGTATCTACACAAGAGCTTCCTGATCCTGCTTTACAACTTAAGCACTAAATCACAGGTGCAGAAAGTCTACCTTGGAATAGCAGTTGTAAGCTGTAGAATTTGAGAACTGCTCTACTACCTCTTTCTTATAAGGTATTATACCTCTTCAGTCTCAAAAGTAAGAGACCACATGCATCAGATATGATCCTAGCTGCATCTTATGATCTTCCACTGATACTCTGCTGCATCTGTCTCCTTCTTCAGAGATAAAGTAGGTGGCCACAGCAGACAGGACCTTTTGCATATTGGCATAGAGGTTGCTGAATAAAACAGGGAGGGTGTGCTGCAGAGTCTGCTTTATTTGGGCATGAGGGTTTTTAATTTGCCTTTCCTGTGTAGATTCTGCTGGTTTAATATAATATTGCTAGGTTTTTTAAAATTCCATTTGTTGTTTTTATTATGAAAACACTTCTGAAAATTGCACTGTAAGCTGTATTAGAGGCCTTGTTAAAGAGAATAAAAATTTAAATTAATTTTAAAAATGAAGGTAAGTTACCCTATTGTTTATTACAAGCTGCCCAACTACTACCATTGGAACTTCAGAAGTCATTTTGCCTGGATAAGATACCTCACATGAACACTTTTCACAGTTATTAGAAAAAGCATCCCCACTATTGTTCATGTTGTTTCATTATCTAACAAATTATTTAATTGAGGATCTATGCTGTTAAGAACACTCTTAAGAATAGCCACCTACCGTATTTTTCGCTCCATAGGGCGCACCGGCCCATAGGACGCACCAAGATTTTTTTGGGGGAAATAAAGAAAAAAAAATTTATTTCCCCCCCAGGCGCTTGTGGGGCCAGCAGCGGGGAGAAGTGCTCTTCTCCCCACCGCCTGCCTTCAGACCAGGTCCGGGAACAGCGGGAAGACGCGCTGCGCCCCCCCACTGTCCCCGGAGCTTGTGGGGCAGGCAGCGGGAAGAAGCGCTCTTCTCCCCGCCGCCCGCCTTCAGACCAGGTCCGGGGACAGGGGGAAGACGCGCTGCGCCTCCCTGCTGTCCCCGGAGCTTGTGGGGCAGGCAGCGGGGAGAAGCGCTCTTCTCCCCGCCGCCCGCCTTCAGACCAGGTCCGGGGACAGGGAAAGATGCGCTGCGCCCCCCCACTGTCCCCGGAGCTTGTGGGGCAGGCAGCGGGGAGAAGCGCTCTTCTCCCCGCCGCCCGCCTTCAGACCAGGTCCGGGGACAGGGGGAAGACGCGCTGCGTCTCCCCGCTGTCCCCGGAGCTTGTGGGGCAGGCAGCGGGGAGAAGCGCTCTTCTCCCCGCCGCCCGCCTTCAGATCAGGTCCGGGGACAGGGGGAAGACGCGCTGCGCCCCCCCACTGTCCCCGGAGCTTGTGGGGCAGGCAGCGGGGAGAAGCGCTCTTCTCCCCGCCGCCCGCCTTCAGATCAGGTCCGGGGACAGGGGGAAGACGCGCTGCGCCTCCCCGCTGTCCCCGGAGCTTGTGGGGCTGGCAGCGGGGAGAAGCACGCGTCTCCCCGCCGTCAGCCTCCAAACCACATCGGGAGACAGCG
Organism: Podarcis tiliguerta; assembly: GCF_965153285.1. Lineage (NCBI taxonomy): Eukaryota > Metazoa > Chordata > Lepidosauria > Squamata > Lacertidae > Podarcis > Podarcis tiliguerta. The sequence goes on from NC_139539.1 coordinate 51,108,114, forward strand.
GGATGGCGGCGTTCCGCCTCCCCGCTGTCCCCGTCCTTGTGGGGCTGGTGCTAGGGCTCTCCTGAAGTCTGGAGAGCGAGAGGGGTCGGTGCGCACCAACCCCTCTCACTCTCCAGGTTTCAGCGAAAGCCTGCATTCGCTCCATAGGACGCACACACATTTCCCCTTCATTTTTGGAGGGGGAAAAGTGTATCCTATGGAGCGAAAAATACGGTAAGTCTAGCAAACTGTCTCCAACAGTGATCAACCAGATTTCCATTTAGGTAGCTGCCCTTTCCTAAACCTTTTCCAGCTCTATTAAAATTCTGTCATTCCTTTTTTCAGAATAAGTTGATCTGGAGCTCTTCAGCCTACTTGGGATTGTGCTTCTCGAGTAATTTCAACTCAATCCATGATTTACTACATTTTAAACATGGAAAAAGTTGCTATCTAAATTCAACAGAACACCTGGTAACATGCAGTCAGTTTCCTTGTAAATTTCATACAGTGCGGAAATTGCTTACAACAAAGGTGTCTGATCTATAGCACAGTAGTTATGTAACTAAATATGGTGATATAGTGTACAGTGGAGGTCAATGGGAGAAATTATAATTATGGAGAACACAAATACAGTTACTACCTGAGGCCAGGACTGGCAACAGAAGTGGCATTTGGGCAGACCTACCGTTCAATTTCCTTCTCATTTCCTTCTCTTCTGAATCGTTCAATGTATTCTTTGCTATATCGCTCTTGGGTGTGACACTGCTCTTCAAATATTTTAATTGTTTCATTAAAAGCTTCTATTGCTGTTCTCTTCATTTGAATTTCCTGCACAGAAAAACCAATTTCAAAAATCACCATTACTCACCAGAAGCACAAAGCTGTAGAACTATTTGATTATTATTTTTACATAAATCAAAGCAGATAATTTATAGGTCTATATGATTTGATTCAGTATTGAAAAGTATATAATCCAAACACTGAGTGAATTACCAATTTAAAGTATCTAATCTACAAGACCCTCTGGTTAGTCAGCTACACCTGCTTTGCCTTCTTTCACCTTGAGAAAAAAGTGACCATGTTGTTGTCGTACAACTTTATTGAGCATTTCACAAAATAAAGCTATTAAAGGAGTTTACAAAACAAAACAAAACAATCCAAGTTCTAAGAACAATATCATTTCAACAAACTCTAAAGATATGCAATTGTTTAATAAATGACTGGTTACACACCTCAGGGAACGCCTTAAACAAAAATGTCTTCAATACATGCCTACACGGTATGACACAAGGCACCTGTCTAATTTTGGCAGGTTACTTGAGAGACTGTCTTATGCCAAACACACCCAGCAGATTGCTGTTGTCTGGGGGAGAGTCCAGCAAGTTTCAGCATCTCAGATGCCCACTACGCAGTAACTCAGAGAAGAGCTTTTAGTGTGGCTGCCCCTGTTCTGTGGAATAGCATTTCTACTGAGATACGACAGGTGCCCACAATCTGCAAACAGTTGAAGACATTTTTGTTCCAACAAGCTTTCCCAGTTGTATTCACAAGTCTTTATCATGAGTCTCTACATGTTAGGGTTTTAATCTTGTTTTAAATGTATTTTTTTACTTTGTGTTTTAACTGTTTTTAATTATGTTATGTGTAAATCACCCTGAGATGGTGGTTTAAAAGGCTATTAATAAATTAAGTGCAATATTAATAACAGATTCTAAAGAGCTAGAGCTGCAACACTAAAAGTGCAGTTTCTAATACAAACTAAGTGCACCTCTAGGGCATATATACACATCATTTTTTCTTATGCCACCTTTCCATAGATAAAACCATGCTTAAGGTAGCTTACAACTTGAAAAAAATTGTGTAATTACAAATATAACAAAAATAGCCATTAACAATATCTAAAACTCATCAAAAAGTACACAACCTAATTAACAATTTCCACATTAAATCATAGTAAGATCCACAGTAAGCCCAAGGGAAGCCCCATAAAGTGTGTGTTGCAGGAATGCAGCCTTGAGGTTAGTAGAGTGGCCAAGCTATCTTGGTCCAGGAAAAGTCATAGGTGTCTTACTAACTGAAGCTGGCAGAAGACACTTCTAGCCTCCAAGGCCACCTATATCTTAACTGACAAAGATGGATACAGGAGCACTTCCAGATAATATACCTGCTCTTTCAGAGGCGGTGCAACCCCATTCAGAACATGTAACTGACCTATATCCAAGACATGGGGACCACTCACCCACAAGACCTATGCCTTGTCAGAGTTTAAATTCAATTTATTTGCTGCTATCCAACCCACCACTGCAGACTGATACTGGTCCAGCCTGCACAGCCACTCCGTCAGATGTTACATAAAAACAGTGGTGTGTTTTATCAGCATACTAATAGCACTTTGCTCCAAATTCCTTAATGCCCACTCCGAAAGGCTTCATACAGATGTTAAAAAGAATTGGGGACATAGATAGGGACCCTGTGGCTATCCAGTTCCCATCACTCCTGTGGATTGGCTATGATGGCTAGGGGCTGATGGGAACTGGGAGTGCAACAACATGATTACAACTCTGAGTATACAGAATTGGGAGAAACTAGCTCCAATCCTGGTGATCAGCTACAGTGTCAGGATTGAAGCCAGGGCCTCATTTATACAAACCATCTACTCTATCTAATACAGGTACCTGAGAGCACTCATGGATGGATTTCAAGTCCAAAGTTACGACATGCAAGTATATTTATAGGTATGAAGGGGAGACTTGTGGTGATTTTGCTAGTGACCTCTATTCACATGTCCTTTTTTGTTACTCTGAATCTGCATAACCATGGCTTCAGACATAATTCCTAGCTAGCCAAAGCAGTTTGTACAAGTCACAGACTTGGATCCTGAGACCCATTAAATGCAACAAGACCTTGAGGTTAGTGTTTCATTAATGACTGCACAAACAGAGACTCGGGAAGAAATATTCTGTGGTAGCATAAGCCTTACACAGTGTATTTACATCATCTTAGAATATTTTCATACAAACACCAAGGTCCATATTTTATATAACTCTTTGTGCTGACGTTAGAAAAAACCAACACAGAGACCCAGTACATTCAAAATATATTCCAAATAGATGAATCAAATATTCATATACAACACACCATGCCAACTCTTGTCAATGGTGATGGGATACATGCATCAAAGACTTTCTAGGGTGCATTTCAGTTTTTTCCTGTTTGCTTGCAGGCTCATTTGTTTGCAATACTATTTGATTTAATATTTTAGTTTAATTAAAAATATATATATTAGCCACTGCACAGTGTGCAGTTCATTTGATGAAATAATAATTTGTGAGCACAGCTTTAGAAGCAGTAACTATGAGACAGACTGGCTCCTCAAAGTGTCAGCATAAAGAATCAAGCCAGTCTTGCACAAATTATTGTGCAATGCACACCAGCATAATGGCTTACACAAACAGTTCTTTACTCAGAATATTACCCAGTTTCTCAGTGCAAACACTTTCCATCAAGTATGAACTCTGTTTCTGTTAGCGCAAAATGCTTTGCTTTCATGGAAAATTTTGTTAGGAGGTAAGCTGTACTGGTAAGCTGTCCCCATCCCCTGTCCCCTGCCATTTCTCTGCTAGACTACCACTTAGCAGATTCATGATGCTGTGCTGAAATGTTCCACAGCAGAGCATGATCTTCCTGATAGCTTGGCATCCAAGACTATACACTCAACAATGCCATTCATTCAAAATCTGTAACAGTTCCCTTCTGCAGGACATTGCTCTAGCTATATGTTAGGTGGGAGCAGATTCCTTTTCCTATGCTGGCCTCTTAACATACAATGCAGGGGATAAAAAGTAGGTGGGAAGTGTGTATATGTCTTTAGCTTTCCTCCCAGCTACTTTATCTGTGCAACCTCTCCTCCTAGCTGCTTTTGCTCCAGGCTGGCTCCAACACCAGGTTTCTCAGTACTGTGAGCAAAAGAGCACAGATCAAACACTGTTCCCCCCAATTTGGATTGGAGATTGTATATTTGCTGTTAAACTCTAGTTCAGGCCCAAGTAACCATGAGAACACAATGCAACAACATACCTGTGATGTTCTGGTGTATTCTTCATATAGTCTGTCATATTCCTTACTTTTCTCTTGATACTGGGTGTGGTATTCCTGAAGCTTTTTGCCCACAGCATCAATATTATCTTCTTTTACCAACTGATCCTGCATACATAAAAAAGAAAATAAGTATACTTTTCTATGAAAGACATTCAAGTGCTGACCTATCTGGAGAACTACCCTTATGGAAACACAAGACAGTCTTAGCCTGAACAACAAAGCCTCTCTATACATCTACCAAGACGTTATCCTTAACTTCTGAACACTGACTATTCCTGTTACTCAGGAAATACGTATAAATGTTTGAGATTGTAGAATTAACAAATTAGTTTTGGGACCTTTTATTTGAGCAAGCACTTGCTTAATCAGCAATATTTCTTTTAGAGAGCATGGTAGGCTTTCAATACTCTAATGTTTCTTCTACAAAAAAAAATATTTATACTATTTTGCCTTTGTAAACTTTATAGTTTGGAAGAAATACCAATAATGACAGAAAAAAATAGCAGGCAAAGTTCCAGATTTACTAAAAAGCAGAGAATCAGTTCATCTTCATTTCTCTTGCAAGATCAAAAGTTTTATGCACATATAGCTTATACAGCCAATGAGAGACTACGACAAGCAGGAATTTAAAGGAGAGTATGCCAAATTAGGGACCAGCTACTTCCTAATATAGTGATGAATGTTACGTGTTCTCATACAAAACCCTGTCTTTACAAAAAATGTTTTTTATTAAAACTCAATAAAAACACACATTTAACGGTAATACAAATGGTAATACAGGGTTCTTTGAAAATCTCACCTGCTGGTATCTGGATACAGGATACATAAGTTTCACATCTAGTTTAGGGTTATACTGGGCAAGAGACTCATGGTGATAGTGGTTAATCAGTTCCACAACAGAATTGAATGTCAGTGGATCAGAAAAACCGTATTTCCCATCCCGGTGATAAATTTTTATCAATTTATTGTTGCCACCCTTCCTGCAATAGAGAGAATTAAAAAAGCAAGCATGTCATTATGTGCATTCATATTGCATACTATAAGCATACTAAACCAAAAAGTCAAACAAACTCCTGCATAGTTACTCTGCACTACATGTTGTTGACTTTGTATGTAGCATCCCATGCAATACTGTAATTTGAGAGTAATATTCAGTCAAAAAACATCTTAACTGTAGTTGTCACAGGCTTCACTAATTTGTAAAAGGATTAACTAGAATTTCTCCAAAGGAAGTTCAAGAATTACTGTTTTTTAGTACTGAGGAATTGTATAAAGGAATAGTTGACCTTTTAGCACATCATATGGTCCAGTTACTTTGACAGTACTTGTTTCCTACAAAACTTCATGCCTAACAAGCTGGGTGGCCACTAATATACCTCACCAGTTTGTTTGCCATAGCTATTCTTCTGGATTCAGTCTTGCATACACGAGTCTTGCCTACATGTACAAAGGGGCTACTCAGGGTTAGCGAATGTGGTGGCCTCTAGATGTTGCTGAACTACAACCCCCATCCATCCCTCAGCACTGACCATGATGTTTGCACTGATGGGAGTCCAATAATATCTGAAAGGCACCATGTTGGCTATCTGTGGTTACTCAGGTAACAACAATGTTGGTACTTAACACCAAATCATGGTTAACACCCCCCCTATGAAGTTGAGGGAAGACTTCAGCAGTGTTTACATTCACTTTCAGGAGTCCTGGCTTGTTATGTTTAAACCCAGAATCCTGATATAAAACTAACTCTGGTAAATTCCATAATCAGCCACCTTTAAGTAAAAACATGTGTTACAAAGCTGACTTGTAAAACTAAGCAGAATTTCTTTTAAGCCAGGTTACCCAATTCAAATGTTATAACCAGTGAAGATTCCCTGTAAGTGAAATGAAACTCATAGTCTCCAGACTATGCATAAGTATGTGAGCCGAATGCATTACTTGGGCTCATTCACACATCATTAAACCACATTGCATTTGTGCAATGTGGTCACCATTTACCCTAAGTTTCTATGCAGAGGGAGTCCAGGAACAAGTCTTGGGCTCGTGCACTCCCTCCATAGACACTTTCACAGCAGAAATATGTATTAATAAAAAGAGGCAGCCTACATTTCCTTAATGATAAATGCCATTAATTTCTGCTGAGAAAAACAAAGCACTATGTTTGGGGACAACATTGTAGGGAAGCTAAAACCTACCTATCACTCCCAATACCAAACATACACAGCCATTAAGAATTCCATCAGAAAGCAAAATTAGGCTTGTTGGGGAGAGGAAGTTTATGATATCCCATCTCCCATCTAATTAGGAGGCAAGTACAAGCAGGACAACATTTTTAATCCTTCCAGTTTGGGATAAGTGGAAAGTGTTCCTTACTTCTACCTATATTAACTTTGGGAGGAGGATTAAGATTTGACATGGCAGAAGCAACAGTCTTAAGTGATGGGTGGCTTTATGAGAGAAGTAAAGGGAGACGAACTGGGGAAAGGGTTGAGATTCTCCATTTCTCCCTTTCCCATCTTTTAGCCATTGGTGAAATTACAGCGTATGGGGAAGGCTATATACACTTTGTACTAAGACATTCCAAATGTCCTGCAAAGGAAAGACAAATTCCTCAAAAAGAGGGGTTGAGATCCTTAGCTTATTTTATGCTGCCTTCAGAATTGAAATACTCAAGTTTTTTTTAGCAAGAACTGGGGACAGGAGAGGAGAGAACAAGAAAAAAATGCAAAGAGCTACAGAGAAGTTGTCGGGTTCAACAAAGAGCTGTGCAAGATCCTGAAGCCACATTACCCTTGCCCACTCTATTCTACCTTCACAGACGGAAGCCTCTCTATTGTCAAAAAAGCTAGAACAAGAGTAGCCAACATGGTGCCTCCAGATGTTGTGAACTACAAATTCCCAGCAGCCCCAACCAGCATAGCCAATGGTCGGGGAGATGGGAATTGTAGCCCCAAATATATGGAGAGCTACCCCTAAACACAAAATTGGTTTTGAACAGAAAAAGCTAATAATTCTCATGATGCCAAAGTCCACTACAGATTGCAAATTATTTGATGCAACATAAAGCTGTTCATTCTGCGTTCTTTTTGTATAGCCTAGCAGAAAATGTAAACAAAGTTCCAAGATAATGAAAACATGGTGCTTGTATTTACACTAGCTACAAACACCTAGACAAATTTATCAGCAGGTACTACCTACAGATTGTGCAGGACAATAGAGAGGGCAAAGACAAAATTATTTACCGCAATGTCAGTGTATAGTCTCCTTGTTTCTTTGTTGATGCATCCCGCACCAGGAATGTCCCATCCGGCATGTCTCGTAATTTGTCATTTACCTCTTCCCTGGAATACCAAAATGTAGATCAAAGTATTACTCATTCATAACAGCACCACTCCTTTACTTTGGTTCTGAAATTATTTTTCTTTAAAATGGTCTCATTCCAGTTTTATGTTGACCAATACATAGTATTTGTAATCTGTTTTAAGAATTTTCAAAGGTAAATTTGAACTTTTAGAATCTGGAAGCAGCTGCACCTGAAGCCTCATTCCTAAATGGATGCCAATAGTTGAGCACTAACACTTAACTGTATCTGATTAAATAAAGAAAGGGCTGCTTCATACTGCCCTAATGTCCTATAGAAAAGTTGTATTTCATTTATTTTATAATAAGATAGTAATTGTTTATTATAAACAATTAAAATTTATTGGTTTACAAGTAAATAGAAACTTTATACTGCCTAGGATGATATTCAAAATAAGACTAGAGGTTTATTATTTATCTAGAGACAGGAGAGCAACTGTGAAATTAAGGATTTCTGTTTGGCTCTCTGTACATACCCAAAGGCACCATGAAAGATCACTTATTCAAAGACTGATAACTTTCTAAAAGCAATGCTTGGCAGTTACTGGGCAGAAGAATTTCTTTCATGAGATAAAAAATTTGCTGCTTTGCTAGCAGAGTCAAAATATTTGTAATTTGCACAATACATGCCCTGAGTATCATATTTATAATGTTTGTTCTCAAAAGTGCCATTTTTATCCCTGGTTTCTCCTTTTACATAGAAAAGAGGTTGTTAAACTGAAATGTGTTAGACAGATGGTCATGGATTCAATATGAAAAGATAATTAAACTCAGGTTTCCTTTTATTTGTGACACTTAATATAAAAGGTTTTATTTTAAAATTGCCAAATTGTTCGGGGTGGTTAAAACAAAAAGGGACAGTGAAGAGCTCCAAAAGGATCTCTCTGCAGTGAGTAAACAGGCAGTGAAATAGCAGGTGCAGTTCATTATGAGCAAGTTTAAAATGGTACACATTGGGACCATATTTTACATATATGCCAATGGGATATGAGCTACCAGTGACTGATGAGGAATGAGACCTTGGCATCATAGTGGACAATACTGACCCAGTGTGAGGCAGCCGTGCTAGGGATCATTAGGAAAAGAATTGAAAATAAAATTGCCAATATTGGAATGCCATTATACAAATCTTTGGTGTGATCACAGTTGGAATGATGTGTACCAGTTCTAGTCACCTCATCTCAAAAAGGCTGTAGTAGAGCTGGAAAAGTTTGTGAAAAGGGCTACCAAATTGATGAAGCAGATGGAGCGACTCTAGTATGAGGAAAGGTTACAACACTTGGGGCTTTTTGGTTCATATAAAAGACAAGTATGAGCAGACATGATAGAGGAGTGGAGAAAGTATCTCTCTCATAACACTAGAACTCGGGCACATCCAACAATTCTTAATTAACACAGTGCATAGAAAAAATCATATAGAAATCATTCTCATAAGTGGTGGTCAATTTAGATGGCTTTAGAGGATGATTAGACAAATTCATGGAATATAAGTCTATCAATGGCTACTAGTTAGGATGGTTAGGGTCTGCCTCTACTCTTGTAGGCAGTATGCCTCTGAATAGCAGCTGGTGGTTATCAGAGGTGAGCAGAGTGCTATTGTGCTCACATTCTGCTTGCAGGCTCCTCATGAGCATCTGGTTGGCCACCATGAGAACTGGATGTTGGCTATTATTTGGTCTGATCCAGCAGGCTTTTCTTATGTTCTTAACCCCGGCCTCATAGTGAAAAATATTACAGATTTCTTAACTGTTTTAAAATGGTGACAACACAGTCTAGAAAATGATATATGTGCACTAAATTTAAGATTAATCCATTCACAATGTTACCTGAATAATAATAATACATTTTAATATGTACATACAAAGCAGGGGTATAGAAACATTGGCCCAGATGTGACTCCTAGGGCCTCTGGATCCTGCCTGCATTGCCCCCACCTCACTCTGTCCCTTTCCCACTGAAATTATGTGTAAAATGGCTTTATTCAGGGACTTTTCCCTCCATGTGTGATGCAGCCCTCCACACATCACAATCAAGCTTCAAAAATGCCTTCTATTGGAGCAATTAAAAGTCTATTTTTGTCAAAAAGTGGATTGTAGAGGGCGTATGTGGGACATTCTTCCCAGAAAGTGCAGCTGAAGAAGAACTTTCCCTCTCTCTCCAATACCCCCCACAAAAAAATAAAGCTTCAATAAAGTTAACATGATGCACATATAAGATTGTGGGTATGGTATGTGGGGTATGCATGTGATTTGCATGTGGGGAAGGCATGCAGCCTCCAGAAGACTGGCGAAGATGATACCTACAGCCCTTAGGCTGAGAAATGTACCCAACCTATGATATAAAGGAAAGCTGAAAGAAAGCCACATTCTCCTCCAGGAAAAAAAAAATCTTACCTTGAAATATCTCCCCAGTACCATTCGGCATCCTGCAGTGATGAACTGCAATTCTCTTTTATCCCACTTGTGTTTACTGGAGTTATTGGTTTGGAGGGCTTTGGAGGAAGAGCTGGAAGAGAGATTTTGTTGGTTTACTTTTTTGGCTTTATAATGATATCTCAAAATATTAAATAAGGGATTCAATCAGGAAATAATACATTTTAGGTAAAGCATTGTATGGCACTAAAGACCTGTGAGAACTGAAGAGAAAGAAAAGGAAAGTGACAGAAATCCCTTTTCATCTGAGATTGTGGTACTAAAACAGAAAATTCAGTTTTTAAAAAATGTCTGGTTTAAATGAAAGATGATTTGGCAAGGAGTAATGAATTACTCAAAATATTTTTCTATTTACTTCTACAATGCCTACCACACTAAAGTAGTTAAGATGATTCACTGACTTCTGTTTCAAAGGCTACTTTTAAGTGCCCTAAGTACAGTAGTTCCCTGTTCTTGCACTTGCTGAATCAAGCCAATTTAAATTACACTGAACTTTAACCTAGTCATTCAAACTCTGAGTTGCTGATCAAGCATCAGATTCAGTTGGCAGCATACAAAACAGCCAGATTCCAGGATAGAGGGTTTTTTTTCTTTCTATATCCTCCTCAAATTGCGCACGTTCACATTTCTCACAGCGATAGCCCACCTTTCTTCCATCATGGAACCACAAGGAGCCAGTGCCCAATGCCAGACCGATTACAGAGTTTTTGGTTTTGTTTGCTTATGTGGGTTGGACACCATAAAATTTAAACCACACCTAGAACAGATTTTGGAACTTTTATTTTTTTAAAAGCATGAAAAAAGTTATGGATTGGGCCATTTGTTGGACACCTGCAGGACACTGGTCTTGCAGAAGGCACTGTAAATTCGGGCACCAGTCACAGTTCTGCCTTCAGTGACAATACAATACTTGAGCCCAGCACCATGAGAGAGTGGGGCTGATGGAAAGTAACACATTTTGTTGCTTGGAAACAATTCTGAAGTTGACTGTGAAGTGCTTCGGGAACACATCCTACTTTTTTCAAACTACAACAACGTACTTCCATGTTCTATATCCAGAGAAGACTGGCCCTCCAGATATATAAGGAGAATAGTACATAATCCAAATTCCAGCCCTTGACCCTAGGACTGGCCATGCTCTAATCTATTTTACTGAAAATTAGCCTAAGGCTATGCTTGCAAAGACCAGGGCATTTTTGGATTGGCTTTATATGTCTGTATAGCCACCCTGGCAATTTATGTTGCACTGCAGTTCCATGCCATAAAAACCACTGGACTACTGACAAAGTGTCAGGACTTCAATTTGTGTCAAAGTACTATGATGCTAAATAACCAAATATTGTTTCTTCATTTGTAAAAAAGTATCAATCCACATTTTTTGCAACATACTGTTCAGTTTTCTAAAGGCCTATTCTTTCTCAACACTGGAAAAACAGTGTGCAGGAAGAATATTTTAATGAATTATCTACTGGACTTAGCAACATCCTCAAATTAAAACATTGCCTGTTACTACACTACAGACTTGAGACTGCAAGTGAAAAAAAGTATCAAGATTAAGAATTATTCTTCAAGTTTACTTGAGATTTTTTTAAGAACTTCAGAGATATCAGATTGTATCAACAAAAGGATAACAGACTGCTTCACACATATATATTAAGAACATATATCACATGCACATAATTATGAATGAAGGTGCTATATATCCACATCTTGCTTGAAGAGGTTGCACATGTGTGTTCTCCTGAAAGGCTAGAGCAAATCTACAAATCCCTGTGTCTGAAACTGCTGCTATTATCCTGGTGGAGAACCTATGCTGGGAGCTACACATAGAGACTAAAACCTTTTAATTCTCTTGGATCTATATGCCATTTTTTATAATCAAGAAAGATGGTATGGATGATATCGTCTACTGAGGATGCATGATAGGAGTATTGCATCTTGGTTCCACTCTTGGTTGGGTAGACCTCAGAAGGTAGCGCTTGGGTTAGGACCCCTGCCCTTTAGTTGCGCTAGGGCAGGGCTGGCCAATATGGTGTCCTCCAGATGCAGTTACACGGCAGATTGCATCATCCCTGATCCCTGGACCTGCTGGCTGGGGCTGATTGTGGTTGTAGTCTAATAACATCTAGAGGACACCACATTGGCTAGACCTATGCTAGGGAGTGCTGTATGGTTTAGCCTTGTTCCCCATACCCTTTAAATATATATTCAGAACTACTGAAGATTTTATCAAAGGATTTGGAGTTGAGCTTATCAGTATGCCAATGTCACTCAGTTCTATTCCTCCTTTTCCAGAAAAACAAGGTGAGCTGGTTGAGTGGATTCCTGGCATCTGTAATGGACTGAATAATGATTAATAAACTGAAGCCAAATCTAGACAAGACAGATGTTGAGAATGGGAGGTATGACTGATCTAGAAGCTGGTGACTTTCCTGTGCTGGACAGTGGTCCTATGTGGGTGGGTGTGTCTCCCCAGCCACCAGTCAGGGCTTAGAAGGCACCCTAAGCCAGCACAAGCTTGTTAAACACCAAGGGCCAAAGCTTACTCTCTCAGTGCTACTCTTTGGGCAAAACCTTGCAGATAGTAAGGAAGCCATCTTAATAAGAGTTCTAGCAAAAGCCAGAACATTCAACATATAGCAATCAACCAACCAGTACACAAAGAAAGAAAACTACACAGCGGAAGGCAGAGGAAAGGAGGGGAGAGAGAAAAGATCATGAGAGAATGAGAGAAGGTAAATCTCAGGCAGCCTATTCTGCCTCTCACCTGGGGTACTATAACCCCAATACTACCTGTCATTTAGTGGTGCTGACACCCACTAGATTGACTTATTCTGACAATACATGGGGGGGGGGGAACCATTCATATAGAGGGGGGGAGACAGAGAGAGTCATCCAACAGTCAGCACCAAATACAATCAGCACCCTAACAGAGCACCCCTGAATCCACCCTGAGAGTCTTACACCCATTTTATCATCTGAGGGGCCAGTTCAGTTTTAGAGTTGTTAAATTTGTCAGTGAGATTTAGTCTTTGTTACACATAGGTCAGCTTGCAAATATTTATTTATTCACTATTAAAAGAATTTATATATTGCTTTTCAGACTGTCTTGCCAGAGTGGTGCATGCTTTGGTTATCTCCTGCTTGGACTATTGCAATGCGCTCTATGTGGGGCTACCTTTGAAGATGACCCAGAAACTACAACTAATCCAGAATGCGGCAGCTAGACTGGTGACTGGGGGCGGCTGCCAAGACTACATAACACCAGTCTTGAAAGACCTACATTGGCTCCCAGTACTTGGTGTTGACCTTTAAAGCCCTAAACAGCCTCGGCCCAGTATACCTGAAGGAGCGTCTTCACCCCCATCGTTCTACCTGGACGCTGAGGTCCAGCGCCAAGGGCCTTCTGGCGGTTCCCTCACTGCAAGAAGCAAAGCTACAGGGAACCAGGCAGAGGGCCTTCTCGGTAGTGGTGCCCACCCTGTGGAACGCCCTCCCATCAGATGTCAAAGAGATAAACAACTACCTGACATTTAGAAGACATCTGAAGGCAGCCCTGTTCAGGGAAGTTTTTAATGTATGACATTTTAATGTATTTTTAATCTTTGTTGGAAGCTGCCCAGAGTGGCTGGGGAGGCCCAGCCAGATGGGCGGGGTATAAATAAATAAAATAATTCATTTCAAGAATAGCAAAAGTGGACCCTGCATTGCACCTCAGAACAGAATGCCAGCATAGAAGCTGGAGGGCAGGCTGTGTGACACCCAGCTCTGTCTTTCAACACTTTGCTGCCATTTCCTGCCCCTGCTGCCTGGGGGTAAGTATTTCATTCTGCCTGAGGATGAGACTGGCTGTGTACGGCCCATCCCCTCCACATGTTTGAGAGTCCTTCCTGAGTTCTCGGCAGTTTGTGAATAACTCAGGAGTGGACCTGTGTGCAGCTGTGCATTTTCAGAAGGCCAGGTACACCTGCCAAACAGTTAATGTGTGGGTGTACACACACATATGGAGAGGAGAGTGTTAGACCTTTTGGAGGATCAATCCATGCTGCTCTTGCAATGCTGCATTTCCGCTAGATGCACAAGCTAAACAGAAGGCAACCGAAGGCTTTCTGCTCCACTTCACAGAGCACCTAGCAACTCAGGCTTATTTGTGCAGTTTATGCACACCCAGAAACTCGAATAAGATATTTATGTACAAGCCTGATGTGCTAAGTACTCCATGTGGAAGAATGGAAAGATGGCCTAAATGACAAGCAGCACACAAATAAGGGTGTTAGTTCAGTCAATCTCCCTTACTCCACACTGTCTGACTTGAACATTACAGATATCTGGACTGTGACGCAAGTTATTTCTTAATTTAAAATATTTATATCTTACCTTTCTACAATTGCTTAAGGCCACTGACAACTTCAATTTAAAACCATTTCATTCAAAGTAAACATCAAAACCAAATCAAATTCCTCCCCCCATCTAATATTCCCAAACAAATGGGACTTGCATCTAAAGGCAAGGAAGGAAGAAAAATGCTATGTGGTGGTGGTGGTGTGTTCATTCATTCCAAAAAGCTGGTGCAGCCCAAATAACACTCTGCTTACCATTAACAAATAACCTCCCTGGTAGGAGAGCAACAGGGAAGTTCTCAATGAAGATCTTAAAAAGTTAGTGGGCTCTAATGGGGAGTGGTCTTTTTCAAGTCCAATTGCTGGAGGGTGAGCTTGAGGAGTTTGCAGCTGGGGAAGACAGAGTTAATCCTTCCCTTTCCAGGTGCACCCTTTAGGAAAATCACCCATGCAACAATTAGGCAGTTAACCCCTCTTTCTCCAGCTGCAACCAATAATGGCAAATACATTTATAAATACATAAATTCAAAAATCAACATATGAAATTGGGCCAAGAACTTCAACAGCAGCAGTGCAACTGGCAAAGTACAGTCAATTATGTTTCCATCTGCCACGCCATCCCCCACAAACAGGCAGGCATATGACATTCTGCACTAACTGCAGTACAGTATTTGAATAGTCTTCAGCAACCCCACTTATGACACACAGCAGTAGTGAATCCTGGAAATTACAAAGGTATAGATAAACTTGGTGCAAGTTCTCTACCTCCACTAAAAAAGGATAACAACAGCATATCAGATGCAACTGGGGGTGGTTGGAAAGGACTGCTTTTCCATGGGAAGAAATAGATTCAAGATGCATACCTGCTCCAATAAAGCAACAAATATACTACTGATAATAGGTACACTTCACACTCTCAGAGCCTCAAGCCTCCCAGTCAACATAATCTCCACCTTGTCTTGATTCAGCTTCTGCTTGTTAACTGTCATCTACCTTAATAGAGCTTCCACCAACCAATTCAGAGAAGTTGCTTAAAGAAAAATAAAGCTTGATGTAGTGACAGCAGTATATTGATTATACCTAACCACAAAGCTCTGCATTATCTCTCCTGGTGGCTTTATAGTTATATTAAGTAATATAGGTGATAAAACTGATGCCAGTGGAACCCACTATTACATCTCCCAGAGGATGGGCTGGCTAACCACCATCTGGGATTGTTCTAACAAAATGACACAGAGTGAAATCAGTGAGATGCCAACATCTACTAGATGTTCCAGATGATGCAGTAATATACTATTGGTCCACAATAACAAATGCTGCTGAAAATCAGAAGGGAAGCATTCCCTATATCTCCAAATTAAAATGTCCCACCAGGGCACCTAAAAGTACATCCCTATTTTGTTGAACAGAAAACAAACATATTGAACCAAAGTGCAAACTACACATCATGGGGCTCTGAAATATTTGCCTATACTTAAAAAAAAATCCCAAACAGACTGGGTAGTCTACATGGACAGTTGGTCACAAGGTCACTGCTTCACCCTCCTGCCCAAGACCTTGTCTAGCTCAGAATTACCTCCCCCAAATTGCCATTTTACTGGAAGTAGGAAATACAAGGAGCACACATTTTTGCTTTGTCGTATTCCTATTTTTCTCTAAGCTCTACAGGATATTCTAGTGTTTTTTTTTTAAAAAAAATAAAAGCTTGTGTTAATTTAATGGTTTTAAATCCCCTCCCCACTGGCCATTGTTGCCATGCAGCAGTAGCACATTTCCCCAAGAAACAAATTGAGATGAAGCTTCCTACCCAAACATTCTTCTATATCCAGACTGGTGCCCGTGGTCCCTGCCTTTGGATGCGGTGGGGGCTGAGGAATCCAGCTAGTCTCTATGGCACAAAAAGAGTGCTGGAGAGCAGCTTCCTGCAGTCCTTGGTTTTTCTTACTGAACTGGCACAGAGGGAGTAAACTGCAGGGAGTGATAAAAGGCTCCAACAGTTCTGAGGCTAGAAAGCCCTCTTTGCTCTTGCCTCTCTCTCTTTTCAGGACTCCATAAAAGCCTGTCCACTGTCCCAGGCTGGAAACAGCAGGGACTGGCAGGAAGTTTCTGCCTCTCAGAAAAAGCCTTTTACCCCTGGTGGTGGACCCAAACCAGTGCTGAATGCCTTCCTACCTACAAGGGCAGAAAGAAGACCAATCCTAAATATCAAGAACGTAAAGGGACATTAGACAAAATAAGGCAAAGTAAGACTTATTTTGTATATTGGGGGTGGGAGGAACCTCAAAACCTCCTCCTTTTTTTGGTGGTCTGCACACCACAAAGCAAGGAGGTGGGGAATACCACAGGGAAAGAATGAGAAATGATTCTGCACTTGAAAAATACTTGTTTATAAAGGAATGTATCTTGTTGAAAATGAGTGGGAAACTGCTCTAGGAACTGGTTGCAAAAGGCTTATATTTTCTTAACATTAAAATATCTTAATTTATTTGCTACATTGAAAGCTCTCTTAAAATCACTGGTACTATTCATGGAAAGATGGAACAGTACCATGAAGGTACCTCAAGACTGGCACTAGGTCCTCACATTTATAAGGCATTTGTACCTTTTGATATTATTTGTACAGCGAATATAACACAATAGCTTCTATGGTCAATCAGCATCTGCTTGGTAAATTAGTATCCATTTGGAACGAAGCTGCAATATAAAAATGCAAATCCTTCATCCTATAAAGCACAATTGGTGAAGTATTTAATTTTCTGATTTAACAAGTCACTTTGGTCACTTGCAGGAACTATCCACACCTGTTCCAACAGTACTAGCATAATAGTAAATTACAGAATTAAGTGACAGTATTAAAACAGTGCTAGAGATGCAGGAGCATAACGGTTGATTTTTTTATTTAGTATTGGTTTTATAGGCTGCCTTTTGGGATATAATGCACACAAGGTGGTTTACAGTATAAATAAAATACAAAAAGGAAATTCAAACAATTCCAAAATAACATTATATAAGGATGTACATAGGCACATGGACTTTAGAATAAGCTCCCAAATTTAATTTTACAGCCACCAAGCATAACATAATTTAATGTGTTACTGTGGAGAGGGGAATAAAATGATAAAGACTTAAAACAGTCCACTATGAAAATGAGGATTTTCCCATGTTTCACTGAAGCAATACAACAGCTACCAAATCACCTAGAAAACTTAGTGTTGAATTGCACTAACAAATTAAAGGGCACCTTTTACTCCTCTAAGTTATTTTCTGCCTCTTGTGTGCTCTTGATAGAATCCTAGAAAACCCAGCTTTCATTTTTCAAAATATTGCTTTTAGCCTTTTCCTCCATAAAATTATGTTTGATATTCAATATTTCATTGTCAAGCAAGCTGCACTTCCCCTGAAGTACCCCAAACCATATTTATGCAAAAAGAAAAGAAAATCCTGATTTCGCAGAAGGCTCAGATTTTATTTGTTCACTGAAGCAGAAACAGCTACTAATGGCAGTTCAAAAAACTATGTTTAGCCATTTCCTCAAGATTAAAAAGTGAGTGAATCAACAAAACCTTTCTTCTGTATTTGTACATAAGCATGATCAGATCTAGACTTCAATAGCTAGCTGGTATGCACTGCTAAGTTACACAATTTCTCACAAAGGCAAAGATAAACACCATTTCTCACAGTGGAATGGTTTCTCGAAAGCCTGCTTATTAGTAACCCTACTCCCACTCTAAGCCAGCACCACCGACCAACCTGCATTCAGAATTCATCTAACTCTGATTGGGATTTGAGAAACTGGACTCTGAAAGGAAATAGCACTTCAGCCAATGAAAGCACAGTACTGAGATCATACGTTGGTGACGTCAGTACATAGACTGTATCTGTGGAGTTTCTAGCAGGTACTTTCAGTATAGCTGCTCAGCTTTTGCAAATGATTTTCCTTTTCTGCTTTACAAAATTCCAAACCTCTCTCTGTGTGAAGACATTTTATGTCTCAAAATACACTACAAATTGAAGCTTCAGAGTCATGTGTAAGGTAATGAAAAGAAAAAGACATGACTCATCCCTAACAAGACAGTGGAAGCAATTCAGTTACATTCTTTCTAATGCAATTTACATTATTTTCAACAGTTAAGACTCCAAAATCCACTGTTGGGCAATACTTTTTATTAGGACCAACAAAAATCTCACAGAATAATTTTCCAGAAGTTCTCTTATCTGTCAGGTTTGCTATTATATAAGGCAGGGGATAAGAAAGACCGGGGCAGTGGAATTTAAAAATAAATATGAAACTTAAGGTGGATATTTTAGCTCCAATATAACTCTACAATTCTATGATCCTATGATTCTGTAAAATGGTGATTACTTGCAGCTAGGTACCGCAGGTATCAGGTTACACCTAGAATTCTGAGATACACAGGCAGTGGCTGATCCCCATTTCTGGAAACATAAAGCCTGGCTGTTATTCAGATCTTTTTCATAGCATAAGCAAAACACACGGGAACTGAAAGCATTTGTGCAGTATTACATCAAATGACTATTTCTTGTTTAGCCAGCATGTCTGATTGTAGTATTTGATTACAATATAAAAAAGGGTCCAGTTAATTTAACTTAATATATGCATTTTTCTTGGAGCAGATTCTTAAAGCACTGGCACAGCAAGCCTCCTTAACTCAAGAAATATCTATTTGGGCTTCTAACTGTACCAGGCATGGCTATGCTACATGTAAGACCTTATCTCACTTAATGTGGTGTTATTGGTTGTGGATCTCTGGAAAACATTGTGCAACAATTCACAGTGGTGTTTTGTTATGTCCATTTCTGCCTCCTCCCACTTGTTCCCAAACTAACAGTATTAGTTTCAGATTTGAATTCATGCCCTGAGACCTTCGGGTATAGGGCGGTATAGAAATTAAATAAATAAATAAAAATTTTGAGAACTGCCCTAATACATTAGAATGGTACAAGAAAGCTCCCAAGGTGGTAAAAACTTTACTATCTCCCATATTACTTGTCAGTTTTGTGCCTAGATGGTTCTTTAAATGCAAAGACAAGAGGTTCTGTAGTATTTGAAGTAGTAATTTATTACAGTACATTTCATAAGCTAGGGTCTGTATCACTAAATGCAATTATCTGCAGAAAAGAAATATGCTTGCAGCCTTGCTTTAGAACATCTGCAAGATGAAAAAACATTAGACCATTTATTATGAAAACTATCAGTTTGGTATTTCTTCTGATCATATCTGAGTAAGTACACAGGATTCAGTAGTACTAAAGCACTGACCAGCAACTGTTCACATGCCTTCTCAACCTTTATCAAGCAGCATAGTCTAAAAGCACCGTGACATCATGAAGTAGTCATCGCAGCAAGACCCAAGGATGATTTCCTGGGGTGCTGAATAGCTGAGGCTCCTTTAGAAGAAGATTTTGCATAATATAAAGGCTAGATGGACTGAACAGATTAGATCAAAGATTTTTTTTGAAGCAGGATGTAGCTTTAAGATGAATATGTATGAACAGAAATATAATTTGCCCCTTGGAACAAGCATATTCAAATCCCAGTTTAATTTTGTACATGCATCCAAACATGGCAACTTCAATGGTTTTATGTACAATGGTACCTCCGGTTGCGGAAGGGATTCATTCTGGAGGTTTGGTTGGATCCCAAGGTTTCCGCAACCTGAGGACCGCTTCTGTGCATGCGTGTGGGGCAAAACCTGGTCAAATACTTCCGGGTTTGCCGCTTTCGCATCCTGAAGTTTATGTAACCAGAGGGTTACGTAACCGGAGGTACTACTGTAATTCCTTTTCTTGCACCCTAAAATCCTGCACTCCAAAACCAAGACTCATGCCATGTAGTAATGCTAAGTTGACGGAGACATCTCACCCTGAATGTCTACAGCTGTTTCAGTAGGAAGTATTAACTAATAATAATTCTGTGTTAAGATCCAAAAAATGGGGACTCAGACCACCACCCACATGTTCTTCCCATTTTAAGAAGGAGCAGTTCTTCTCTAGAAGAATCTAAAATGTAATGTTTAATTTGGGCTAACAATATGTGCTGTAGCTTTGTTAATCTCTAGTAATAAAACTCAACAAAACTGAATTGAAGGAATTATAGCTTTTAAAAAAAGGTGACTGGTCTTCTGTACTTCATCCCAGTAATTAGCCAGGCCACATCATTTTGCTTGGCCACATCATTTTGCATAGGCTTGCCGAGGAATTCCTATGCAGCTTGTTTTTCCCCATCATATCCCAAATAGTCAAAATCTTACCATTTATTATTTTCTAGGGTTTAGGGGGGGTCCAACCTATACCAATATCTACAACATAAGTAACCATGTCTCTAAGAGGGCCAAAGTGCTGTGTGCTTTATATGCAAAATGTGTGTGGAGGAAGATTATTGGGTTGTTGTTTTTATTTTGATTATGTATTTTGTGATTTTATATTTTGATTTTATTCTGTGAACCGACCTGAGACCTCTGGGTCTAGGGTGGTATATAAATAATAATAATAATAATAATAATAATAATAATAATAATATCACAACAGCAGCAGCCCAAACCACTCAGGAAGTAAGACTCACAGGTACATTCTAGCTGTAATCATGTGCAACTAGCCTTGGTGTATTTCCCATCAAAAGACACAACCAGCCAGTTCAATAAGAACAACATAAAACAGGCAAATCCCCTTGCTAGATCTGTGTGAATGCATTAGGGAATGGGAGCATTCTTACAGAGCAATTCTATACATGTCCGCCCCCCACCCCAGCAAGAAGTTACAGTATGTTCAGTTGAGCTTATTCCCAGCTCAATCCTATAAATATATAGGATTGCAGCAAAGGTCTGTCGGTTGTTTTCAATTTGTAGAATGCCATACAGTCTCATAGTTTTTCTCCCCTAAAGAAAAAATGTTAGAACACCAAGACCTGGCTCTCTTGATGCTCTTTGCATAATTTTGAAAGTCTTTGATGCTCTCTGGACTTTTGAGAATCAGAATGTGTCTGAGGAGAAAGGTTAAAGCCCAGGATTCAAGAAATTTTATAATAATAATAATAATAATAATAATAATAATAATAATAACAACAACAATAACAATAACAACAATAATAATAAACAATTTTATTATTTATAACCCACCTATCTGACTGGGTTTCCCCGGCTACTCTGGGCGGCTACCAACAGAACACTAAAAACAGAATAAAACTTAAAACATTAAAAACTTCCCTAAACAGGGCTGCCTTCAGAACAACATGAAGCCGGAGACAAAGTCCTCATATTAGTATTAAGCTGAAATAAAGAGATCAGATGGTTACAGGCAGACTAACTGGATGGAATCCAGTTATCAGGTTGAACACTCATCTTAAAGTTAATTTTCCAGCAGGGAAGCACATTTTCTCCATTACATAAACAAAACCATTCCCTTTTATTTCTGTGTCCTTCTAAGATAGATCAAGCTGGGTTCTTTCCATTGCTTTGATTTTTTTATATTTTTTGCAACTGAAAGGAGCATTTGGTGGGGATGATTCAGTTCTGTTCTTACTGGTAGACTGATACCCCATTCTTCTACAAGTGTCTGACCAGAACGGCAGCAAAGGTGATGAAGAATTTGATAATACTACATGTAGATTATGAACCCAAGACCTATAAACCTAACCAATTTTTACAGCAGCCATAAGAAATAGCATCTTCTTTACATGTCAGTTAGAATCTACACTCTCTATCTCTATTGAACGATGCTGTAATTTGTTTTCATGTAAAGCGGAAAGTCCTTGGAGAATGAGGAAGAGGAGATACCGGAGTATCTAGAATAATACTAATTAGTCTCTACTGCCTTTTTTTCTCCTGAGGAAAGAAATAATCTGGATGCTAGATAGAGGCCTGTATCTTTAGAAATTGTAAGCCTATAAGGGCAAAACTGCATGTTACTTCATTTTCCTCTCTACCTCAGCAGGGGTGCTTGGGGAGGAGCAATCTAAATTGGGACATTCATTTTGGAAGGCTTAGTGACTGGTGGAATTGTTAAATGCACACACTGCTATAATCAAATGGACAACCCATTATGGCATTTCATTTGTAAAGAAAACATTGGGAGAGACAATAGTAGACCTCCTGAGTAATTTATAATTTGGCGCTTAGCTTGAGTGGCAAGACTGCTGTAGATTCCACTCAGCCTCTTCCTCCAGATCTGCACCCTTATATGCATCCCATAGGCACCCTTAGTTTCCCAAAGATAAAGTATGGTAGCTATTTAAAGAGCTGTGCAGAAGACGTGTTTATTTAAAAATACAGTAATGCACCTTACGTCATCCCATCAGATAAGTGTGCATGGAAGTGAAGCCTACAGCATTTAGTCACATGCATATAAATGAAAGTCTGCTATTTGCTGCACTGCTAATATACATTTTTTTAAAAAGCAATTATTACAAGTTACAAAATAATATGTCATACGTACAAGCCATATTCCAGTTCTCTTAAGTGATAGCTCTATAAACATTTTCAGAATAAGAAGCAAAATGTTGCTACAGAAAGGCATAATAATGAGGCCAAAGAACTACAGTTGTTGTACCTCAAGAGAACAGTTTCAATGGTCTCATTAATTTGCAGTTACCCAGAATCCTTCTTTATTTCAGTTGACTCTAAAAATCTTTAATAAAACCACAATTTCTTCCTTTCTATATTGTGCATTTTATTTTGTTTTCCACATTATTCTATAATAACCTTACAAATAGTTTAGGAAAAATACACTTTCCTCCCATCTCCACAACACTTTTTGCAGCGATGCAATACTGGGGCATCAGTGCTGCAGCTTCATCTCTCAGTCTTTTGCCGCCAACATATGCTCCAATAGTACTTCATCACTCCTTCCAGCCAGGTCTCCTTTCCTTCTGCAGTACCTGGCCATCAGGAGTCAAGTTAGTATCATAGCAGAGTGCTGTGATATTAACTGCTACTGTACATACTGGCTCTTCCCTCTGCTCTGCTACCCCCCTCCCAAGTGACATAGGCAAAAATAACAGCACTGCAGCATTATTTTTCCCAGTGTGCAGGAAGAATGCTGCAGCACTATTGTAGCTACCTCTCCCTGCTTTACAGGGTTAAGGGGTGCAGGGAAGCTGACACTCACTAATCTACTTGCACCAACCAAGCAGGTGGCTGGCTAACCACACAGCTACCGTCTCCTCTGTTGTACCAAACATTTCAATAAGTAGCGTACTTTTCTATTGCACTCATGCACCAAAACTAACTTCCTTAGCGTAAGACTGCTACAGAAATCACAACCAGAATACACCTTATAGCAGGAAGTTCCCTGATATTTCTCAATCAGAAGGGCTTGCTATTATCAGAGAGGGTTGAAGGAGCTCTATGATGTCCATGTCACACTTGAGTAAGAATTTGTCCTCTCTGCCTGAGAAGCTGAGGCCCAGCACTAGCAGCTCCCCAAACTCAGCTTAAGGAGTTCTAAACAGGATTTACATTCTTTTTAGCCAGAGAGAAAAATTCTCAATAACTTGATTTTTATTTAAGTTGTTTATATCCTGCTTTTCAAACTAGTTTGCCAACAATTTACGTCATTTAGACGTGTAGATAAGGGGTTGCATGTATTCAACAGCATTGCTCAACTGACAATAAAGCTTCCGTTGTAAGGAAAGGGATAGAAGCAATTTTTCACTATTTGTCTACTGCCCCCCCCCCAATCTGTGCAACACACACAGATACAACCTATGATTTCCAGAATTTAATTATTTATTCTCCATTTACAGCCCTTGTTAGTTTCTCTTATTTTCCCTCTAACAAAATGTAACTCTTCCTCCTGTAAGTTTGCATATACCAGGCAAGCTGTGCTACCACCCAAAAATGATACCTCAAAGTAATGGTTTGGCCAACATCAGTTATAAAATATGTATACAAACATCACAGTAATGCAATAATAGCTAGGAAATCTTTATGATAGAATGGGCCAAGGACATGGGAAACCATATTGTTCTCAAAACTTGTCACTTTTCTGAAAAAAATGTAAGCCTATTTAAACAAGTTTAACCTTCTGAAGTCTTCACATATGAATGGGACCTGCTATACACTGTCACTGCTGGTTTGAGGTGCGTATGTAAAGGTATGGGGGCACGTATTTAGCAAATACTTGGAAAGGTACCTCCACATTTTGCTTCATAGCTTTCTTTCTAGAGGGCTAGAGACTTACAGTACTTTTTTAATGAAAGCTCAAAGTCTGGGGCCCTGCCCATGGGTGCCAATGGAGGCCTTAGTGGTGGGCACTACATTGGCAACCCCTTACCTCATATATTTATATGTCCCCAAATAAAACTCCACAACTACTGTAGGTAGCTCAGTTTAACTTTTTATGCAGATGAAGTCAGAAAACTGTTTCCAACATAAGACCAACATAAGACTTAACTCACCACAGACCTTTGCTATAACCTGCTACTTCTCATTTTATTTTAAAGCTTTACCACATGTAAAGTACCAAAGATGACTGGCTGCCTTAATGCGGGTATACCTGTTAGTGGTTTTGAATGTGTCACAAATGGTTAATTTCACTCAGTTAAGAAATTTATATTAAAGATCAGGAGTGCCACTAAAATAGCTAAACATACGGTACCTATCTCACCACACACACACACACAATTCTCTGCTACATGCAGATGACTGAAGAGATACTACAAACATAAGTGTACATATATTCATTTTGTGTCCCTAGTTGTAACCTAAATCTGTAACCACTGGCTATGGAATGCACTCTCTATCAGTATGTATAGTCATTTCTTTATTAGTCTTCAGAAAAGGGATTTTCAGCGACTTAGCAATGCAAGGTATTTTTGTAGATATTTTCTACTCATTTTCATGTTCTGTTTACATTGTTTCGCTATGGATGCTCATAGATACACAAGTGCCCATGGAGGCTTTCTTTGATGCTCACAGGGCCCCATCCCCCAACTGAAATTAGGCTTCAAATAAAACAATGGAATGCTTTACTCCCAGGCTTAACTGTGGTACAGGACAAATTTTAGGGTTGCTACACCAGGGGAGGGGAGAGTTGTGACACATAATAATAATAATAATAATAATAATAATAATAATTTTTTGTTTATACCCCACCCTCCCTGGCCAAGACCGGGCTCAGGGCAGCTAACACCAAATATAAAATACAATAAAAACATTAAAACAAACAAACAAAGTAGCTTCAAATACAGTTTAAAATATAGCTTAAAATGCAGCCTTGTTTTAGTGGTAGCCCATAAATCAAGATTGTAAGGGGAGAAAACATCAAATATTCACCAGGGCCAAACTATCCATGCTGGTCCTATATGGGCCAGCAAAAAGAGTCGAGGGAAAATTTATTTACAAAATCCCACGTAAGGGGTTCCATAAAAAAAAAGGAAAAAGGGTGGAGAAAGGGGGGTCAGACTGAGTCCAGCCCAAAGGCCAGGTGCAACAGCTCCGTCTTGCAGGCCCTGCAGAAAGATGTCAAATCCCACATAGCCCTTATCTCCTACAGCAGGACATTCCACCAGGCCGGGGCCAGAGCTGAAAAGGACCTGGCCCTGATTGAGGCCAATCTAACCTCCTTGGGGCTTGGGACTTCCAAAGTGTTGTTATTTTTGGACCTTAAGGGCCTCCACGGGGCATACCAGGAGAGGTGGTCCCATAGGTACTAGAGTCCTAGGCTGCATAGGGCTTTAAAGGTCAAAACCAGCACATTGAACCTGACCCTGTACTCCACCAGGAGCCAGTGCAGCTGGTAAAGCACTGGATGAATGTGATCCTGTGACGAGGACCCCATAAGGAGTCCCGCTGTGGCATTCTGCACCCACTGGAGCTTCTGAGTCAGCTTCAAGGGCAGCCCCGCATAGAGCGAATTATAGTAATCAACCCTGGAGGTGACCATCGCATGGATCACTGTGGCCAGATCAGGGTGAGAAAGGTAAGGGACCAACTGATTAATATGGCAGAGATGGAAAAATGCCGCCTTTGCTGTAGCTGCAACCTGCGCCTCCATAGAGAGGGAGGCGTTGAAGGTTACACCCAAACTCTTGACAGAAGGCACTGGCACTAATTGAGCCCCCGCAAGAGCCCCCCAACCCCATGTCGTCCCGACCCAGCCAGAGGACGTCTGCTGTCGAAGGATTTAACTTCAACCAGCTCCCATGCAGCCATCCAGCCACAGCTTCCAAGCATCTAGTCAGTGTGTCCGGGGCCGAGTCAGGACGGCCATCCATCAACAGATAACGCTGGATGTCATCAGCATATTGATGACAACCCAGCCCAAAGTTCTGGACAATCTGGGCAAGGGGGTGCATAAAGATATTAAAAAACATTGGGGAAAGGATTGCGCCCTGAGGCACTCCACACACCAAGGAATGCCGCGATGGCAACTCCTTCCCTAGCGCCACCCTCTGTCCCCGACCTGAGATAAAGGAGCGCAGTCATTGTCTGACTGTGCCCTGAATGCCCATGTCGGCAAGGGGGTGGTCCAAAAGTTCATGATTGACCACGCCAAAGGCTGCTGACAAATCTAGAAGAATCAGCAGTCCCGACCTGCCTTGATCCAGCTGTCTACGGAGATCGTCTGTTAGGGCGACCAGAGCCATCTCGGTCCCATAACCAGGGCGAAAGCCAGACTGAAATGGATCCAAAGCCAATGTTTCCTCCAGAAACCTACCAAGCTGTTCAGCAACCGCTCTCTCAATTACCTTACCCAGGTACGAAAGATTCGAAACCGGGCGGTAATTGGATAGATCTAAAGGATCTAATGATGTTTTCTTTAAGAGCGGACGCACCACTTCAACTTCCTTCACATGTGGTGCCAACAACAGTTTATCTGATTTACAAATCTGCTCATGGGCCCAAAAAGGTTGGCGACCCCTGTACTATATTCTGATTATTAGAATCTATTAATTAGATCAGGTACTGTAGGGCTTAACCTTAAAAACCCTTAACCCTTAAAAAGGAGTTAGAGGGATGATCTTGGCATTAAACACAATAGCACTAAGATCAGAAATAAGCTTTCTGTCTCCTCCTTATAAATAAAAGGCAGTATTTCCCATTGCCCAACCCATCTTAGCATTGTGCTATTTAATGCTATAATTGGGAGATAAGATGCCTGTGCTTTAAAGATCCTCTTTAAAGGAAAGAAAGAGGGAGAGCTTTCCAGTCACCTTCACACTAGCAATGGAGAGTAAGGGTTGGAAATGCTGAGTATGTGTGTGCACACACCCTGCCTGTGTGTCTATATGTCCAGTCTGCAAGACTAAGTGACTGTCTGTGTGTGTGGCTGAGTGTTTGTTTGGTACATACGGAATACTGTGTGTTGCATGCCTTGTGCAGTGTGTTTGGCAATGGAGGGAGGGAAACGAGGTAGATACTTTTCTTTTTTTCTTTCAGAGGTTGGAATGCAGACCCATGAAAGTTGGGCAGGGTCAAATCTGGCCCTCAGGCTGAAACAAGTTCTCCATCCCTGCTGTAAGCTTTGTAAGCTTAATTGATAGCAAGGTACAGTGAGGCAACACAAAACATTTTAAGTCAGACTCCACTAACCAGGTGCTCTCCGGATGTTTTGGACTATAAGTCCCATTAGCTCCAGTCAGCACTGCCATGGAGGGCACCAGGGTTGAGAAGACTGTTTTAAGTAAACATGTGAAGAGGTTCTTACTGCAACATTATTTTTTTCGGAAACACATGCACTTATGAGTGTTCTATTTAACAAACAGAATACACAGAGCTATTACATTACTATGAGCTTAAGCCTGAAAAGTACAATGTACCAGCTTGGATTCTGCCATGTGAAACCTCAAAGATAAGGAAGTTGAACTATCAAACACATTAGTTTATCACATATCAAATGGAATATACCATTGCTAACATTTAAAGAACAAGCAGTTGAGAACTTAGTAAAAAAATAAATATTCACTTAGGCCAAGTTATACAAGTGCAGAAATACATATCCATTTTAAGAGCAACGGCACATTGATGTGCAACTGATCCATATGATCTTTTTTGCTGATGTGCAACTGAGCCAGGAGGCCCGCAATGCAGCACAGAGATGTTACTGCAATTTCTACCCCAGCATGTGCATAATTTCAAAGCAGCATCAGAGATAGGGTGTCCCATCCTATAGCATCCCTGATTTGAGAGGTTCAAAGTACTTAGTGACCCTTCCATTCATTTCTGCCGTATCAGAGGGGTTCTGGTGAAATGTGCAGACACTCCCCACTATACCCTCTTAAACCCCAACAGAAAGGAAAGATGAAGTACCAGAACTGATGGGCCTTCATGACCCGAATTAAGTTTCGTTAAGGAGCCCATGGCATTTTAAGTTCTGAAGTCTGTTGTTTTCTTCAGCATTCGACAGTTCCTTCCACAATATAAATATACTCTAGCACTCTTATTTTAAGTATTAAAGAGATAAAACAGCTAAGACTCAACTATTCCTCCTACAACTCATAGCATCAAGTACAAACAGAATATGAAAGTTGTCGCGTTTAACCCAAGGGGTTCCAGAGCAGAACCCTCTAAGTACTAATCGACACATCACATATTACCTCTGCTTCCAGCTTTAATCAGATGGCTTCTAGATGATCAATTAGCAGTCCATGCACCAGATGTGGCACACAGAACTGTTTCTATGGCATTTGAGAATACTGAAAGGCAACCCCCCCACCAACATTTGCACTCCCCGGTCACTAGGATGCTCAATGGAAAAGCCCTACATTCAGACTTTTCACTTACATATGGGCAATGGCTCCAGGAGGGACTAGAGATGCGCTTGCAAGTCTCAACAGTAGCTAAGTCATAGCTGCCTCATCTAAGGAAATCTTCTTATACTACGGCCTGAAAGTAGCAAATAAAAAAAAATCTAACAAAATGACCCATGTGAGAAGCACTTGTTGACAAGAGAAAAATAATGAGCAAAATAATTCAGACACCTTATGCTAGACATGTGGGGGAGACGGGTGCAACAAGAAGGCAACAGACCTTACAGAATCACAGCCAGTCTGAGAAAAGAGTTCCCTTTTCCTTACCAATATGATACGACTCATAAGAATGAAGAAAATCCTACCTATGGCACCTCTAAGATTTTTCTCTTGACCTTGCACTACAAGTTGCCCATTCCTGCACTCTTGTGTCACTTCCTAAGTCTCCGATGCACCAGAGTAGATGCCCCTCTCTTACGAGCATCTTAAGGGGGGGGGGAGCCCTTTTTATGTTACGCCTTCAGGGACCCTGGATAATATAAATTAGTGCACGAAAGCTGCCTATGTGCCTGCACTTTGTTTTGCTTCTTTTTCTCCTTGTGGTTATTTTTGTGTCACTTGCTTGCTTACAAATCCATGTAAACTGCTCCACATTTAGTCCTTGGATAAACACTTTGCTATTAAGAGGGGAAAGACCCATGGAAGGGGACAAGGAGAGGTACTCGGCAGTAGAGATGCCTGGATTGCTCTGTAATAACATTGGTATACATGCACATGCATAAGCACACATATATACAAATAATTATGAGATAATTCAAGATGTATCTTTTATACTGAGTGCATACACTCAGAAGCTGTGACCAAATGTGGTTTAGTGTGTGACCATTTAATTTTTATACATTAGAACACAGGTAGCTGAGTTACGACGAGTGAGACCAATGGTCTATCAAGCTCAGTATTCTCTACACTGACTAGCAGTGGCTCTTCAGGGTTTCACATAGCGGTATCTTCCAGCCCTACGCAGAGAAACTAGAGATTAAACCTGGAACCTTTTGCATGCAAAGCATATGCTCTACCACTGAGCTACAGCCCTTCCCCTTTGCGTAAGATTTCCAACAACAAAAATTATCATTTGCATGTTGGAAATGCTTTAAGCAGGCAACACCCTACAGAAATGAAGACAAGGAAAGGACATATTCTTTCAAATCCTTGCTAGTCAAGAAAAAGTGCAAGCCGTATAATTCAATGGACAGTCAAAAAGGAACTGATGTCAATGTACTTTAGAAGGACCCATTCCAAAATCAGATTCAAGATAATATAATCCATTAATGCAAAGTTTGTTACTGCAGCACTTCATGTTAAAAGCAATAGCTCACTGGGAATGTTTACAAAGTCTCAGATGTTGCAGGATCATATTTTAAAAAGCTAAACATTAACAATATTTTCAAGAATTTATAAACCTGCTCCTCTCCACTTTGCAATAACACTGTCAAGTGAGCTTACTTGACAACTAACTGCAAAGTAAGGGGGGGGTGTTTGAGAATACAGACTATTGCTTCACAGCTTATACCTTTGAAGCACAGTAAATTTAAAGGAGAAAAAAAACAACTTCAACAATGTCGATCTAATTGACTAACATCCAATTAATAAGTATTCAATAATTATGATGGATTTCAGGACAATCCAACCTACATGACTATTTTTTTTCACCCTGGGAAGATATACTTTTGCATTCCTTCAATAATTGATTGAAGAGGTAATATAAAGTTTCATATTCATAAAGTTCTGTCACTAATGTATTTCTGAATTTATATAGTCTATTTCGACTGCATCTTTAAAGAACTTGCTTCAGCAACTTGATATCAGCACAAGACACACGTATAAAATCTTACACTTTGGCTAGAAGTTAATTTTCTGCTAAGGCTGAACAGCTGGGGCAATGTCGTCCATAAAATAATGTTCTAGCACTCCTAAGCAACACAAAAGCTCTCCCTAGACAAAAGTGCTGAAAATTGTTGCCATTAACAATTGAAAACGGTTTTTAAATTGTTATTAATGTGTTATTGGCAAGTGTTTTAAACTTAGTTAAGAAAAAACATGATCTAAAACTTTGCAGACCAATTTCCCTATTTATACATTCTCACATATAATAGGTAATAGGTTTCTAAGCTATTGAACATTCCACAACTGTGCTTCACTGCCACTGGAGATGATGTAATCTACTCACTCAACTAATGTGCACTGCCACAGACCACATTAACAATGCTGATACATTATGCCAGTGATCTCTTATTAAATGCTAGCAGAGCAAGAGAGCTATTCCCTTTATCATACATGAAGACTGTACCTCAGAACACACACTTTGCATTCAAAAGGTCCTGGGTTTAAACCTGGCATCTCCAGACAAAGCTAGGAAAGCCTCCGGACTGAAACCCTGGAGAGCTGTTGGCAGTCACTGGTAGACAATTCTGAGCAAGACTGACCAGTGACCTTACTTGATATAAAGCAGCTTCCTATGCTCCTACAAATATATACATACAGAGAGAGAGAGAGAGAAAGGGCCCTCAGTATGTACATGAGCTTTCCAGAGAAACCATGGTATGTACCTCTATTTAAATATACTCTGATAAGTGTAAGAGCTCATTGGTAAAGTACCCATATACAATTTTCAATTATGTCTAAATGAGTCATAATGGGGTAAAAGTTATCTTCCCTTTCTATTTTTTTATTTTCATTGTAAGATTTAGCTATATATATTTAATAATTTAAAAAGCATATTGTAGAAGTCTGGCTTTTGACCATCATAAAAAAAACAAACCTATTCCACTAAATATCCAATGCTTGCCCGTTGCTTAATATCGTTACTTCCAGATCCAAGTTCCTCATGAGGAAGACATGCAGATTTCACCCACCTGCCAAGCCAACTATGCCTTTAGTCTATCAATATGAAATATTTAGACAACTGAAGACTAAGACTGACACCCATAAATTGCACTACAAAACTATGATTTAGTAAACTAGCAGCAATCTAGACTATTATTCTTAAATCATTTATGCTAGCAGCGGACTACTGAAGTGAATGGAGATACCTGATCAACACTAGATGTAGTAGGTTACTCATACACCCCAAAAGTTATTCAAACAAAATCCTGGAAACAGCTATTAGGAGGCCTACATCAATTCAGTGTCAGTGCTATACTGCATTAACATGGTTGTTCTGTAAAGGAACTCAATAATGACAACTATTATAATAAACATTTTGGTGAAAATGAAACAATGTTCATCTAGTTTGGATATTAAATTGACAAGATTTATTGCATTGGCATTCTTTACATATGAAAATTCAATTTTTAGCGATAGCCACACTTATCACTTCTGAACCGTTTTTCTTTCCTTACACTTGCTTCTGATATCTCTCTCACATCTAAGCACTCTGAAAGTTTGTGGTGAGGTAAGAGTCATGAAGGTCTTCCATATTTGTGAATTTGCCTGCACTATACTACCTAGGAAAGTCTCTTTAAAAATTGAGTGAACTCCAATGGTTTTCAAATACAGGGTGTAGAGTTCCTGGTTGGGTCAAGAGACATACTTGAAGTCTTAGAGAAAGCATTCCAACATAACCTATAAGCAGTTTTCCTGGAAATACTGTGGAACATAATGAACAAGAATTCTGGGGTCCCACATCCCACAAATGTTCTTTGATAAACGTATCTAATGTAATTCAATCTATTGGAATAGGATGGCTAGTATCTACTGTAGCATTCTCCTGAATACAATCCAAAAACTACTCAAAATTTAAAAGGCTACATGGAACAGATATACCTAAACAGATACTGACAACAGAAATGTGTAAGAAAAATAGAATTTAAAATATATTCTACAAGTTAAAAAGCTTAAAATTAGATAGATATGCACACGTGATCTTATTTATTTATTTATTTATTTAAGCTAGCCAACCAAATAATAAAAGTACAAATAACTATGTATTAAGGACTGCATGCTATTTTATACATACATCAGATCTGCAGAGAAGGTCAGTTTGAATTTTTTTTTTACACCGGATCAAGTTCCCAGCTTTCATGGTGGTTGATAAAAAGTTTAACTGTCTGATGAAGCATCAGAAATCTGAATGGATATGAGGAGAGGTCTAATGCTTTGCATATGCTCCCCTCCTTATAACTACTGTATAACTACTGTATTATTAACCTTATCATGTTCCTACTATCGTCTTATTACTAATTTTAATGTCACCCTCCATCCCCAGCTTCTATGTTCTCTCTCTTTAGCAAACATTATAAATCCTTGAAAGCCTTAGTGTTGGGTTCACAACTATGCAAAGTAGACCTATACCAGTTTGCTTCATTTGCATAGTTTATTCAAAGTACAGAATTTTCTTTTTTTCTCTGTTGTGCACATAGCATATAGCCTTGATCAGATTTCAGTCTTCCTCACAGGAAATGTTCACAGTTTTCATTACCAACTTTTAATTTAACTTATGCTTCAGCAATTCAGAAAACAAATATGAAAGCCATTAGGTCATGACAACATAGGAGGTACTAAAAAAACCAACTGGACATGTTTTGCTTAGAGATTATACAGCTCAATCCTTTCCCTACTTGGGAGTAAGTCCTATTGAGTTCAATGTGATTTACTTCCAGGTAAGTAAGTAGAAGATTGCAGCCTAAGAGGAAATAAAATAGTTCTCTGGATTATTAAAAACTGCAATCATAAAGGAAACAGAGAATGGTTGCTACATGCACCAAGAGATAGGACTGAACTTTTTAAAAAAAGTATTTAAACTGCAGTTTCACAGACTTGTGGTTGATGTTTGAAGCTGGTAATATCAATATGCATTCAGCAATAAGTTTTCTGAAGAATTTCCAGAGGAGTAGCCATATTAGTCTCTTGCAAAATAATCTTGTGGCACCTTACTAACAGATTTATTATGGCATAAGCTTTTGTGAACTCAAGCTGACAAAGTATGCCTGAGTCCATGAAAGCTTATGCCATAACAAATTTGTTAGTATTTCAAATGCGACAAGACTCTTGGATAATTTTTCTTAAGAAGTTATGGAACACACTGGAGATTTAAGAGAAGCATGAATGAGCATCATTGGTGTGGATAAAGTCCAAGAAACCATGCTATTGTATCTGGCTGAGCTGGATTATCTCTGAGGTTACTTTTACTTCTATTATTCAGCTGGCACAGCCTAAACACCTTAGGTCACAAAGAATCACATATCTGCATGACAACCAGAACTCTGAAGTAATGGAAGGGAGTGTATTTTCCGAACTTCATAAAAAAAAAACCCCTCACAACAATCTCAAATTAAATTTAACCAAAATGTAATGTAGCTTTTTTCCTTATTAAAACCATCACCAGCATGGTTTTAGGAATCACAAGCCTGCAGCAATTTCAAACACCAACCACTATAATTTCAGGAGTGATGTCAAATGGATCCAGCTTCCTTTTCTGATTCACCTAACTTCTGGCTCTTCTCACATCTCATTCCTCTCCAGAAACAAAAGAAGTCCTACGCCAGAACAAAGTAGGGACAATACCTCTCAGCACTGGAAATAATGCATAGTACTTAAGCTACAATCCTATGCATGCTTATTATGATAGGAAGCTGAAATGAAATCTGTGTAATTTTATTCCTGAGCACACAAGCAAAGGACTGGGCTGTAAGTTTTCTTACAGAAGCCAACACAGAATCAAAAGCTAAAAGAATCAGTTCAAAAACATCAGGACCAAAAACATTAACCAAACATTTAGTGTCAGAAAGTGATAGAGAAGATAACATTTTTAAATAGATGAGTTTAGGTGAGATTATGAATACTGATACACGGTACAAAGAACTTACAATAGGAGGAAAGGGAAAGGAAAACGTGTGTTCTGGATTCTGCAGCCTAATAGCAGGTAGCTCTCGGATTCTTAACAAAAACGAGCCTTATGAAAACGACTCGCTTAATGGGCACAGCTGAACACAGTAAGAGCAAAAGTTTACACCCCTCCAAGTACAGTTCTTTGCTTCTCCAGGAGAGAAAACGAGAGAACCAAAGCCTGTCCCATTGGAGGGAAGAACAATAAACTTTTAATACAGATGCCCGACACTTAAGAACCACTACGATTGTAAACCTAAACACAATTAAACTTTTCTTTTTTTTAACCAAGTAGGTGCTGCTTCTTACCTGGTGGGTCCATTTCGATATAAAATATCAGCTCAGTTGAATATGGCATCATCACCTCCCTCCAGTCCGTGTCATCGCGATCCATATCCCACACTGTATTGTACATTGTGACAAACAGGCAGATGGGCGATCTCTGGGATCCCTCTTTGTGAGCTTCGTTTCTTTTAAATAAATAGAACAGCACACCACAAAATAAAGCTTAACCGCCCATAGCAGGTACAAAAAAGGGGGTGAGTGGGAAACTTTATTTAAGAATAACTCGATGGCTTCCTCTTCAGGAAAACCACTCCCCTCTCAGGAAGCGAGAGGAACCAAAAGAAATGTTCTTTTTTTTTTTTTAAATTCCCTCCTTGCTTCGAGGATACTGAGGGTGGAAAGAAGCCACTTAGTCGAAATATGCAAAAAAAAAGCGTGTGCGTGGAGGCAGAAGGAGAATTTTTTGTTTGTTTTGTGTTGGTTAAAAAGAAAAGTTTGAGGAAACTGAATGTCGCTCTCTCTCTAAAAAAAAATTTAAAATATTAACAATCCTTCTGCTCTTCCCCCAAAGCGAGTGTGCGCCAGTGAAGGGGAACGTCTCCCTTCTCTCTGTCGCCTCAGGGCAAAGCCCAGCGCCGCCAGTCCAGCAGCACCGCTGCCCCCCTCGAAGCCCAGCGCTCACTGCTGCAGGCAGCAGCAGCAGCAGCAGCAGCAGCTCCCGACCCGCTTCCCGCCGCGCACAAGCCCAGCGTCGGCCCCCGCGCGCTTTCTGGTGCTCGGCTATTCCCAACCCCACTCGGATTCATTTTAAAGAGGCTCTGAGGAGGCCCCAACCGCCGCCAACCGCCTCTATGCCGGGGATGAAGCTCCGCCTACCCGAGGGGTGGGGGAGAGAAGTGGGTGAGGGGCAGAGCGCGCGGGGGGGGGGGAGAACCCCGCCCCCAC
This sequence comes from Podarcis tiliguerta, assembly GCF_965153285.1. Taxonomy (NCBI): domain Eukaryota; kingdom Metazoa; phylum Chordata; class Lepidosauria; order Squamata; family Lacertidae; genus Podarcis; species Podarcis tiliguerta. Next base: position 51,144,140 of record NC_139539.1, read on the forward strand.
TTCGGTTAACCCTTTCATGCTTGCGCTGAAAGGGTATTTCACCTACGTAGTCTGGACTTGCGAAGAAACCGGAGCCGGGAGCCGGGGAGACTCTGTTTCCAACTTTACCTCCACCTCTCTTCTGAGAGTCCACACACATACTGAAAGTAGCAGAGGGTGGGGTGGGCAGAGTAGCGATATGAGGGAGATAGCCTCCCGCTGGAGCAGCAAAAGGTGGATAGGTGCCCCCCCCGGCCGCCCAATCGCTCGCCTGCACCCTGTGAATGTAGACCCCGGTGCACAGAGGTAAATCGCCAGCATCAGAGACCATTCAGAGATAGGATCGACTCCCCCCGCCCCGTCTATATCCCCCTTTCCCTCCCAAACGGCACACAGGAGACGATGCACAAGAAAGTATGTGCTTACTTGCTGACTGACATGGGTTAACGCACAGGAGAGTAAGCGGTATGTTACCGTTGACCACATACTTCCTACATTTTTTGTTGGTACGGTCCATCTTTGGATTTGCTTGCACTGGGACTGTGAACGTTTGTGGATAATGCGGTTGTGTTGTGTGAAGGGACTATATATTTTAATGTGCAATGCGTGTGAAACTGACGTCTGACTTAATGTGTGCATGGTGTTTCACTGTGCTGATGTGCAGGCATATAATATGCTAAGTGTGTATGAACATAACTGAAGCCATAATCAGCAGCCCATCAACTACAGAGCAGTTCCAGTGTCTCCAATGGGATTACTCCAGATTTGGTGGGATGTGGAGACTCCAGTCATGTGTACATGATCTGGTTTATGGAGAGCTGTGAATGGGCACATATACAATGCTTGAACTTGTGGGGATGTGAAATGGCCAGCTTGGATATGAGAGTCATAACTGTTTTAGTATCTAATACATTATAAAAACTTAATTTGAATGGAAGCAAGGAATCAGTGCATGCATTCTTGGTCCTGCACAGCAAATTTTTCTACATGTGCATGAATTGGGTTGGCTACTGGAAGCAAAGGGAACAAAAATGTAGGGTGCTGCATGTACTGGGGGAGGGAACCCTGAAAATAGGAGTGTGTGTGTGTATGTGTGTGTGTGAGAGAGAGAGAGAGAGAGAGAGAACTGTACCAAGCCCAGTTTATCTGTGCCTTCTATTTAGCAGTGGCTAAGCACATCTAATTCTGGTTGGTTGTGTACATTTGTTACATGCATAAGAAGCAATATGCTCCAGTCACTCTATTAAACTCAGTGAAATTTCTATAGGTGAATATTACAACATCTGTGACAGAGTGTATGGGAAGTGCTTAATCATATTGGCATGGTGCATATAATGTGGTGTGGCTAATTATGTGCAACTGACTGAAAGTTTGTGACCATGCAATCCAATTGTGGCCATGTTTACTTAGGAGTCACAAGTATGAAGTCATAGGACTGCAGCCAGATTTGTGTATGTGGCAGATTGTGGGTGATGCGGTGTTTGTGCCTCGGTGTGATGTAATATTTGGAAGAGTGCTTAATCAATGTTATTTTATATGCATTTCATGATGGAGGAACTGTTATTGTAAAATTCATGTTGTGTAGTTTGTTGGCAGGACATGTGAGACAATGACTCCCGTAGAATTAGCTGCTCATCTAATACTTTTAACATGTATGTTTTAACCTGTCTAGTTAGGATCAGTCTTACGTGTGAAGTCTGAAACAACCTGGGTCTGTTGCCCATCCTTGCCAAATACTGATTGTAAAATGCTAGGCTGCAGTACTATTTCTGCTCCCACCTTCCTAACTACAGTATTCAAAATCTAACATGTTCATGTGTGATAGTTATTCACAGAAACTGGTGTTCACACAGTCCTTAACATTTTGAAGGAGTTATCCCATAATATTCAGGATAGTCTAGATAATTTGGTTCCAAATGTTTGTAATATACTATGGACATGTGGAATCAATGAATACTCTCAGAGAAAACTTGGTTTTAAGCAGCATCTACCTATGTGAATGGTAATTCACAATTATATTTGTGATTAAATATCCTAGCCATACAACATTGTTTGTGTCCTTAGGGATATCATATTGGAAAAAACTGTACACTACCATATCTGATGACTGCACACATTCCTTATTGCTGCATGCTCATGTTGTATACATATATTGGGGAAGCTATAGCCAATCATTCCCTGATTTCACATCTGTGGAGAAGCCACTGCCTCCATCTAGCAACCATTGTTTTTAATTACAAACTGAGGTTTAATGTATAGACAAGACCATTACATTCACTTTCCTAGTTAAAACATGCTTTGTGCTTGGAGCTACCCATGTTATCTTGATGAGTCAGCTTAAGTTTTGCACATCTGAAAATGGTGAAGTAATTTTAGGATATTCTTCAATGTCTCTGTCTTCAAAGACAGAACTACCGTAACTGGTTTAGAGTTTTGGGAACAGGAGTTTGCGTATTTTGTTCAAAGGCTGAGCTTCTTTACCCTGCCACAAATGAAGGCAAGTTATTGAAGCAGGTGACAAAGTGACAAGACAAATAAATGGTCTAGGTATGTTTCTGAACTTTGCGGCACGAGAGGTCCTGAGTGCTTTGATTAGGGATAGCTGCAGAAACAGTGTTATTTGTTGCCAGTGTAAAATATAGGCATACAATTCTACCTTTCCTCGCCTTATTTAAGGCAAGAAGTCGCATATTACGTCTCTGGCTTGCTGCCAGGATACACGCCAGCTCGGCAGGCGGGTAGAAAGAGGCGGGGGTGGGGAGGAGAGCGCGGATTAGTTAGCCCAGTTTGCGAGAGCCGCTTTGCTTGTCTTTTGTCTGAGAGGAAGCATCGAGCTTGAGGATTGGCTGAACGGCCCTCGGCAGAACTACCCAATAGGAAGGAAAGAAATCCAGCCGGCCGGATGGCGATTGGCTGGAAGTCCCAGTTACTAAGCGGGACAAAGAAAAGAGGGTGAAGGGAGGGGGGAGCTGGAGTGGAGAATGAAAGAGCTTGCAGTGCCCACCTCCGTTCTTCCCCATCAGACTCCACCCCCCCCCCCCGCTTCTTCCTTTCGCTAAATGGTGTTTTACTACTCACACGAACAATAGACACAAGTGATGCATTACGAATGCCACCGATGAAATCTGGGCACCTCCTGGGTCGGCTGAAGATGTCTCAAGATCTAGCCGTCCCATACAGAATATTCGAAAATAATTGAGAGGCAACACGCAGCATTAAGGAGAGCTATGGTTTCAAACGCACCGTGGATAAAACTGCACACAACGTTCGCTGCTCTGCTCCCTCACCCGCTTTGCTTCCTTGTGTTGGCGTTCAGCCCAGTAACCCCGGTGCCCTTTCCAGCTGTTTTGAGAGATGGAAGCGAGCTGGAACTTAACACTTCAACGTACAACTCAAAAAGATTTCGAGTGACTTTACAAATAATAGTAATAATGAGTTCAGTTCTAGTCAGATACTCTTAAGGCACTTTATAACTACATGTTCCTATTTAATCACTCCTTTTGAATGAACGTCAGATCTAAAGAGATGCCTGGCCACAGCTGAGAAATAGCGTCTGTCAATTGTACAGATAGCGAGGTAATAAGAGCAACCTTCAGAAACAGAGAAACAAATATTAAAAGGGGGCAGAGATTGTACTTTTCGCTGTATCTAAATCAGGAATAGCTAACCTTTGGCCTTGCAGATGCTTGACTACAACAACTCCCATTATACCTCACCATTGGCTACAGAGTTGGGGGGAACATCTGGAGGGCCACAAGTTACCTGCCTCTGTCTTAAATATCTATTATACAGGTCCAGATGATATGAACTGAGATTTACTCCAATAACTGTCTGCATGATCCTAGTCATGTTTACTCAGAAGTAAAGCTTACTGCATTCTGTGGGATGGATGATTTCTTAGAAAGTCAAGAATTGCAGTCTCTCTCACACACCTTTAAATTACATTGTTGTGTTTCCTCATAACCAGATGTTGAGTCTTTTTACACCAAAGTAAGTCCCCCTGAGTGCAATATAGCTTGCTTCTGAGGAAGTAGGCTCAGGACAATTTGCAGCTTATGCAGCACTACTGTACTTGTTGCAGCTGACCCAAAACCAGAGGTAATGTGATGCTGTAGTCAGGCTGCAAGCCAAGAAAACTAGAAACAGCACTTTGCAATCATTTTTCAATGAGATGTTTGAAACTACCTTTAGTCAATGTAATAGATAGGCCTAAACAAAGTTCAGATTTTGAGAGAAAAGGAGTATCTCTTTAAGTAAAGAAAGCAAGAGTCTTCTAGAAATTTTAAAACAATGGCAGGGTCACAGGAGCACGGCTTGGAAGGACACATTTACTTGAATGGTGATGGGTGGAATTAATTTGATGTCAAATGGTGATGTGGGGGAGCTCATAGATGCTTGAAGTTACACACAAAGTTGACATCAGAATTGTTATATACCTATCTACTTCACGGAAAAAGACATTTCTGCCTGTAAAATGTCACTGATTCTCTTCACAACTTTCACGGTTTTGATGAATGTTCATGATGTAACCCTTCCTCTGTGAACTCAGCACACATTTTGAGACACAGAGCTTAATTAAACCACAGCTTCAAATGTAACATTGGAAGCAGGATTGAAAGAGACTGCTTTTCTTCTTTTAAAGGTGTTTTTCATTGCTCTGAAAACCAAGCAACTGATAGTTTCTCCATTCATAGCAATACATATTATACATTCAGATGATACAATATTTGTGCCAGTTAACCAATCCCCCTGCTGATGGGGGTTTTGGTGAATACTAAAAATGAATAAAATGGTGTTAAATAATTAGAAGCCTACATTCACTTTACAGAAGTATGGCAATAGAGATTTTTAAGTTTACTGCTGCTGCTTGAATAATCTCTGTAGGAAGTAATTGAAAGAAAGCTGCTGCTACAGTAACTAGATTCCTTGAGGGAGAGAGAGCGCTGCATAAAAGCGTAGCTTTCATTCAAGTAATTCACTCTAGATAAATTAATTTTATATCCATATTCACTCTCTGATTAATCTATGATAGGAATATATGCCCCCTTTCTTTTAACATTTTAAATAAAAAATATTAGAAATTATTTCAGTATGTTTCTGTTCAACACCCTCTAACAGAAACAGTGAATCCCAGAAGAATATTATGAGACACTGCGGGGGGGGGGGGGGTTCCTCCAGATCTTGCTGACTCCAACTTCCATCCAGCCCAGCTGCAAACATGACCAATGGTCAGGAATGATGGTCAGTGGAGTCCAGCAATTCCTGTTGGTTGACAGGTTCCCCACCCCTGATTTAATGCAATGACATTGACATTCAGTGTAAATGTGTGTAGGAATAATGTGTCATCCTAACCATGTCTACTCAGAAATAGTTTTCAGAAGTACAAAAAAAAAAACAAAAAAAAACATTTAAAAACAAAACTTAAGGGAGGGTGGCAAAAAAGCCCACAGACTGAGCATGCTCTATTGGCAAATAATCTTGACTAATGGAGTGTGGGAGGAGGATGGAATAGAGCATCTGGAATGCTGAAAAGGGGCACTCCACACTACAAGATTTTGTTGCAGGTCCCACTTGTATGTATTAATTGCAACTAAATGCAGAAAGGTATACCCAAGTTTATTTTATTGTAATTAAACCCCCTCCATCAATTCCATTATATATAGATACTGTACAGAGATAGCTAGATAGCTAGGCCAGATAACTTTGCACAATGTTCAGATTAAAGGGTTTTCTCCATGTGTCCTACACACAGCCCAAACATGCCACATTCCCTCTTAGCCCAAGCAGTATTTCATGGGTCCCATGATCTTTGGTCCCATATAATAAAGGTGATAATATGATGACAATCTAAAAACACTAGAAAGTTTAGAAACCAACACTCTGCCCGCTCTCCAATGCAACAAAGGTTCACATTGTCAACTGCTATAAACTCTCTTTCATTTCCTTGCGTTTGACAATTTGTACTTTGAGGCAGGATTAAATATTAAAGACCCGAGTGTTTTCATGTGTTTTGGAAAAAGCCAGAAGAGCTTCCAGCTGAATATGCTGAACACAGAAAAGCCATTTGAGCCAATCTGCTGGGTTTCTTTTGGGCAATGCTATGAAAACGTGATAACCAGCGACCTGATTTAGGCTCCAACATGCTTCTACAGCTAAATAGGGAGAGAGTATATGGTGAATCACCACTTCCATGGAGATTGCAATTCACCTAGCACTGGTGGAAGAATATCAAGACAGAGCCCATAGCAGAAGTACACATTTGATAGGAGAAGATATGGGTTGTGTAGCCCCTCTTGAGCACAAAAGAGAGCAAAAGTCCTTTCATTTCCAGATTGGGTTCCTTGGCATAAATGGCACAGCTCACAGAACATGGGCTGTACCCTTTGCAACTTTGCAAAGGTGGAAGGTCGATCAAGCTTCATTCAACACTGCAACTCTGAATAGCCCTGAGTCCTACCCTGCTGAAACCCATTTAAAACCTCAGAGCTAGAATTGGGATAGCTGATCTCAGTGGGCAGCTCATTTAACCTCTTGGGGAGGTGGTGGGTAATGAAACATTATCTTTATATTGAATGCTGCTTTCTCCTTCCTCATTTGTGTCCATTTCCCCCCCAAAGTGACATTTCCCACCATGGAAACAGTAGGATCCCTTTGGAGACTGAATGATAATAATAATAATATTTATACCCCACCCATCTGACCACTGTGGGTAGCTTCCAAAAAATATAAAATAAAATAAAATGCCAGACATTAAAAATTTCTTTGAACAGGGCTGCCTTCATATGTTTTCTAAAAGTTGTTTCATTCTTGATCTCCCTGATATCTCATGGGAGGGTGTTCCACAGAGGGGGCGCCACTGCCAAGAAGGCCCTATGCCTGGTTCCCTGTAACTTCACTTCTCACAGTGAGGGAACTGCCAGAAGACCCTTGGAAGTGGACCTCAGTGTCTAGGCTGAATGATGGAGGTGAATGATGGCTGAGGCCTTTTAGGGCTTTAAAGATCAGTACCAACACTTTGAATTGTGCTCAGAAATGTACTGGGAGCTAGTGAAGATCCTTTAGGATTGGTGTTATATGGTCTTGGTGGCCACTCCCAGCCACCAGTTATTTTGGATTAGTTGTAGTTTCCGAGTCACCTTCAAAGGTAGCCCCAAGTAGAGCGCACTGCAGTAAACCAAGTGGGAAATAACCACAGCATGTACCACTCTGATGAGAAAAATTGGAGAGAAATGTTAAAATTAATCTCCTTATGCAATTAATCAAAATGTGGTCAGCCTACGTGTTTGCAGATATTATGCATTATTATGAGTGTGTGAATATGTATACATATATGTAATGTATTCACCATCTCTTTGATAGACATACACACACAGTCCAGTCATGATCTCCTCAACTCTCTCCCCTTCCTGTTCTCTGAAAAACTCCAGCACAATCTGCCTTACATTCACAGTGGTGCTGCAGTAAAAATACTCTAACTTTGACCCACCAAGTAGACAAACCATTTTACACGCCACAGAGGAAAGCAAGATTCCCTCAGGACCAGACCAAACTGATCTGATCTCAGATAAATTTCCTTCCTGTGTACAAATATGGCTATCAGACTCTGAATGTGAAAGTAAGCCTGGACTGTTAAGCATCCCCAGTGGAAATTTTCAAAGCAGTACAGCAACAATTGTCCAGATCTTCCAATACTGTATTATATTTCTGTTTGCAGTGGTGGCACTGCAAAGGAACACTGGGGAGAGAGGACGAAGCAGATTCTGTGGGAACAAGCTCTGTGTTGCATGTCTGAGCTGTTAAGGATATGTGGAAAAAACTTTCTTTTTTATTCTCATTCAGCAACCACAGTTCTGGCTGCAGTCCCCAACAGTGCCATCCATGGTCGTCTTGTCAGTGGTAGTGGTGAGGAGCACAAGCAAGCAATTTTTCTGAAGAGATAGCTGCCTGCCTTTGCCATGGCTTATCAACAGAATGGCAATAGCCAAGTTTTGGAGTGACTCTATTACTTCCCTTCCCTCCCCCTTTTGTCAGATTTAAATAAAGATGGCAGTCTTACTTATTCACTCTGCTCCAAGCTTCAAATGAAATGTTACCATGCCCTGTTAGCCACCCAGCACAGAGAGAACTGTATTTACATAGTGAAGTACCCATATATTTTGTGACTGCAGATTGTATAATAAAATGAGAAACAGCCACACATGGTTCATAAAGGCAAATGAAATGGGAAAACAAACCCTTAGTCAAAACAGGTGCCAATAGTGCAAATCCTATACATGTCTACTTAGAAGTAACCCCTGCTGAGTTCAATGGGACATATTCCTATCAAGTGAGTAGCCTAAATGATTTCAAGCCTGTTCACTTAATTTGATTTGTGGCCCTCCTTGACATAGTTTCACTGGAATTTATCAGACTCCCAAATTGCCGCTGGCTGGTGTGCAGCAAAGTGATGGCAGTGGTAGAGTGTTCTTTTTCCAACGGTGAGTGTTGCCATCCCCTTTCCCAACAGATAGCAAACACTCTCCATAATACATCAAGATGACTGGCCACCTTTAAAAGGAACAATATCACTTGCACAAGACTGTCACAACAGCAAAGTCAGCTGTCTTGTATCAACCTATATTGCAGTGAAACAGAGCCACCCAAGGTCAGGTGATGGTTCCTGCATCCTTGAGGGGACATCTTAGGTTTGCAGAAAAACTCCATTTAAAAAGAAACAAACTAAAAAAATGAGAAGATTGAGGATTGTTCACAGAACCCTGAGAGCATGAGAGCAGAGTGCAGGAACAACCAGTTTCTGTGCTGGGTGACCATCAGACCTAGAGCTAATGCATCACTGAACCCCGATTCTCTTTATCTTCCTTTAATTTAGTATGGAGCACACCCCATTTGCAGCTTAAAGGGTCTATTGGAAGTGATTAATTTGATTCGGAGGGAAATATTTCCTCTGATCCAAATTAACTCTTCCCCATATACACTCATACAAAGGACTATTTAAACTATAAAAGCTACATGCCTCCTAACAGTCTGAAGGGTTTGGGAGAGGGGAGATACTGAGGAAGCTACAGCATGAGGCATCCCCTGATGCCAATTTCCTCCTGAACTCTCCTATACAGTCAGGGCAAGCTAACTATTCCACCCCTCAAGTGCTGAATTGGAGAGTTCAGAGACAGTTGCCCAGCTCTGAACTTGGCTAATATTCTACTGTGTGAGGAGTTTCCTCATTATTTCTTCCCTCACCCCAGTTTCTTGAGGAGCCTGATATTGTGTCTCATGAAAGCAGTCATGGTAATTTGTTTGACTAAACTTGAAGAATCTAGCAGGATTTGGGCCATGCTACATGCATTATTTTATCTCCTCTATCTTCCATGGGGAAAATGTATTTATGTATATTTATTAAGTGGGCCTGATGAATAATGTAGCCAGATATCCCTTATTTCAAAAACCAAAAACACCAAGCATGTCTTCTTTTAGTATAGGATAAGTTTCTGAGTCACCACTTATTCTATGAGCTCAATTATACTATCATTAAAATATGGAATTACAAACTATTTTGGAACAGGGTGGACTTTCATGGACCTTTCTTTAAAATCTGTGTTAATACTTGCAATCCTTGGAAGAGTATGTCCATAGAGCTAGAGGCTATTAAGTATAGCTCTTGTCCTGTCCACAATTGCTCTATCCATACCTCATCTTGTGTACAGATTGTAACCAATTATGTTGTCTCTCATCCTTGATTGTACTTGCAAAGTCCCTGACTTTCACCATATGTCCGTGAGTAACTCATCTAACAGGGAAGAGATCTTTGCTTAGCTATTTTTCTCAGTTCAATCTTACAGACCAGGACAAGCAGAAGCAGCAGCAGAAGTTAAAAAAAATTCTGACAGCATAATTTTGGTACATAGAGAAGGAAACCTTGCAGTCCTTCTGCTATTTTATAAGGAACAAGCAGTCATCTCTTTCCCAATGCTACAACTCCCATCTCATAAAAATGCCGAGTTTCTTCACTAAAGTTGCCTCCAGACTGTCAGTACCTTGTGGGAAGGATTCAATCTCATACTGTAAATTTTTGCAATTAAAATGGACTAAAGTGTTTTGGTGCAACAAATCCACTTTTATAAATGTGGACTTTCTGCAGTGAGGAAAGTGAAGAGGACATGCACTAAAAAGTGTGGGATAAATGTCAGATTAACAGGTAGGTGTGTAACCACCACGTAAGCAACCTGGGGTGAATGCAAGGTGAATGCTCATTGTTGTACAACCTCCCCCAAAACAAATCAGAACAAAGGCTCCATAAAGACTGGAAATCATATAATCTCCATGTAAGCTTTATGCAAACAATTCAGGATGAATACTCAATAAAAAGGTCATTGGAGGAACCCCAACTACTGCATGACCCCATCTCAATCACATGGTTTTAGGAAATCTTCCTTGTTTCAAAAACTCCCTGTTCTAGAATAAAAAACAGCCCCATTTGCGCGTTAAAGTTTATAGGCACTCTGACTTTTTCACATGCTCAGTTCTTCGAAAGGAGTTTGCAAATTCAGGGGTGCCAACTTGAGTAAAATATGTGGGGAGCAGTTAAACATAACTGATCACAAGATGTGGCGCATGTACAACATTTGAATGGCAATGCCCACTTTGAGGGGAGACCCCTCAAATATTTTATGGGGGGGGGGTCGAAAGGACCTCAATCCCTAGGAGATGGCTTCTATGGTTGCAATATATGCAGAGATCTATACTTCTTTATAATATGCTGCTTCAATTCATTGTTTCCATAAAAAGTTCATTTTTGTGCTCTATAGTATAGTGTATTTTAAAATGGGGTTTTAGAGTTTTTAGGGTTTTTTTTAATGTTTTATGTAGTTTTTATGTAGTTTTATGTAGTTTTGTGGTAGTTTTATGTAGTTTTATGTGGTTTTTCAATTTCATTGTTCCGCATGGGACAATGACAATAAAGATATCGTTATTGTTATCGTTTGTCGTTATCGTTATCGTTAAATTCAAGGAGGGCTATTCTTGTTCATTCTACATCTGATAGTTCTTTCATCTGATTTTAGAGTCTGGGTTTGATGGGTGTGACCCTGTCTTTTAAATAGGATGATAGGGACTTCCTAAATAATAATGCATTTTGGATATTGTATTTAGGAAGCCATCAGTGGGAACACATCTGTTTATACCAAGCTGGAGTGTGACTCCAGACATGTAATGTAGCCTGTGGTCTCTATAGTAAATGCCATTTTCAGTGAAAATTAGAAAGGTTTTTCTATGGCCTTGTTGGAGATTTTCAGGCTGGGGGCTTTCCTGCCCCAACTAGGAATGTTGTTGAGGCAGTTCTCGTCTCCCTAGAGGTGTGGGAACGGAGGAGTGTCACGCAGATCCCACTGACAGATCTGTAATCTTGTTGTCTTCACCAGCAAAAAGGGTGCGTGACTGTGATCCAGGACTCAGAGCTGTGGAGGGGGATTGCAAAGATGAGAAAAGGAAGGAGAGGCCTTGAGGGCATGAAAAATTTAAAAAGGCCACATTATTTCTTAATAAGTTGAACTAAACATTCAGACGCAGACACCACAAACAAATCTTTGTTGGGGGTATCATTTCCCTCCAATAGCACACATGCAATTTGTGCCTTCAAAATGACCCATTTTACCATAATGCATGGTTGCTTGGCTACGTTCGCTCTCCTTGTACATTTTCTCAGATGGAAACATGGTTATGTTTGCTTGGAAGACGCTGCTTTTTCCTGGCTTCCCTTCCCTAAGGGACACACACGGGACAAGAGCAACCTCTTAGCATCAGGCAAAAATTGCAGCTGCTATATGAAAGTTTATTTATTTTTTTTACTCTGAAGAGCAGCCATGAAAACATGACTCCACTTTAATGGTAAGACAGTGGTGGGGAAGGAGAAAAGATAGAATGCAAGAGTTTGTTTATTTATTTATGCTATTTATATACTGCTTAGTTACTGTAGTTTTTAAGCCGTGTTTAAAAATTAATCCAAGACCCCAGAAAACTTATTTAGAATGCCTGCTTAAATAGAACGTTCTTTGTCAAGTGCCTCAAGTTCAACAAGGAGGGGGCATGTCTAATCTCAGCTGGGGGGGGCAGAATTGGGTCCACCATGCTGAGTGTAGGGTTTCTGCTGGATACAAGCCATGCATCTGAGCTATGGGGAACCACTAACAGAGACAGCCCAGGGCACATGTGCCCTAATGCTAAAGAAAAGTAAGCAAATACTGGGTGCCTTTTCTTTACCAATGAGGTGCTACAACCAGCCTCCTCTCATTTGGGAATGGGGAGGATGCACTACAATCTGCAGGAAGACTTGAGCTCTAGCACCTTTAATTTGAAAACTCAAACAGAAAAAATTCATTAGAAACTTTGCAAACTTGTTATTAGTTGTTCTACAATTTTTCTACAAAGAAAAATTGCTCATTACAGGATGATATCCACTGAGCAGTTATTTCTTTTTCTCCCCCCCCCCCATTTTCAGTTTACCCCTTGACTTTTCTGAAACATAAAATAAAATGTAGGAATTACACAGAAGCAGGTTGCATTTAGCTAGGTGTGACAAGCTTTCCTACACAGCTGTTTTAAAATTGTCGCAGGAACCCCCCCCCCCATCATTCAGTTTGTACAAACTTCACACACTCACATACTACATACGCTACACTTCTGTTATAAATTCATAGAAAATCAACCATACATCGGATTTGCACTGTTCCACTTTTATTTTACTCCATGAAGGAAAGACTACAAAATGGGGAAGGTTTGATACAGGGCGCCATAATCCCTTCACCATACCAGCACATCCACAGGAACCCTGCCCAGTTGCTATGCCAACCCTGATGATCCCAGACAGAAGACAATCAAGATCACAAAGAACTTGCATATGGGAGTGGATTCAGCACAGACTGGAACAAAGGACAATGATCAGATCTTCCCTCAGGGGGCAGGAAACTGCGACTACCTTTTGTCTTCAGAAAATGACTCATGGGGAGGGGTAGAAGGGAACCAGCCAGGTGACAGGACACTCAGGTTACCACCACAACTCCTCCCTCAACCCCTCCTTTCTGTATTGTATGCATGATGTTTCTGGGGGTGGGCTTGACCTAGAGGATGGGAATTTCAAAAGTTTTTATAAGGTCTTGCACACCATTTTTCTGTGTCTTTCCTCTCTCCTGCGAGTGAGGGGAACACCCTGTTGCAGCAGTTCAATAAAGGCCAAGCCTACAGGCTGCTGATTTGCTCCAATTTACTCTGGTTGGTGTCTTTACTTTTTGTCCAAGGGAGCCCTCGGATTTTTCCGGTAACAAAATATATGGTGTGTTTCCATTCAGTTTTTTCCTCCTTGCTCTTATTCTACTATAGAATTGATAATATATCCCAAAGACAACCTCAAATCTTATATAAATTGGATGATGGTGTGGAAAGAGAATGACAGCCTCTCTTTTCTCTTCCTCTAAGGACCTGAAACATGTTAGAATGGCAGGGGGCATATAGGAATGGGGTTTCTCATCAAATCAGTCACTGTTATCAGTGCAAGAATCATAGTTAAGCTGACTACATTTAGACCCCAGAACCTGTTTCTAAGATCACATAAAGGGTTTGTAAAATCTGCTACTGAATTAACCACAGCCAGTTATCACATGTTTGGGACCCAAGTTTCCAGATTGCAGGGTGCTGCTTTAATACAGACTTGAAACCTTGCATTTTAGAAACTGGACACTATCCAGAATGGTTCAGAAGACAGAACGCTAGATTTAAATCTAGGCGATGCAAGCTCAAGTTCGAGATTCATTTGACCCTCTCAGATTAAATTGGTAATGATACACACATGGTAGCTCTTCCTATTGCAGCCACTAGCTCAACTCCCTAGCTTCTGGCACTTCCATGAACATGGCAGATGACCCACCTGAACAATTTGTCATCAGCAGAGAAGCTGTCATTTTGCCCAATAGTGCAATCCTTCAAAATGTGGATTGGGTTCAGCTTGTGATAAACTATTCAGATGACCAATTCTCATCCTGGGCTACCAGATGGCTACTGGAAGAGCAAATGAGTGCATGTGATTAAGAGAGGAGCTCACCTTGCTGGCACTTCCAGTAGGAAGGGCTACCTCGTGCTTTTAGACCTAGGGTTTTAGAGGATTATGAAACCACAAAAAAGTTAGCTTTGGCTCTACACTGCACTGAGTGATCATGAGATGTTTATTGTCTAGCGGGTAAAGGCAAGGTAAATACTGCAGGACTGATTAATGGACCAACATACCAGTGCAACATTTAATAACAACAGTTTCTAGGCCAAGAACCTGCCATAAAATGAAAACCTGAATTGTTCCTATGCAAATCACAGTGACTAGGTTAACACATAATTCTCCCCCTCCCCCTTTGAAACAGTAAGAGCTTTGTAAAAGCTGCCAGCTCCTGAAGAAGCAACTTTTATTACCCAGATCTCCCAAACTCTTACCTTTCCTAGTCAAACAGAAATCCAAACAATACAGGTTTTGCATTGATAGCACCTTGGAGGCAAGCAACCTGTGCTTTCTAGGGTTAATTTAACTACACAGGTTGTTTTTTAAAAAATAGCAATGGGGAAGGAAGGGAGATGACAAAGGGCACATGGGATGGAGGTGATGACTACTAAATTGCAACACTAAAGAGGTACTCCCATGAAGTCATTACAGTAAGTGCCACACTTTTTAACAACAACAAAAGAGGTGCGGGTACTGAATACCCTTGAGTACCTCCTGGAGGCACTTGTGTGCACGGTGAGGACCACAGGCATGCCTTTACACGCACACTTCCATGTAGTATATGTGCACATGTGCAACAGCCTTCTAAAATTACACAAAATGCAGTAAAATCCAAGCTCTCAAGCCAAAGCAAGAATCACAATATCCTTACTGATTTCAGCAGAACTGTATATTGATCAATGGAAATAGTAACAAGGTCAGAAGGCTGTTTCCACCCACCATTCTGAATTGTAAAAGACAGACTTCGCCTCCTTGCCTTGCTTGAGAGCTTCCCACAGTATTTGGATATTCTTTGTCGGACACAAAATTCTGAGATAGATGGATATTTGGTTTAGCCATGTGCATTGGTTTAACCCTGAAGAACAGCAAGTAAGGCTATTGTCCTGAACGTGCCAACTTTCACAAATTCTGTGTTTCTATGACATATGAAACCTTTTTCTGCATCATCTTGAATCACCTGAAAATGAGGTCCTTTGTGGGCTGATTTCATGCAGCATGCATTCAATAAGCATGTGCCATGTGTTTGTCATAATTGGCAATGTAGTGCCAGTGGACGAGTGTGTGCAATCTCGTCTTCATATCTGTGGAGAAACTTCCCCCACCCCTCAAAATGTCATTGCTACATCCATGAATTATTGGGCCTGTATGAAAGCATCCTTAGTTCTCCAACACCTTTGTTTGTATAGTAGCACGGCATTGGGCAATTCTTTTGACATTGTTGAAATAGGCAATCAACATGAATTATGGGTGGCGAAGCCTGGCCTTAAAAGACTTCTGTCTGTCCTGGGCAGAGATTCAGCTTCATTATTTTGGTAAGGTGTCACTACACATCTCTGCAGCGTTACATAAAGTAAAACAATTATCAGCCAGGAAGTGCTATGTTTTCATTTGTGGTTTCTTGTGATGAGGAGGTGGTGAGGCAGTGCGGGGATGCAGGAAAACTGGTCCACATGCCAGGAAAGGCAGGAGAAGTGACAATCATCATGCACAACAGTGGTGGGATTGTTTGACGGGATAGAGAAGAACTTGCAATTCCTGGAGGCGTAGAAAGACAAGGGCTAGGAAACAGGCTGCAGCAAGTCCCCTGGGAGAGTCATTTTAGCTGGAAGAAAAAGGTTTTTACAATGGCACTGGAATAGTAGCATGAGAATGAACTGATGGTTTTCAAGTGACAACAACTAAAAAAGCCCACTTTCACTTTGGATGGATAAGCAATCTACAGCAGCATCAGCAGATTACTTAAAGAGGATTTTAAATACGACAGTAGACTGTTTCAAGCCTGCAGCATGCTCCACCTCAAATCAAAAACTCTTTAAATTTTAGATGTTGAGCCAATCATGGAAAATTAATTTTTAATATATAAATAAAATTGAATGGAGTAATGAATTGCACAGACTAAACCAAGAATCAAAATGAGGGTTCTGCTTGGATTTTAACTAGAACTTCTACCCGTGAAAAGATATGCATTAGCTTACTGCATAAAAGTTTTTTATTCATTATCTTACCGATGAAGTTTCTAAGGAGGCACATGCTTTGAATGCAAAAGGTCCCAGGTTCAATACTTGGCACCTCCAGTAAAAAGATCAGGTAACAGGTGATGTGAAATACCTTTCTTTGCCTAAGACTTGAGAGTTGTTATCAGTTTGAGTAGACAATACTAGGTTGAATAGCCTAATATTCTGACCTAACTGGTATAAGGCAGTTGCTGCTGATGTCCATCATTATACATCTCTTGACTAGGCACTATGAACAAAAATATATTGTTTGCAATGTCTATTTAGCTGAAACTTACTATTTGTAGAAAGTATTAAAACTATCACCTTATTAAGACACCATAAAATTAATTTTAAGTGGTTAAGCACTATAATACTTGGTTAAAAGAAAGTGGTCTTTGATCAAATTGACAGTCCTAATTGTGTTCTATAAGTGCTACACTTGCAATAAAAACAATGTCATCATCACCATCACTTTATTTGCTGCCCCCCCCTCTCAAAACAGCTTACAATAATGAGAACAAGGCACCAAAAAAACAATGTGTGACCATCTCTAGATAACCATCCCATTAAAAAACAGCAAGTGATCTTGAAAGCGAGAATAGGTTAAGATAGTAAATTACGCTTGCCTGCTTTCCTTTTTGGACTTTTCCCGAAACACAAACCTACCTACTGCCTTTATCCTCACTCAAAACAACACTTATTAAAGCCCTTATCCAGCTAGTAACATTTTAACATGCTAGAGTTGAACTTTCCAAATCACTTGACCACTAGAAAACCAATATTCACCAAATATCACTCAAGAAACATGTTTGGGCCTGAATCTTTAAAGCCTGGACCTATGCCTAGAAACACAGCACAAAAGGAAGTGTGGATGAGTCCTACGAGTTAAGGCCTGGCTCAGGTCATAACTGAACTGACCTGAACAGCCGAGAGACGGCGGGGTGGGGGGAAGGGAACAGGGATCTCTGCAGACCACGGGTTGTAATGCTGCCACATTGAACATAAGGCCTCCATTGTTGACATTCCTGTAAGGAGTGCTGTATCCTGTACTGGACCATGAATTCTCAGGGTTTCTTGTCTACATCTGCTGTTCTTGTGCAAAATAACATACAACTGGCATACGTATTTGATGTGATTGGTGCAGTTTGAATTTCTCTCTCCCCCCTTTAAATGTGTGCTAATTAATTTGCACCACTGATTCTGTGCACTTATTCAGCTAGAAACCTTGCCGGTTTTCCTCACAGCAGCTAGTCCACTGTCTCAGAAATCAGCTACTTTAGCCTCCTGGATCAAGGCCCATTTCTTTTGGAGCACAAAACGTAAGAGAGCTGGATGCAATTAGAAAAATCCAGCATTTCAGTAAGAATCAAAACCCTCAGCATGGAAATCTGGGAGGAGAACATATCTATGAAAAATGCATCATTATTATGTCAGACCAGCAAAAAAAGGAAAAGAGGTAAAATGGCACAAAATTTGACAGGTGCATTGAGATGGATACAGCCATATAATATCTGAGGGGAACAGAATGAAAGTGTTGGAATCTCTATTAGGGCACATAGATCCCAAGCACGCCCACTCCTATTCTTTCATCCATCATTGGTGCAAAACAGTTAACAAGCAACTAACAGCTAAGCAGGCTAACTTCTTAGCCAATCATCTGGGGAGATGTTATGTACTGAGTTGAATAGGATCCAAACTGCAGCAGTCTGATTGGTCCTAGAACAATAGGATCCAAAAGGCAGCAGTCTGATTGGTCCTAGAACAATAGGATTCAGAATGCAGCAGTCTGATTGGTCCTAGAACAATGCAGCAGTATGATTGGTTGGCAGGAACCACCCAATCATGCTCCAGATAGAAGTGAATCCACAACCTGATTGGCTTACAGTAGAATTCCGGAATTAGCCAATCATGTGCAGCCCATTGTGTAAATAATGTATATAAAGCAGATACTTTGAGGGGACTTTCATTCATTCCTCCTCACCACTATGACCTGAATAAAGAGCATGAAATCACTTTGCGACTCTGAATATATTTCAGGAGACCTCTGCAATCCAAAGCCTTCAACATGCGATGACTATGGTTATGACATCTACAGGTCTGTCATTCTTCGGTGTTGCATGTTAAAGGAGGGTATGAGGGATCTTCTCATTCCTGTGCTGGATGTCTACTCACTGTAAAAGCTCAAGCCCTAGAAGTTAAAAGCATGCATAACCTGCAAAGCATTCAGCCAACAGCAATAGTTGGGAGGTGCCTGCTG
Organism: Podarcis tiliguerta; assembly: GCF_965153285.1. Taxonomy (NCBI): domain Eukaryota; kingdom Metazoa; phylum Chordata; class Lepidosauria; order Squamata; family Lacertidae; genus Podarcis; species Podarcis tiliguerta. The sequence continues at coordinate 51,162,624 of NC_139539.1, forward strand.
TAGTTTAATCTGTGAAGCTAAACAGCTTGAAAGCCGGCCAGCACTTGGATGGGAGGTCCTCTGGAAGTCTCATGTTAACCGCCTTGGGGTGCCTTGCAAAATCAGTAGGGTAGCAATGTAATAAAGATGCATGTGAGTCAGGACCCCAGTCACCAGGTCACAGCCTTCACGACAGCAACTAAAAAATGCCAATATAATATGTGTGGCAGGGAAAATATACATTAATTAACTAGATTAATGTTTGGCAACTCCAGACTTAATCCAGCTAATGAGGGTGTTAATGTCAGTGCTAGCACTAGAGTTAATTCCTCTGGAGCAGCTCAGATCAAAGTTTTCTTTGTTTCATAGAGGGATCAAGCAAAAGAAAGGGACAGGCAGCTTTTTGCTTGAAGCAAATGTCCCCAAAGCTGGTTGAGCAGATCTTTTAACCAGGTCTTATAATGAGTTTCCTGTGAGACCTCAGAGAAGTGGCTTCTTTGACCTCAGCACCCAAGTGGAGATACTGCTGCTTTCCAATCATGGCTGAAATCAGATTAGTTTATGCAGAAATTATACAAGGGCAGAGAGAAAGTTTGGAAGTCTATTTATTGTTTTAAAATGGCTGTACGTACAGTTTTTTGAAAGTTAATTTTGGAAAGGTAACATGCAGATGTTTCAGATATGTGCACATTCCACTTATGGATTTATTAGCATGTACTTAGCTCACAAATTGCAAGTGTTATCTAGCAACAAGTAGCCAATACAGTGGTACATCAGGTTACAGACGCTTCAAGTTACAGACGCTTCAGGTTACAGACTCTGCTAACCCAGAAATAGTACCTTGGGTTAAGAACTTTGCTTCAGGATGAGAACAGAAATCGCATGGCAGCAGCGCAGTGGCAGTGGGAGACCCCATTAGCTAAAGTGGTACCTCAGGTTAAGAACAGTTTCAGGTTAAGAACAGACCTTCAGAACGAATTAAGTTCTTAACCCGAGGTACCACTGTATTCTGCTATGTCAGAGGGTACCCAAGCTGGCAAAGCTGTCTACTTTCTGGCTACCATTAGTTTACCTGCTCTGAAGTCAGAGATGGCTTGGGCAGTCATATTCTTGGAGCTGAACACTAAAGGTTGACTTTGAAAAGCTTAAAATTTGAACTGCAAGGCCAATAAGCAAGTTTTGGTAAATCAGATTGCATAAGTATATTCTACCTGACATGAACTTCCAAATGACATATTGGCAGTGTAAAGTGACAAAGTGATTTCATAACTGTTCAGTGGAAATATCACTTTGGATATCTGATAAAAGTACACGGACACAGATCTTCTTCTACTTTATGCAGAAACTCCAAACCTCCCAGCAGTGTGAGCTGAATACAACATGCAAATTCATTTAGATTTATATGTCCAGTATGTGTTGTGTGAAAAATTTATTTCTTTATATCCTACTCTTCCTATGGGAAAATCAGAGCAATTATGTAGTTTTTCTATCAACTACAGGATATCCAGTGTACCCCACAGTCAACGCAGTGGCAGAAGACATGCATTATAATGCACTACTTAAGATGGTAGCAGCGTCTTAAAATGGAGGTCCAGTAAAGGAAGACAATTGGGAATTTTATTTGTATTTCTTCCTCAGAAAGATTTTCTCTCTTAGCTATTGATTATGTATTATGTATTTCCTTTTTTTGAAAGCCACCTTATGAGAGCTTGCCCATAAAAATATTATGTAAGTAAATACTCTTTTTAAAAATGGTATTTCGTAGCCATTTGCACCTTATTCTTCTCCCAGAAAAAAGGCTATTGGTGAGTAAGAATACAGCTTGGCAGGAAATTTCCAAGCAAGGCCTCTCTACCACCAGCTCTTTCTGCTGTTTCCTTTCGTGGACATACCCTGGTGAGGAGAGAGGATGCATGGCAACAGGGAGGTATCAAGGCAATGACCTCAAACTTCAGACCTGGAGGCTCCCATTGTTGCCTGGAAGCAGTGGCGTAGCGTGGGTTGTCAGCACCCTGGGCAAGGCAAGTAATTTGCGGCCCCCCCCCGCTGCACTGTCCCTCCCCCAGATAGTCCCTCGCTCTCTCTCCACACCGCACCGCATGCCTGGCACCCTCCCCTCCACAGTGGGCGGCGACCCGGCGGCTCGGATCGGATTCGCACAGCCAGCACTGCAGTGAGAGAGAGTGAGTGAGCCAGGTAGGGGCAGAGAGCTGTGAGTGCGAGCGCCCCCCCCAGATGTTGCGCCCGGTGCGGCCGGCCCCCCCTGCACCCCCCACGCTATGCCACTGCCTGGAAGCATGAGAAATAGATTGAACCAGATCTGATTTTCCATGATTCTGTCATGTCCAAACCAGGGCTAAGCCAGCATGACCCCCTTAGATGAAGACCTCACTGACATGATGCATGATGTCTTTATGGAGCCTCCTGACCCCAGCGCTATGCTGGACACCTGCAGCATCTCTGGAGAAGTGATGCCAGGCCTACCTGCAGCAGAGGACCTGACGCGACCCATGAATGAGGTTCCTGCTTTGCCTATGGAATCAGAGAGGGAGGATGAACCAACTCTCAGGCCCAGGGAATGCTGGCATCAGATACTGCAAGCACAGGCAGACACCCATTGAGAGTTTGCATGCTTCCATGCCCAGAGATGCTAGGCTCCTCTGGAATAAGGGGCCTCCTTTGGAGTAAGGAAATCTTGAAAGCTGAGATAAACATTTGCAGCATGGTCTGCTTCCGAGTGCCCTGATATCTCCCTGCTGCTGCTTAGAGAGTTTTCTTTTTTTATTAAGTGGTTTATACATTTTGTTAAATACAAATAAATACTGTAACCCTCTGGAGGTTGGCCAGCTCTTGTCCTGGGGCCTAGCTTCCCTCTCACCTCCAGCTCAAAGGTCAAGCCAGGACCAGACCAAGGCAGGACAAGTTTCCTAGTGGCACTGGGAATGCTCAGAGTTTAAACCTGAGACCTCTGCTGCTGTGATGCCTCCCAGTATTGACCACCCATCCTCCTAGCAAGACTAGGTTTGGGAATGGGAAGTATGATAGCAGGAAGATTTGGCTCTGATTCAAGACCATGACTAATTGGACCCAGTCCTCAGAGGACCCCAGGCTTAATTTGTAATATGCCTGAGGGAAGAGGTCAAATCCTTGTATTCCCTTTACAAATCCTCCAGTAACAAGACTAGGCACCATCTCAGCTACAATCTAGGCATTTCCTGCTGCAGCAGCTGTAAGCTTTCCTCTGTACAAATTAAAACAAAAATGGAATTGCCTAGTTCTTTTAACAGAGAAAACTGGGAGAAAGAACCAGAAGAAAGGGATTTAATTATATAGGGCTTCAAAGCGGTGCAGACATACAAAGGAGCATAATGAAATTAAAACGGCTGTAGAAATTTTAACTACAATCTTCATAGTCCAGGATAATATGCATGTAACCTACTTGACCCACATATACAGATGCTGCCTTATAAAGAAGATTCCCCTTCAATTATGTCAATACATAAGGCAAATGCACACCTAATGCCCGAGCATGGAAAGCAATGGCTGTGTAGTCTAATGTCAACCCTTCTTCAATGAAGATACAATGGGGATTCAAGCATGTCTCCCTGGCACTATCCACAGTTCTATTGATCTGCTATCTTAAAATCTAAATGGCATCTCCATGGCCTTTCTATATGGCATTCAGTGTTCTCTGATATGTCAACTCCCCCCCCCCCCCGGACCCCTTTTCTGTTTAATTTTAACAATACAGTAATGTTGCTTCTAATCTAAGAATCTCCTAAATTCTCTCACTCCTATTTGTGTCTCCTATGGATAACCTCATACAAAATGCTTAAGAGATACTTGATTTATAATTTTAATTGGTTCAACTTTAACCTCCAGCTACCGGTTCTTATTCAGCCATGGGCTATGCAGCCTGTCTTCAGCTTAGTTTTCCTTCTGTTAGAAGAAACTCAGGGTAGACCTCTGTGGTTCTTCCCTGTGCTCAAGGGACAGCTTACGATGAGGGTGCTCTCTTGCCCATTCTCTCTTGCCCCTTCTTGCGATGGGTGGAGGAGAGTAACTGCTTACACTTAATTCCTACAAAACCACACTAGGCAGGATTCACTCGATACGTATACTCTACAAAGGATCTCAAGGGGAAAGCAGTATGAAAAATCCCCTCTCCAAATTATATGCATGGCAAGCAGTAAGCACTACTGTGTAACTGTTCAGTTTTCAGTTCCCACCATTTCTGCTCAAAAATTCCAACATCACATAATGATACTCACCTATTTTGCAATTAAAAGTAAACCAGTAACCTTTATTAACCAAAATTCTAGAAAATATGGAAAGAACACACACCATTTGAAAGAAATGCAAATAAATTGCTTTGCTTGACTGTCACCACCACATACCAGGAAATCTATGTTCCAATTTGTCTGCTACAAGGAGTCATCATAGATCCCAGATTGAATTCCAGGGACTCCTCATTTTATCCTCTGTTGCAATAGTGGCATCTCTCTCCCCCCCCCCCCCCACTTCTTTCATGTGTCATCTCCTTTACCTGTTGTAGTAGGCAGGAATTCAGATATGCCACACTGGAGTTAGGTGAGGAAGGGGAGGGAAAATGGGGGGGGGGGTGTTGTTGCTGCTTCACCTTCAGATTAAGAGAAAAACTTCATTTTATGGTGGAAATCTCCAGGTTACAACATGGCAAGCCTAGCCACTTAGTTTCTCTCAGCTAAACATTGAAGTGTGGAGGAGAGAGAATGTGGAGATGAATTTCTGTGTTTCTTCTTGTGGTTTAATGGGCCCAACATTAATGAAAAGTGGATAACAAAAAATAATTTTGTAAGTTTTTCATATCTCACACTAACTTTCCTGTGGGCTTCATTCCACGTAAACCCTTATTAAGCTTTGGATCTGTGGCTGTGATTTTGCAGAACAGAAAAACCAAGTCCAATGCTTTGGCATAGCTGGAGTCATTAGAAATCTTCAGACAATGCTTTCCTTTCATCTATAGCACGTGCAAACAGAACGGAATTTTGCCAGGCCCAATATATCAAATGCAGACAGCTGTTAAGAGAATTGTTTAAGTGACTGAACTGGTGCAGCTTTTTATGTAGATACTCTTCTGGTTGTTAAATGTGTTACGTAGACTTGCTGGCAACTGGGAAAGGGGGACTTGATCTGCCATGTCAGAGGGGCAGCTTCTGAACATTGCTGAGTCTTCAAAATTAATCCATGACTTGGCTTCCACTGAAACAGCAGAAGTAGGCACACAGCAAAAAAAATCTGTTGGTATAATCAGCAATTCCCAGTGGGTCCTCCTGAGCAAAGTATGAGTTTGTGAAACAGAAGCTGGAGCCAAAGCTAAACAGATCAGTAGGTGACATAACAGTCTGATTTTCCAAAGAGACTGACGAAGAAGGCAAGCCCTAATTGGTCAAGCAAACGCTCCCATACATCTGGTACATATTTTCTTGGCTGGTGCTCTACAGCCCACAGGGCCTAGAGTGAATGTGAGCAGCTCTCACATGCCCCAAAGCAATAAAAATTAAATTATTGCAAAATAATAATTATAATAATAATTGAGCACAGGAAAACAAACTGTGAATGGGAAACCTAGCATCCCCCCCTCCACTTTTCTGGGAATGAGCGAGGCAAAGTTCCCAAACTGTCTGGGCTGACTGTTTCTGCCCTAGCTGGCAAACTTATTGTGCCACTGGAAAACTCTTAAAAATAAGATGAGCAATGGTTCAATAACTGCGTAGGAGCTTGTGTGGAGGTGGAACATGTTGAGCATTATGTAAATCTTGCTTGCTGGTTTTCTGGAATATCCAATATTTTCATTTATATATAATCTGGAAAGTGTGGCCAGTTTTGAATACTGTTAATGTTGCAAAAAGACTTATGGCAATTCTAGGTGTGCTCTGACCAACATTCGATTCTGCATTAGTAGAGGTGGTAACTCTCCTAAGAATGCAATGTGTATCCTACAAGGGCTAAGTGGTCCCTTGCCCCCTTGAAGCAAGAGACAGATGAGGAAGGCCTTGCAACCTAGGAGGAGGAGGGAAGAGCTTGACTTCAATCTGGAAGGCCTGGAATCTACCATGGACAAATAATGAAATAAGCAACTCTCAGCATCTGGGAATAAAGAGCAACAATACCTGGAAGAAACATGGGTTGCTATTAGATTCCTACAGTCACTGTCATGTGATAATTAAACATGTGACTAAGAGGATCCGCCTCTGGCCTGAGCTATCATGGGACAAGAAAGGTAACCTCAAGATAAGCACTTGAGAGGCATTCATGATGACACCACTGATCATGGATACTTATATTACAGATCGTAACCCAATTGCCATACAACATTGGGAATACAGGATACAAGTTCTGAAATCAGCACAGTGTTAACAGTCCTTGAACTACAAAGGGCAAGGCAAGGCAGGCTTCAGGGAGATTTCACGGAGAGCACATGCAGGCACAGGAAGCAGAGTCCAATTGTTTCAGTGGGATATGGTTAGTTTTCCGCCTACAGTACTTCAAACAAGACTTGCGGATTTACAGTAAATTGCAGCTGTGCCCTCTATGTTTCTGCTGCCAACAGAAAAAAAAAAAACTTGTTCTGCCTTAACAATGGCTAAGTGAGTCATGTTGGCCTGGTTCCTAAATGGCACAGGGGGTTCAGGTTAAGAGGTGGGCCATCTAGACTCCGCCACATTACTTCTCATTAATGTGTCTTGCCTCTTTCTCAGGTGCCTCGGTAGAAAGAACAGAATACCTATAATTGCCTTTTACAACATTTTAGCAGAATTGGACAGAATTAGTGGTTTATTGCCATTGTAAGAAAGGAAAAGAAACATTGTGTAATAGACAAAAGTTATTTGGGAATGAACATCACACCAGGAAAAAGAAAAGGACAAAAATGGCTTATATATGCTGCCCTCACAGTTGTTCCATATTTGTCTGTAACAACACAGAAAGCCATTGTCGCAGAATAGCAACGATCTCCAGGTAGAGACTATCCATGCACTCAGTTTGAATTACACTTTTATTTTTAAGTAGGTATACACAAAGTAAAGGTAAAGGTAAAGGTAAAGGTACCCCTGCCCGTACGGGCCAGTCTTGACAGACTCTAGGGTTGTGTGCCCATCTCACTCAAGAGGCCGGGGGCCAGCGCTGTCCGGAGACACTTCCGGGTCACGTGGCCAGCGTGACATCGCTGCTCTGTTGAGCCAGAGCCGCACACGGAAACGCCGTTTACCTTCTCGCTAGTAAGCCGTCCCTATTTATCTACTTGCCCCTGGGGGTGCTTTCGAACTGCTAGGTTGGCAGGTGCTGGGACCGAACAACGGGAGCGCACCCCGCCGCGGGGATTCGAACCGCCGACCATGCGATCGGCAAGCCCTAGGCGCTGAGGCTTTTACCCACAGCGCCACCCGCGTCCCATACACAAAGTACTTAGGTTTAAATGGGACAATATACCAGAATTGTGAATAGTGCTCAGATATGCAAATGGTTGGGTTTCTCTGTCATGAAACGTATTAGTGCTGATTAGGAAAGGGTCAAGCCATTGCTTCTGTGTTTACTGTATGAAATGCAAATGCTACCATTCAAAACGATACAATTCACAGATATCCTTAAAATTTGCTACTAGATTGAAAAGTAAAGTGTGAACTGGCTTTAAGAGAATCACAGCACAGATCAGCCCAAAGCTTTGGAGTGCTAGAGTCTAAACCTTCGCTACTCCTGTTGGTGTACACTCACACTGAATAAATGACCTTTCAGGTTGTAATGGACAGAGCTTATAGATCTGATAAATGACTATCCCTTGGAACAGGTAGTCAAGGAGTTGACCAGAGAGGAGACAAACCCAGATTTAATCCCGAAAGGTGACCAGGATCTAGTGTGGGATGTAAGTATTGTCAAACTGCTCGGAAACAGCCAGAGAACAGCTTAAACAAGAATTTAGTGAAAAGGAACTTGAGAGGAAGAATCAAAAGAGCCAAAGCTTTTCAAGATGTTTGGTGGTTATTTAAAACAACAACCATCAAAGTTCAGATAGACCGTCCAGCAGAGTTTAAGAAAAACAGAGACATATCCAAGACGATGCCATTATGGTTAACGTGCCATAAAAGGGAAGGTGAGTTTCTTGAAGAAGTGTCCATCTTGCCCAAATATGGAATATAAAAAGAAGCACAAACCTTGGCAATACTTATCACTAGAAACATTAAAACAAACAAGAAGCATTTCTTTAGATACGCAAGGATCAGGAAACCAGTCGGGGAAGTGGTCATATTGTTAGATGACAACAATGCAAAAGGGTTACTGAAGGAGGATGTGGAGATTACAGAGAAGCTGAGTAAATTCTTTGCATCAGTCTTCATTGCTGTAGAAAATATTTCCATGTAGTAGGCCTAGGAATGGTGCAAAAGTGCACTAAACTTTGTATTTATATATTCATAGTAATTGTGAGAATTTGGTTGGGGAAATTCCCCTCAGCCTACGTATTCAAATAGGAGCAGTTGTCTGAGTGTGTTTTTAAGGAATAGCTATTTATTACACATACTGTCAATATCAACTCCCCCCCACCCCGCCATATGGAATTTCAATTAGCTTCATCTTCTTTGTAAGTGGAATTAAGAAAGATATTATCCTGAGAAATAGTGAAGACAGCTGAAATCAGTACTTCTAATGCACTGTGAAAAGCTGGTTGTGACCAATCAAATCAAGGCATTCTTCTAACTTCCTGAAGTGTGTGTTCTGAAGGGGACAGAGAGGAGCTTTTACTGAGATGGAATTTGTGCTTTTTGTGGCTACTGTATTGAACCCAGAGCAATTACAGAGATGAACAAGGAAAGAGACATGTAACTGACTGGGCCAATGGCTATGGCTGAAATTTGGCCTTTCTGCACATTTATAATAATTGAACAGCATATCTTCTCTTAAATCTTCAGTTGTGGAGATATAACTTTTCTGGACACTGAAAGCATGGTATTTTTTACCTGGGAAAGTAGAAGGCTTCCCCCAGATAATACATTAATTGCTATTGCGATTAGCAGTGAGACCTACTGGGTATTCCAGTGATGAAATTAATGATGAGCGATACAGCCCTCTGCTGTGCCTGCAACATTTTGTGAGGTCTTTTATTATTCTTTTAATGTCAAAAAATAATTTGTTAAACCCTCAACTTCTCCACTGTGTCACTCCAGTGTGGAGTCCAGCAATATCTATCATCTATCTATCATCTATCAGCAGCAAAGCTACTAATACCTGCTATATTGTACTTCTTTAGTGATTAATTGTCAGCAACTCCTTTGAAAGCTATGCTTTCCTCCTCTCTTGTGCTATATAGTTAGCCAATCAAAGAAAGCCTATTGGTCTCAATCCATCATGCCCATCTTCTTGGCAGTATGACCAAGAGCTAGAACCAACCAAGAGGCCCACACTTGCCACCACCTGTTAGACCATCCCATAGATCCTCCCCCCACAACCTAGATCATTACATGTCATAGTCAGGGAGCCAAATGTGTTACATAATAATGACAGCAGAGCCAATAAGCCAAGATAACTTTGGCAGTCTGTTGCACACCAGATGGTCTCAAGAGTCACAGCAGTCCAACTCCTTTTGCCCTTCCATTTCCACATTTCCAATTTATCTCATGCTGTCCTATGCCCTGACCCACAAAGATGGCAGACACATGGGTTGTTCTGCCACATGGGTAGGCAAACTAAGGCCAGGGGTCCGGATCCGGCCCAATCGCCTTCTAAATCTGGCCCACGGACAGTCCAGGAATCAGCATGTTTTTACATGAGTAGAATGTGTCCTTTTATTTAAAATGCATATCTGGGTTATTTGTGGGGCATAGAAATTCATT